>NW_026607022.1:580000-1029236 GCF_029890125.1 Rhinichthys klamathensis goyatoka
ATTAAATTCGTAACTTTGGATGTAAACTGCTAATGATGCTAATCGTAAACATGCTAATTAGGGCCGTCACTTTACGTACAAAAATCGATTCCACATTCGATCGGACCAACCAACACAAGTTTCGAAAACGAAAATAGGGAATCGATTTTAACGGCGTTTTTTTATTTATTTATTTTTATGTGTTTTAAGTGGACCGATCAATACAGTACACAGAACATGTAGGATGTTGGAAAATAATTTATTTTCTGTTCACCAAATGCTTTTTAATCTTCGCTATAACTTCAATGCAAGTGAGCAAGCGCACCGTTATTAGTTGTGTAGTGACGTGTGTGTTCAAGTGCACCAGAAATGAGCAGATTCTGCAATACACTGTATTTAATATATCATGAGGATCACGAGTTGCGTATTTGCGTTAAATCCGCGCAGATTTGTCTTACACGAACTTCCCCAGCAAAGTGAGTAAACAGAAACACGCCAGATTGGCTCGTGATTTGACAGCGTTCATTTTTGTTAATTTTTCTTTCATTCAGAAATATTGCTGACTTGTGCGTCTCAAGCGCCCTCTTTACGCTCGTCCTAATGCCTGTTAGGTGTCCGTGGATTTGCCTGTATCTGGTGTTGAAAATGGAAATGTCTTTAGACATGGAAAATCGATTTTACAATCGATTCAATGAACACTTATGTCTCAAAGCGAACAGGATTTTTTCACAAAAGTGACAGCCCTGATGCTAATGAAGTGTTAAGTGTGTTAATTGTGTGTGTGCTGCAGTTTTCTGGTAGGTGAGGAGCTGTTTGTGGTGATGGAGTACTTGGCCGGCGGCTCGCTCACAGATGTCGTAACAGAAACATGCATGGACGAGGCTCAGATCGCCGCCGTGTGCCGAGAGGTGCGTTGAAGTCGCTCGCTAGATTTACTTCTTACAAGGGTTTAGGGGGAGACCCTGATGATTAACTGTGTCCAAGGCGCTTAACTAATGACCTTCCTCTTGTCTGTTATCTCTCAGTGTTTGCAAGCTCTGGAGTTTCTGCACGCTAATCAGGTCATTCATCGAGACATCAAGAGTGACAACGTGCTTCTGGGAATGGACGGTTCTGTCAAGCTCAGTATGTTCTCGGTTCTGCACTCTGGTTTTCACGACTTTGCATTAAGCATGAAGTTCAGTTCGAACACAGAACAAAGATGTTGATTGTGGTTAGGCACACACTCACTGAAAGGTGCCTTCACACGTTCTCATGTTTGGTTTAGCAGCTCGCTCTGAACAGTACATCACTTGTGAGCCAAAACTAGGTGACTAAAGAAACGGCGAGAAAGCCTGTTAACTATAGATGTACAAACAGACTAATGACACATATTCAAGTGAAAAAAGTACCCAACAGCACTTAAAATGCATTTGAAGAGATGTTGTTAGTATTCGCTGATAATGTTTAGTGCACGCTGGTTAGCGTCATGTTCATCATCTCAGCATTTCTTCAGGCGTTTTTCACCCTAGACATGCAGTGTGAATCAAACTAGCCCTGAACTAATCAAATCTGTAATTGGCTTGATGGCAGATGGCATTTAATTAGATGAAAACAAACGAAGACAAGGCTGTGAATGGGCCTCAATCATGAAACGAGCAAAACAAACTTCTAAGTTGGTTATGAAACAACATTTTTGTCAATTGTCCCATTTAATTGACGTAATTCAGGTTTTACGAGCAATTTTCTCATGTTTCATAAATGCAGCTGATAACTGTATTTCTTAGAGGAGTGGTTCACTTCAGAATTAAAATATCCTGATAAGTTACTCTCCCCCACTTCATCCAAGATGTTCATGTCTTTCTTTCTTCAGTGGAAAAGAAATTAAGGTTTTTGAGGAAAATATTCCAGGATTTTCTCCATATAGTGACTTCAATGGGGTCCAACGGGTCGAAAATGTGAGTTTCAGTGCAGCTTCAAAGTCTCAACACGATCCCAGCCGAGGAATAAGAGTCTGATCTAGACAAACCACCAATTTTTTATTAAAAAAAT
Source organism: Rhinichthys klamathensis goyatoka (assembly GCF_029890125.1). Taxonomy (NCBI): domain Eukaryota; kingdom Metazoa; phylum Chordata; class Actinopteri; order Cypriniformes; family Leuciscidae; genus Rhinichthys; species Rhinichthys klamathensis. The sequence goes on from NW_026607022.1 coordinate 582,011, forward strand.
AAACATGTATATACTTTTTAACCAGAAATGCGTGTTCCGGTTCATAAATGTAGAGTAGGGCGAAAAACTCAACAAATTTAAAACCCAACTTTAAAATAGTCCAAAATCGTTGCTACCGTTTTTTTTTTTTTTTTTTTTTGTAAATAACGTTTGACTTAAGCCCTATTCGCACTGGATTAGTATTATCTGGGGACCTCGTGTGGTTTAGAGATTACCCCCTCACATCTGAATTTCGTGTGGCGCCTTTGCACCGGATAAGCGAAGCCTGTGATTTTACTGACTTATCGCCCGGATATGATGTCAATAGGCTATTGCTTGGAAATGTCTTGTCGTTACAGGTCTAGCTGTATGATATATCATAAACCGAAGAATGTTCCCTACCGCATGTCATTCATCTCCATCTAATCATTCTTTTTGTTTTTGCTCTTCTGATGGTTTTCAGCTTTCTCTTTCTGCAAATTGTATAGTTGTATGGTGTATTGTGATATGACCCAGCACCCAAAATACTATCAAAACACTGTAACAGAGCCTCCATTCTTCGCGAAAGATGGATAAAAAAGCGCACAGGAAACAAAAACCTTGAAAAAATAATATACGACGGTCCCACCAAATCACAGACATGGCGATTCGCACGGGACTGATGTTATCACGGACCTCGGTGTTCGGCGAAATATGGAAGTCATTTGCGGTAGGGCTGTAGTCAACCAAAGAAATCCTTAGTCGACCTGTCCTGCGCAACGATCAGTCAACCAAAAAAACAACAAAAAAAGATTTTATTAAACAATTGGCATAGAGCATTTATAAAACAACAACGAAAAATCATCAATAATACATAAAACTATAATAATAATACAATTCTTTGAAAATTAAGGGATTTTTTTAACTGCAAAGTGAGGAGCTCTGTCCTATAGGTCTATAGTGACAGTCACAATCGCACACCTGACCACACGCTACACAAATATATAACTGCTAAAACTGCCAAATAATGAAAAATCCTAACAAAAGCTCTCGTTTATGCAGGCTGTATATTCTTCTTTACTTTCAAAGCTATGGGTTTACTTTTGTCCAGCCGATCTAGGCGTTTTAAAACAAACACACACAAAACCCAAATAGCCTAAAAAAAACAATCCTAATAATAATAGGCTGTATAGTATGAAGGCATATAGGTTTATTTTCGTTTTGTTACATTATTTAGGCTATTTTCAAACGCGTCAAGTGTACAAATAAAAACAAAAACTTAAGAAAACACAATCTTTTGAGTCAGCATAATAAAGCCGTTAAAGGGCCTGCTCACATATCGCGTCTTTTGCGCGCTCAAGTTCGTTATTTCAAATGTAGGCGTTACAAAATAGCCTAAATTACAGCATTTAAAGTTGGGGATAAAACATAGGCTAATTATATTTAGAATACAGACTACAGTAATATATAACTGCTTATAAAGGAATAAATATCAAGGAGTAAATCAATGAAAATTTCTTTCTATTGGTAAAAAAAAAAAAAAAACATTATGCAAGTGGTCGACCAATGAGAATGTCAGTCGACCAAAGACGGCATCGACCGATTAGTCGACTAAATTTTTGCTTTACAAATGACAGACATGGCCGATTCGCGCGGGATTAAGATCACAGACGACATCTGCAATTATTACAAATGACTAGAGGTCACCAGGTAATGCTAATAGGGCTTAAGTCTTTGCATGTTGGCTTTGTAAACACTAGGTCGGGCCTATGTCATGCGTGACCTTTCAACATGATTACGTAATGTGTGGAGCATCACAGAGCTAGTGCAAGACAAGCATTTGTGGTTAAAGTGTTTTTTTTATTTTTAAATAACCGATTGTTTCGCTATATCACTCTTATTCCTTGGCTGGATCGTGTCGAGACTTTGAAGCTGCACTGAAACTCACATCTGGACCTTCGACCCGTTGGACCCCATTGAAGTCACTATATGGAGAAAAATCCTGGAATGATTTCCTCAAAAATCTTCATTTCTTTACGACTGAAGAAAGAAAAACAGGAAATTTTAATTCTGAAGTGAACTAATCCTTTACGGTTTTGGGTCACATCTAGTTTCCATAACGTTTTAGCCCCCTCAAGTCCATTGGAGTTGTTTTTGAATTATGTATTTTTGGTGTTGCACCATCTTGATCAACGACACCAAAGTATGCAACCGTGTGACCTACTAAACTAGCTGTTCTTCAATCCATCCCATCCTCAAATATGGCATCTACTGATACTAATAGGTTCCATCTAAAGGTCCTTTAGTGACATTTAGCACGCAAAAAAGGTCCATTGTCAAAAGCGTAGAGATGTATAAAGCACTGCTCACTCAAAGTCACTTTCAAACCAAGTAGCTTTTTGTTGTTTAGCGAACATGAGCAAAATCCAGGAATTGATGGACTTCTAGAAGGATTTCTATTGGAATGAATGGATTTTGCTCACAATGAAATTACACAAGCCAGGTCTAGAAATGTCTCTAAACTTTCTATTGTGTCCTTCGCAGCGGACTTTGGGTTTTGTGCCCAGATCACTCCTGAACAGAGTAAGAGGAGCACTATGGTGGGCACGCCATATTGGATGGCTCCGGAGGTCGTGACGCGCAAAGCCTACGGACCCAAAGTCGACATCTGGTCCCTGGGCATCATGGCCATCGAGATGGTGGAGGGAGAACCGCCGTACCTCAACGAGAACCCACTGAGGGTATGTTGGCGTCATTAGCCGCGTTTCCGTTAGAGATTTGCGCAAAAACTTTTGCTCTAAGATTCTTTTAGAGTAAAACGTGTTTTTGAAAATATGTATTTCATATTAAAATTGAAAAAATAGTATTTTTGTGCATTTTTCATAACAATAAATGTACAATTCTGTAACTTTTTTTAAGTTCACTTTTCTAAACTTTTTTCACGTCAGCAAGTGTCGTCTTTGAAAAGAGATCAAACTTCAGTCTGTCGCTATACTCAAAAAGTAAATAAATGGATTATAAATACAGTATAAATATAATTTAGTACCCTAAAATCCCCTAAAAATACAAAAAATAAATAAAAAACATTATCAAACTAAAATATAGTACATTCATTTCATTGAAGAAAAAAAAAAAATCGGTCATCATTTTTGCCCGACTCACGTTAGTTTGTAAATGTTGATAAAAAACTATTGCGAAATGACTGCGTTTCCATTCATCGATGTTATGCGGCTAAAACGTCGTTTTTTCCTCTCGCGATCAGTCATTCCAGAAATCATGGCAACAGAAGTTGATAGCTTTACGTATATCGCAACCGTCGCACTAGCCATTATTATTAATGGAAGGAGACGTGTGTGTGTGTGTGTGTGTTATCCAAGCATTACCGGTAATGGCAAGGAAAGACCTTTATACTTGAGAGCGGCTCTTTGAGGTTCTTTGAGGTTTAGAATCCAGTATTCCTGTAATATTTTTGTCTTTTATGAGTTTAATAAAGAACTCGGTCTCGTCTTCTGTCCAAACACACCGCGTCATCTACGTCAGGTGACTGTAAATGCGCAAAAACTGTTTCCATTGCAGTTTTGCTAAAAAATCCTTTTTCGAATTGCCTGAAAAACCCCCTCATGCGAGCGTAAAAACTTGTTTGCGATATATGGGAGTTTTTGCGAAATTGCCGTGTTTCCATTGGGCGTATTTTCAATTTGCGCAAATTGAAGGGTAATGGAATTGTTCATTTGAGTACGTTGACAAAGCAACTAAAATCTAGGGCTGCCCTCGACTAAAGATTTTTTCATTTAAGCCATTAGTCGACTAATCGCGCATTTATATAAATAAGCCATAAATCATAAAGGGCCTTTAGTTGCCTATATAAAATACAAAAAGCCTAATCAGCACACAAATTCAAAGATAAAGCTTGCCACAGCGCACCGGCAAACGTAATAATTATGAATGTGTCGTGGAAAATAAAACAGTCTCATTCGGTTTAAACATTTAAAATGTTTAAACCGTGAAGTGCCTTGCTTCATACCATGTTAAAAACATCAGTGTATTCACTCATCCATAAAAGATCCACCAGCTTGACGACAAGATCCATAATTCCGCTTAATGTGGAATATACGTCATTAATATACATTATTGTAAGAGGTTAGCGACCCCTGGTGGTGAAAAATCCTGCATATTGTACCTTTAAACTCAAGTGATGCGCCGGCGCCTGTATGTCATGCAGTAAACACACTCTCCACACAAATATTTAGATATGCGCCTAATAATAGTGCACATTTATCTAGATTAACAGAGCGAGCGGACTTGTAAAGTTGCTGCTATTTGCATGTTTCAAGTGATAAGCCATATTCGAGGTCGATAAATGAATGTTTGGATTTCCTGCCGTTAACGATCTGTCCGTTACGGCCTGCTTGATTTCGCCACTTTTTCAGGGTTTTTTGTGCGACTAAACGACTAATAAAATTTTGGTCGACTAAGCCTCTTCTAGTCGGCTAACGGTTAGTTGACTGTAAGGGGGCAGCCCTACTAAAGTCTCGAACTCCTTCTTCCTCAGGCGCTCTATCTGATTGCCACCAATGGGACTCCAGAGTTGCAGAGTCCTGAAAAGTTATCGCCCATCTTCAGAGACTTCCTTAGTCGCTGTCTGGAAATGGACGTGGAGAAGAGGGGTGGAAGCAAAGAGCTTTTGCAGGTAAACCAGCCAGCAACTAGAACTAGCGATTAGGTTTGGGAATCGAAAATATTTTCCTGAATTGAGGTCAGGAATCCCATTTTAATTTCTATTCGTCTTATCGATTCCTTTGAGCATTTCAAAAGGACTTTAAACAATTCAAGGGCGAGACGTTTTCTGTGCTCTCACACGTCCAAAGCGCGCTCACAGAAAATGGGGTTTTAAACCATTCAAGCGCGAGACGAGTGTGTGGCGTGTGTAACTATGGGCAACTCTTAAAGTGACAGCACTAATATTCCTGCTGCCGTCTCTATAATAACACTAGTCAAACAACAAAAGACAGAGAAAATTCACTCGTTTTTGACTGAATAACTTATTTGTAATGTATATTTACATTACAATGGGGCGGCAGTGGCTCAGTGGTTCATGTTGGTTGTCTACAAACCGGAAGGTTGGTGGTTCAATCCTCGGTTCCACCTGGCCAAGTGTTGAGGTGTCCATGAGCAAGACACCTAACCCCAGCTGCTCCCGACGAGCTGGATGGCGCCTTGCATGGCTGCCGTCGCCCGTCGGTGTATGAATGAGTGAGTGAATGGGTGAATGTGAGGCAAATTGTAAAGCGCTTTGGTGGCCATTGGGTCTGTGAAAGCGCTATATAAATGCAGTCCATTTACCATTTACCATTTATTTTGCTTATAAAGTGCTGTGTTATTGTACATTTGATTACTGTTTCTGTACCTGAATAACTGAAAATCTCAAAACACTGTTTATTTGAAATTTGCGATTGCTAATTTTTTACTTGTTCTCTTTTATTTACTGTTTACTTGCCTTTTAATAATGCTGGAAATTTATATTAGGAAATGTATATTAAATTTAAATTTATACTAGTTAGGCTAGTTATTTTTCAATGGTATTTTTAAACCACAGGCAAAGTTCCTTGTCTAAGTGCCCTTTTAGTTGGGGGCCTTAAGCACATTTTCGCGTAAATTCATCTAAAAGCGCCAAATCTGGCACAGATGTAGCACAGGTCATACTGAAATGATTTAGCTAGGGCGCCGGAGCCAGCGACCCTCGGGGCCAAGATGGTGGCCAAATCCAATATGGCCGCTGCCCGAAAAGGGTTCCGGCTATAACTTTTGAACCACATGAGTTACAAATACAAACTTGATACAGCTTAATTGATCATGGGAAACACATAGGAATGTTTATATTTATGACCCAGTATATCTGGACCCCTTGATCCTCCAATTCCAATATGGCCGCTGTCCAAAAAAGCATTTTGGGCTGTAGTATGGGGCCTTACACCCCATTGTTCGTGCAAATTCATCTACAAGCACCAAATTTGGCACAGATGTAGCTGAGGGCATACTGAAATGATTTAGCCAGGGCGCCCGAGCCAATGGTCCCTGAGACCAAGATGGCGGCCAAATCCAATATGGCCACCGCCTGAAAGGGATTCGGCTATAGCTTTTGAGCCAGATGAGATACAAATACAAACTTGATGTCTATTTCAACTATTTAGCCTGTTGATTTTTGTTCATGATATTTAGCTACAATTAAATGTTTTGCAATGTGACTGATATTTAGCTACAATTAAATGTTTTGCAATGTGAATGATATCTAAGTCGTTTTTTTTTACCTTGGAATCGAAATTAGGAATCAAAAAGAGTCGGAATTGATAAGCAAAATCGGAATCGTTAAAATTCAAATAATTCCCAACCCTTCTAGCGATTAAGGAATAGCATGACTTGTGTAAACTTGTTCATTGATCAAACCTTCTGTCTCCTCAGCATCCCTTCCTGAAACTGGCCAAACCTCTCTCGAGTCTCACTCCTCTCATTTTGGCTGCCAAGGACGCCATGAAGAACAACCGCTAGCCTCCCGCTACGAACGAGCTGTGCCCGAAAGCACAGCGAACTGCTGAACACTCGAAATCTGTGCCAGGTGTTTTTACCAGTGTCAACAACATATCCATGTTGCCAAAACAAAACTACAAGCATTTAATTAGGGTCTTTGCCTGTTTTTAACCCTGTATTGGCCGCTGTGGTATTGGGGGGTATTAGATGTCCTCCTGCTCTCATTAGATTCTTGTTGGACTTTGTCTGTGTTTTATGTATGAACTCTTCCACTCTTTGGCTTCTATAGACCTCATATGCTCCTTAATTGATGACATGTATCAATTATGGTGATTTCTGATCCAGCTGGAGACCTTTTGTTAGTCTTTCTGTAGCCAGAATCACGACTGAAAACTGTGTGAGCCGACTCCTGTTCTTGACCCGAAGGGAAGAGCACCTTACTGATACACACCAACTGCGAGCAGTGAATGATTTTTTGTAGTCACTTGTGCCTTTGTTGTTATTCCAGCAAACACCTTTATACTTTATCTAAAGAGGTAGATTTTTGCCATTTGAACTTCCTCTAACCTGAGACGAAACTTTCATGTGATGAAATGTGTATATGACGTACTTCGAAGAAGCGTAGCATTTCAGTTGATGTAGTTAACCGAAAGCAGGACATGTAGATTAGTTGTGTATTTTTGTGTACATGAACACTTTCTTGTCGTTTTAGTAACTAACAGTTTATGAAGTCAATCCAGTTGTCGATAAGTCATGATGTAAGAACTATTTTTATGCTTTTCAGTTACTTGTTTTGCAAGTAAAAACCGGATTCCTGCAAATTCTGTGAACAATACAGTCATTGCAACGTTGTGTACATCTCTTGTTCTTCATTAAAAGAGGACTTGAAACTTGAGATTAGAATAAACTCTCTCTAGGGCTCTTTTGTAGTCTGTTTAAACCTTCTCATGAGTTAATGGGGTCATTCCTGTTATGCAACACCATTTGAGCTCTTTGACTTGTTCAACTAAATGAATATGCTTGCATGTGTTGAAAGGTAAGGATTTTTTTCTTTAAAAGGGTTTAGTAACCTTTCAGAAATATGAATAAGTATAAGCGCTTAAGCTTGACCATACAGTATAATTTGCTTAGTGAGTGATTTTCAGAGTTAATTTGCATGGGAATGTCAGTTTGAAGCTATTTTTAACCTTTAATATTTTTATTATTTGTCTTTTACCCTTTTGACTTTTCTTTGAAATTGATATCTAGACATCTGTAATTTCATCTAACAGGGTGTGACTGTTTTAGAGTGGGACAAACTATACTAATATCACAAATCATAACGAAATTAATCAAATCAGTAGGCCTACTTGTTTTTCCATCAAAGATGATTAGACTTGTTGGAAGGGGGATAATAGGGTTAGGGTTACTTAATTTAATAGAACATGATTGGATCATGAAAAGGTACTAGTTGTAATGAGCTAATGTTAATAATCAATTGATTCCTTTTATTTAGTCACGTGTTTTCTTTATTACGTTTTACACTATAAAAAAACACACTCAGACAATAAGTATTATAAGCAAAACTGCACAATTGTGTACATTTTGGGGGCGCTATTTTCTTTCCCGCCGCAAAAATACAAACCTCAACGGTCGCGCAAGCAGTCATGAGTAGCACGCACGAGTATCATCACGAAGACCAGCTAGGATCGAAGTCATCGATTATTTCTGTTTAAAGTTATCCATTCTTATCTGGCATTCACTCCTGAAGGAAACATTAAAGTTATTTAACTAATTTGGCGTCAAAATTAGCTTTTGGTTGGAGATGAAATGCATGAATATTACGGGTGAGTATAACGTTACCTGAAAATGTTTACATTTGTTCGAAAATTAAGTGGCAAAGTTGTATTAGTTAACGGGTTTTCTGTTATACAGAGGTTTTCATCCGTAAAATTTTCATCTTCATTTCATAAAAACGTAATTCAATTTTGGCTCAAACGCGCTGGTGCGTAGCCTAACTGTTAACTGTATGGCTACGCAAAAAAATGGCTTAGGCCTATTTGTCGTTGTCGTGAAGTTTGCGTTTTAACGATATAGTACTCTTTCGTAACTCTTGATGTAAACGTTAATAGTCTTTATTTTAAGATATGTTTCTTGACTGCTCGATAGACCGGATTGCATCGACTATATTAGCAGTACAAGTTCTTGATTACGTTGTTGTATAGCGAGCTCAATCTCAAGGTAAGTTCTCCTATTAGGTCCACAACTAGAGAAATAACAAAAAAGATTTATTTTTGCTTTTCTAAAATTTTTGAGTTTTTAACTTGGGTGTCAGCCTGTCAGATCAGCCGAAGTGCAGTTTCCAACACACACACATCTTTCAACCTTAATTTAACGTAAACTACGTGTTTTCTTTTACTAAACATAATAGTTTCTATTACAACGGGCGTTCTTGAATATTAGCAGTCATACACTTTTAAGTAGCCTAAAGCTTAAGTTTGCTGATTTGATCAAATTGCGTAAGTTAGGTTATCTGTTATCTTGAGCTGTCAAAACCTTGGTCTGTTTGTGAAAACCATTAATATTGAACGAAAAATTAATCACCGTTGGCATTTAATTAAGTGAGAACCTTAATCCAATAAGTTAGATGTATTACGCATGAGAAGTATAGCATATTTATCTTTGGGTTGGAGCGCCACCTAATGGTTGTTTAATACCAAACTCAGTCCAAAAACGTTTCTCTGTAAAGATAGCTAGACTTTTTCCTAACAATTTTTAACAACTGCCTATGGGTCAGGGACTCCAGTGTTTAAGTTCAGGGACATTATGCTATTCTTTATAAGTTGCATTCATGAATTCCTAAGTTCAAGTTGTTCATGTATTCTTTCTCTTCTCAAAGGGAGCTGTTGGGACATTGAGATATCTGTTGGAGGTTAGTATTTTTTGGGTTAGTCCTCTTGCGTAACCGTTGACTACTGAGATTTATAGTAATGGATAAATGGGTAAACAAATGGAAATTGGATTTTTAGTAATGCAGTACTTATCCTGTTACAAGACAAAATCTCCGGGGCAAAAGTGATCATCATGCGAGCATTGGTGGTTCAGTGGTAGAATTCTCGCCTGCCACGCGGGAGGCCCGGGTTCGATTCCCGGCCAATGCAGTAGATCTTTTTGAAGATCTTTTTACACACTTAAAAACAAATGCTTTTTTTATTTGTGTTCAAGTGTGTGGTTTTGTGACTTATAAACAGTGGTCAGGTCAATGTTCTGACCGCTCATTAATCCATATATAACACGTCACTGTATGGGACTTTCTATGGAGATCTGATTACATTTACTGTTCTAACAACAAATATTGGATCAAATTGCATATTTAGTTAAATATTGTGCTAATTTCAATTTCAGACCCTGCTTAGAAATAACGAGTGCTTCAACGTAGGAGATTCAGATCAGGAGCCCTCAACACAAGAAGTGCCGCGATACAACCTGAAGGTAGGATTTGAGTTAAAACAGTGTTATGTTGTCACTACAATACTTGCTCTGCCTATTTTTTTTAAATATCAAAACAAAATCTTTAAACAAGTTAAATTTCGATATTGAAGACAGTAACCCTAGCGTTGAAAGAAATTGGCTCTGTGAGACTTGTAATTTCACTCCTCGTTAGTATAGTGGTAAGTATCCCCGCCTGTCACGCGGGAGACCGGGGTTCGATTCCCCGACGGGGAGATTACACTTTTTCTCCATGTGTATTCACTGGAGAACTCGTTTTTAGACTGCCCTTTGTATATGTAAAACCTACGATCACTGAAAAATAACAAATTATTTAATTCTTAAATTAAAGATACAATCTCACTAGTAGATCATTTTACTTAAGAAAAGAAAAATATACTTGTTATATACTTGTTACTCTTTTACTTGACTTGTTTTTCTAGCAATTTTCCCACTGACTTTAAAGAAATAACTTTAAAAGTACTTGGGAGACAAAAAAAAAAGCACTTGGGTGGGCGATCTTCCCAAAATTTCATATCGCAATCTTATAACAAACAATCACGATGCATGATCTGAAACGCGATCACTTCTGCTACCATTTTGTGGCTGAGTTGCTGTTGTTCCCAATAGCTTCCACTTTGTTATAATAGCACTAACTGTTGACCGTGGAATATTTAGTAGTGTGGAAATTTCACGAATGGACTTATTGCACAGGTGGAACTGATCACGGTACCGCGCTTGAGTTCACTGAGCTCCTGAGAGCGACACATTCTCTCACAGATGTTTCTAGAAGCGTCTGCATGCCTAGTAGTGATGAGTTGTTCATGAATGTCTGTCATGTGACAAATGAACGAAAGACTAGGAAGGTATAGTAATTATTTATGTTCCCTGTAAATTATTTTTGACTGCATTATAATTACTTCTTAATTCAGAATATGATCAAGATTGCGTAGGTGGATGTTAAAAGTTTGCCTGTTAAAAGCAGGGGCGTCACTAGGCCCTTTTTAGGGGGGCTTCAGCCCCCCTAAACTTCTGCCTAGCCCCCCTAAAAATGTGAGATTAATGTAGGCTACACAAATTCGTGTTCGCTTCAGTCTTGTTATACCGTAATTCCTCAAATAAAGGCCGGGGCCTTTATTTACCTGAACTGCAGATGGTAGCCGGCTTTTATTTGAAGCAGGCTTTTATTAGAGGCAGGCCTTTATTTCTAATTTGCGATCCCCGCCCGCCCGCCAGCCAAGTTTCCATGGTGACGCGTCATGCTTGGCACGTGTTCACCACAGCCAAAATAGCGCTGTATGACAGATGTAGCGCTTTTATTTCTAAATATTAACAAACTTGCTTACCATGTCATCAACTATCTTCTATTCTGACTCTCAAATCTGTGTAAGTGAGTTTGTTTTGTCGTTTAAAACCCTTTATAAATGATCTTGATCTGTAACGTGAGATGGGCATCGCAGTTCGGAGATTCCTGTTGTATTTGTTAAGTTACAGCGCGTGAATTCTTCAGTTTCTCCCGAAATACATGAAAGTAAGTGGCCGGTGAACTGGGAGAAGAATAGAGTAAACTTTATAGTTACTTACACTGTGTATCTGATATGAATAAAACACGTCGCCAAATATATTTGAATGGATTGTTATTGCTGCTTCCATAGACACCATTGTGTATTTTACAAACTATAAATTTATTGTTTTGCTATAAATCATATCTATTTAAATGTCTGAAACCTAAAATAAACATGTGGTTAAAAACACTGAATAGTTGTGATATATGACAAGCGCTGAGCGCGTCCGTCTTTGAGTGTACACTCATTTAAAGTGTACCTATTCATACTAATTTTTCCCCGGCCTTAATTTGAGACCGGCCTTTATTTGTCCGCGTTGACCACGCCCCCGGCCACTATCAGAGGCCCGGCGTTTATTTGAATACCGGTCTTTATTTGAGGAATTACGGTAATCAGATTCAGCGCGTTCTTCATCTTCAATCCGCAGCAGCGCCGAGCAGAGAGCACGTCAGAAACAGAGGACAGGGTGTGTGTGTGTGTGTGTGTGTGTGTGTGTGTGTGTGTGTTCATGTGTGTTCATCTGAGCCTCATTGGTCTGTCACTGCTCGTCAATGTCAGAATATTTGAGATGACCAATCAAATCAAAGTAGGCAGGCTTTATGTTCACAGACGCTGCTGAGCGCGAATTTTAACAGTGCGACTCGACGCGGACGGTCAAGTGCGAGATAAGATGTAAGTTGCTAAACTTAACATTTCATATTTGACTTTTTTTAGGTCATAAATGTTAAACGAATGACAAAAAATAATCAGGCAAACTAATATAGTTTTGTCTAATTTCGCCATTTTGAACTGAAAATAGGCTGTAACGTGACTCATGTAAAGTAATAATTAGTTTACAAGAAACATTAACAAAGCCGTTTTCATCATGTTAGGCACAAGATTAATAATGAATGTGTACATATTGAGGATATAATACAAATTGTAGCCTTTAGTAAATTAAAAAAGCTCAGCTTTAGGAGGGGAAGAGAAAGGGACGAAGAGACTGAGAAAAAAAGAAAGAGTGATGGAGATGAGAAGAGAGCAGGTATTGACAAATAATCTGCCCACTGACATGGTTTTAAAGCTATTTCTTATCCTTTTTTGGTCTTCAAACGTCTTGAAATGCACATATCAGAGAAATAAAAAATTTGAACCCCCTACCAACCTCAAATTTAGGACCTCTGTGACTAAAGCCCTGTCTACGGCCCTGTATTAGGCATAAGATCAATAATAAATGTGTAGCCTACATATTGTGAATGCATTTAATAAACTTAATTACCTTTAGTAGCTTTCAGTAAATAAACGCGTCTGAGAAAATGATTCATAGGCAAAATCAACCTATCAATTGACCCTATGTTTACTTTCTTCACTGACAGACAAAAATGAAAAGCCTATATCAGTCAAAGCTCAGCTTTAGGAGGGGAAGAGACAGGGCAAGATAAAAACAAAGAGAAAAAAGAGTGTGATGCTGATGAGAGAAAAATAATCAGCTGCCCACTATCCAAGTTTTTTGGCCTTCAGAACATCTTAAAATGCACATATGTAGATCAGAGAAATCAAAATTTTCCATTTTCGTAATGAAAATGGTTAATAGTGATCTTTAGATCCTAAACTAAAGTGTTACATTTTTTTTATTTAAAAAAAAAAAATCATATTGGGGGCTTAGCCCCCCTAAAATGAAAATCCTAGTGACGCCCCTGGTTAAAAGTATAACATTTAAAGCCACTTAAATGAACGAAATGACTCGAAAAAAGATTTGTTAATTTTGATGAACAAGAGAGTCAGTAAAATGATCCGAACTTCCCATCACTAATGCCTAGTGCTTGATTTATACAACTGTGGCCATGGAAGTGATTGGAACACCTAAATCCAATGATTTGGAGGAGTGTCCTAATACTTAAGGCAATTTAGTCTGTGTATATATATATATGAATTAATATTTAAATAATCTGAAAATGAATTCAATAAATCTCGAAACTAAGACTTTTTTAGATTTTAGATTGTAACTTATTGATTCTGTAATTGTACTATAGTATATTTCACAAATAAAGAAATAGTTTGATATGAATAAAAAGAAAGTGCAGCCAACTGGGCATCTGGGAATCATATTTTTCCCCCAGTTAAACTGGGACATAAAGTCACACTAGGGCCTTAGTAACTACTAGTTAGTGTGTCACTTTTGTTTATCTGTAGCCTATACTTCAAACCACATTTATAAGTGTTCATAAGTATCAGTGTTTACCATCAGAGAGACGTTGGAGTTCCACTGTGTAAAAAGCTCATCCTTTGCATCAGGATCAGTTTGTAGATTTGTATCATTGTGGCTCTGGGTTTAAAAATCAAGATAATTTTTATATTATTTCTAGAAAAACTTGGAAATATGAGGAAGCCTAATTTTGGCTTTGGAGTCAAAAAGGTTGAGAACCACTGACTCAACTACAAGAACTTAAACTAAAAGAATATATATATGCATTGGAGCTCATTAGATACGATTTTTAATAGACTTTAAGCTGCATGCATTTACTTTCCCTAACCAAATAAGCTCTTATTACCTTGTTTTATTAAAGACAAGGCAACTAATTTTATATTCAGCACAGGGAAAATTACACTAATATGACAATGTAGCGCCACATAGTTTAAAATCAAGGGTTTGTCTATCTTTAAACCCAGAATTGACAGTTCGACTAAGTCTGCAAGGTTTGTAAAATTAAATGTTTATTAGATATTCAAAGCATTTGCTGAATGCTGACGGTAAATGAGAAACTATTATAGCGTTTGCCTTTCTGTTACGTATAATAATAAAACAATACTTTTTTTTGTATATGGTTTACTTTCTTTGTTTAACAGTTCTATCCGGTAATGTATTAGACAAAACTGTTAAACAGAGACCATAAACTAATGAAGACGGAGAATTGGAGCGCTGTGTGATCTCAGCAACGTCAAAATAAAAGTCAGACACGCCGTCAAAATAAAAGTCCTGCTATTAGATCGTGATCTCTACGATTCGCTTGAAAAGTAGATCGTGGGCGTCTTCAAGATCGATCACCATATAAAAAAATCGTGCATGATGGGCCTTTAAAATAGTTTACAACAACACCACTGTGTTATTTTTGAGCAGTGATTTCTGTGTCTGCTCTCCCAGGCCGGTTAGCTCAGTTGGTTAGAGCGTGGTGCTAATAACGCCAAGGTCGCGGGTTCGATCCCCGTACTGGCCAATGAGTTTTGTCTCTGCGACTGATTTGTTGATATTTTTGCTTTGAAATTCTCATTTACAATAATAAGAGGTAGAATTGAACAGGTCATGTGTGATTTTACTGGCTTATAAAACTTTATTTTGTTAACATGAGTTAATGCAGTAAACTAATAATAAGAAATATTTTTTACATCATTTATTAATCTTGTTTTATTTTAAGTTAGGTAATTTTGTTGTGTTTTTGTCTTTTTTTAATATGCTTATTTTTTTATTTCAGTTTTAGCTATCATAAAATACTATAAATATACTATTGTTTTTAATATTTTGATATGAAATTAGTTTTAATTTGAGTTCATTTCACTTTTAGTTATTTTCGAGAAATAATTTGTATTTTTGAGATATGTTGAATGTGAACGTATGTTGAATTTAACAAATGTTAAATGAAAAATTGTAGATTTAAAATGCATATATTAAATAAAGATTGTAGAATGTTTAAATAAAATAAGTTTTTTATTTTAATTTTCTTAATATTTTATTGGTAACACTTTACAATAAGGTTCATTAGTTAACTACCTTAGTTAACATGAACTAAGAATAAACAATAATTCTACAGCATTTATTAATCTTAGTTAATATTAATTTCAACATTTACTAATACATTATTAAAATCAAAGGTTGTGTTTGTTAACATTAGTTAACACTGTGAACTAACATGAAACAATTATGAATAGCTGGATTTTTATTAATAAATATTGTAACAAATGTATTGCTCGTTGTTAATTCATGTTAGTTAATACATTAACTAATGTTAACTATTGAACCTTATTGTAAAATGTTACCATTTTATTTTTATTTCAAGTAACAAATGTTTTTTTTTTAAATGGTTTTAGTTAAGAGACCCAGTAGGTGGCAGTGTTTATCAGTAAACCTGACATAAAACAATGCCAAATGCTTAAGTAGAAATGTCTGAATTTCCACAGGCTGGAACATCAAACAACATGAGCGAATCGCATTGCTTCTGCAAAACAAAAAATCTTGCCCCGTGTGAGGCTCGAACTCACGACCTTCAGATTATGAGACTGACGCGCTGCCTACTGCGCCAACGAGGCCTGATGCTGGAGCAAGCAGTGTCTCCTCATGTTACTCCAGTTGCTGATTTTCCAAGTAAATCAGGTAAGGCTGAGTTTTCATGTCAGCTACAGTTGTGCTTCATAGATTTATCTGCACATCTACTACAATCCCAAAAGCTAGTTTGTGCAAAAATATTTGAGAAACAATTTAAACAATGAGATCCACGCTCTTCCACTAGAGGGAGCCAAAGCGAACGGCCACTTTCCAAAGGTGGCCTTGAATAGGTCAGTGTGTTTTTTCAACCTTAGGTTTGTGTCAAAAAAAACCCCCTTTTGATAAGAACACGGCATCTCCGTGTGCCACGTTATCACATGCTGTTAGCAAATACAGCGTTGGTGAGCTCGTATCTTTCTTTCTGTTCAGCACAGCCAGCTGTGCACTACACCTTTTGAAACATCATGTCAGGGCTTAATGCCTCGCTGGGCTACTTCTTAACTATAGTAGGTGTGAGTGCGGTAGGAAGGGTGACGCTCGCACGATCGAGGCTGCGATGGACTTTCCTGACCGAGTTTATCGCCGCATTCGCGCTCGCCGCATGTCGACTTGAAGTGGACACCATTGCGGAGGTCGGTCAGTGGGCCGGGGCGCTTGGGCCCGACGTGGCCATCACTATGCTTTTCCTATCCATCGCTATTCATGGCATCATCATGCAAGGCGTAAGCGGGAATCCATCGGTGACGTTAATGGGAATCCTCCAGAGAGACGTCGGCGCCGTGGCAGGCGTCCTCAGCGTCGCGGCGCAGTTACTCGGCGCGTACTTGGCGCTCGTAGTCGCCGAAAAGTACTGGGAAATGGAGCTGACCGACATGCACATGATAAAGAATCTGATGATGTCCGAGTGCAGTACGTCGCTGCGGGTCTCGGCGCTACAGGGAGCGTTAGCCGAAGCGCTCGGCGCCGTGACCTTTCACCTGGTTTACCTCGTCCTGAAGAGCCGCTCGCAGCTGCTGAGGATCCCCTTACTCGCTCTGCTGCTGACGTTCATCGCATACGCAGGTGGGTTCGCGTCGGACAGAATGATTTGGCTTTCGTCAAATATTGTACATTTAAATGCGTGTATTAGATAGAAATTGTCAAGTTAAAATGCATATATAAAAAGTACATTTTGTAATTTTAAATGCCTGTATTAGATAGAAATTGTCAAGTTAAAATGCATAAATAAAAAGTAAATTTTGTAATTTTAAATGCTTGTATTAAATAGAAATTGTCAAGTTAAAATGCATAAATAAAAAGTAAATTTTGTATTTTTAAATGCTTCTATTAAATAGAAATTGTCAAGTTCAAATGCATAAATAAAAAGTAAATTTTGTAATTTTAAATGCTTGTATTAAATAGAAATTGACAAGTTAAAATGCATAAATAAAAATTAAATTTTGTAATTTTAAATGCTTGTATTAAATAGAAATTGTCGAGTTAAAATGCATAAATAAAAAGTACATTTTGTAATTTTAAATGCTTGTATTAAATAGAAATTGTCGAGTTAAAATGCATAAATAAAAAGTAAATTTTGTAATTTTAAATGCTTGTATTAAATAGAAATTGTCGAGTTAAAATGCATAAATAAAAAGTACATTTTGTAATTTTAAATGCTTGTATTAAATAGAAATTGACAAGTTAAAATGCATAAATAAAAAGTACATTTTGTAATTTTAAATGCTTGTATTAAATAGAAATTGTCGAGTTAAAATGCATAAATAAAAAGTACATTTTGTAATTTTAAATGCTTGTATTAAATAGAAATTGTCGAGTTAAAATGCATAAATAAAAAGTACATTTTGTAATTTTAAATGCTTGTATTAAATAGAAATTGACGAGTTAAAATGCATAAATAAAAAATTAATTTTGTAATTTGAAATGCGTGTATTAAGTTCAAATTGTAGATTTAAAATGCATATATTAAATAACGATTGTAGAATGTTTAATTATATTGAATTATTGAATAAGGATTGTTGATTAAAACATTTTTTTATTGTAGATTTCTAAAAATTGAGATTTCAAATGCACGTATTAAATTAACTTGTAGATTTAAAATATATTAAATAAGGATTATGTATTTAACATGCATATGTTACATAAAGATTGTAGATTTAAAATATATTAAATAAGGATCATGTATTTAAAATGCATATATTGATTAAGCACTGTAGATTTCAAATGCATATATTACAGTTTTTTTCAATCGCTAACAAGCGCTTACCCATACTTCAGATACTTTTTCTAAACTCTAAACACAGACTCACACCTACAAAACACAATTGGCCAAATGGTAAATTTTCTTCTCAAAAACACATTTTGTTAAATATATACTAACTCTTCATTTCAAAATAGAACACATCTTTCTCTGCACACACTAACTTTACCAAAACACTGAAAATCTGTCTCAAAATGAAATTATTCTGTCAAAGAATAACACTTGTTTTCACTTCACATGGTACATGCAGTCAATCAAAGTACACCAGGTTTCAAAATACTGGCTATTGTTGACATTACAAAAACTACATAGACTTTGATGTTTCAGTTTTACAGGTATTTGCATGCAAAACATGCAATCCAACCTTTTTACACTAAATTTCTTAGTTGGGAACTGTATGTCCACATGTACAGTAATGTTCACATTCAAAAGCAATCTAGTAAAAAGCAAATCAGTTTTTTCCCTTTACTGTTTACAACAGGAGGTACAGTAGAAACACGGTATGAAAGAACAGAAAAAGTTTTACAGTATTGCTTACAAAAAAAGCACAAAATTACTGTATCTAAACTCTGCGATCTTCAGGGTTAGGCCACATGTTTTCATCAAATATTGCACTTCTGCACCTCTCACTGCACCTCTCACTGCATCTCTCACTGCACATCTCACTGCACCTCTCACTGCACATCTCACTGCACATCTCACTGCACATCTCACTGCACCTCTCACTGCACCTCTCACTGCTCCTCTCACTGCATCTCTCACTGCACATCTCACTGCACCTCTCACTGCATCTCTCACTGCTCCTCTCACTGCATCTCTCACTGCACATCTCACTGCACCTCTCACTGCACCTCTCACTGCACCTCTCACTGCACATCTCACTGCAACTCTCACTGCACATCTCACTGCACATCTCACTGCACATCTCACTGCATCTCTCACTGCTCCTCTCACTGCATCTCTCACTGCACATCTCACCGCACCTCTCACTGCTCCTGCTATTCTCCCTGGGCCCCTTGCTCTTACTCTTCCTCGTCCAGACATTACAGTGTTTGTCTTTTTCTGTTTCTGTTTCCAAAAACATCACTCCTCAAAGTCCTAATTTTACTGTATAAGTGTCAATGTAATAGAAAAAAATCAGCTGTGTGTCAATTATTCAATTGTTTGTTTATTATTTTGCTGATATATATTGTTTTTTGAACTGATATCATTGCAGGAGCAGAGGTTTTTATACTGTATCTAAGGTTTGGAATATTGTTTTTGCTATTGTTGGATGGTGTGTGTTAACATTCGCAAATACTACAAAAACAATCCATAATTTTGTTGGGAGGTATAACTTGTCTGTTAAGAAAATGTAAGCATTGTGGAAATGTGTTCACTGACTGCATATTGTGTGAAAACGACATGAAATGTGTGAATGGTATGGCCACAATAGACCGATGCTGTGCTAATTGTGTTTAGAGTTTTGAAAATGTGACTACTGGTTGGACAAACGCTTGTTAGCGACTGAAAAAAACTGTAAATGAAAGATTGAGATTGCAAATTCACGTATTTAATTAAAACTTCTAGATTTCAAATGCATATATAAAATAATGACTGCAATTAAAATGCATATTTTGCACATGGATTGTACATTTAAAATAAATATATTAAATAAGGATTATGTACCGGTATTTAAAATGCATATATTGAATAAGGATTGTAGATTTCAAATTAAAAATGTATTTTAAATGCATATATTAAAATAAATAAAATGTAGATTTCAAATGCATATGTTAAATAAGGATTGCATTTTAAATTTAAATATTGAAGATTTCAAATCCATATTACAATAAAAAATTAAATCATGGAAAATATAAATCAAATGATGACTGCAATTAAAATGCAAAATTTTAAATAAGGATTATTGCTTTCAAATGCATATATTAAATATAGATTTAGAGTGCATATATAAAATAATAACTGCAATTTAACTGCACAGTATACAAAAGTATAAAGATATTTAATAAGGATTGTAGACTGCAAATGCATTTATTTAGGGGGAGGCTAGCACAAAATAAATAGCATATTTTAAAATACACACTAAAGTTTTGTGTTACTCTGGAGAACATCTTTACTCTTCATTGGCATTGATTTGGTGAAGTGATATTTTTAACGCTAAACTTCTCTCTCACACTAGGAAACAACTACACGTCTGGATATGTGAATCCGTCCCTCGCTTATGCGCTAACATTCCCCTGTCCTGGACACTCTTTCTTAGCGTATTCTCTCGTTTACTGGCTCGGGCCTCTTATTGGTAAGTCCTTGTACATTTCAGAAATATTCATAAAATACCAAGTATTCAAATAATGCATTCAAAAATGCATTTTTAGTCAATGTGATGAATTTTACTGTTTAAATACTTACACTATGTTTTTTTCCAGGCATGAGTCTTGCGCTCTTCCTGTATTTGGGAAACATCCCTCTGCTGTTCAGCAGGAATCTACTTTACTCCAAGAAGGCTCGTTTCCGGGTGCCCAAAGGAAAAACTTCCGAAGACTGACAGACATAAAAAACAGCACTGATATGGTCGCTTTGTAAACCATACTTTACCGTCACGAAACATATAATGGTTAAACGTTAAATCTGTTGGTTTAAGTTGCAACAAACCCCTAAAGTTACGAAAAACACTGTTCATCACATCAGTCGTCTTCTGTAATTTATCCTGTTACACTGAGTAAAAATGTTGAGTTTGTTCTGCTGTTGTCAGATGTGAATTTTCTACTAACACCTATGAGCCAAAGAACAGTCAAGCCTGCTTAAATGGATACTTCACCTCTGGAAAGATGAATGTGTATTTAAAATGGGTCATTTATGTAGAAGAAATGTGAAACTATTTTTGAATTTGGAGCTTAAAGCCAGAAAATGTATTTTTGGCTTATGTGGATGAAAGACAACAACTCCAAGAATGCACTTGCTTCGCTGCCCTAGGAGGCCACGCCTACCGGTAACAGAGCACAGTAGTTAAACAACAAGTCTGGGCTACTAGTGAGTCTCCGTGATGAGTCTGCCCGAAAATGTGTTTCGAGATAGCCCAAAATGTCCGGGATTCGGCTTTTGCGTTCTACAGTCGCCATTCATTATGTTTACTGTGGCGAGCAGGACGAGTGAGGGCCGTGGGAGAACGACACGAGTCATGTTTACTGTGGCGAGCAGGACGAGTGAGGGCCGCGGGAGAACGACACGAGTCATGTTTACTGTGGCGAGCAGGACGAGTGAGGGCCGCGGGAGAACGACACGAGTCATGTTTACTGTGGCGAGCAGGACGAGTGAGGGCCGCGGGAGAACGACGCGAGTCATGTTTACTGTGGCGAGCAGGACGAGTGAGGGCCGCGGGAGAACGACACGAGTCATGTTTACTGTGGCGAGCAGGACGAGTGAGGGCCGCGGGAGAACGGCACGAGTCATGTTTACTGTGGCGAGCAGGACGAGTGAGGGCCGCGGGAGAACGACACGAGTCATGTTTACTGTGGCGAGCAGGACGAGTGAGGGCCGCGGGAGAACGACACGAGTCATGTTTACTGTGGCGAGCAGGACGAGTGAGGGCCGCGGGAGAACGACACGAGTCATGTTTACTGTGGCGAGCAGGACGAGTGAGGGCAGCGGGAGAACGACACGAGTCATGTTTACTGTGGCGAGCAGGACGAGTGAGGGCCGCGGGAGAACGACACGAGTCATGTTTACTGTGGTGAGCAGGACGAGTGAGGGCCGCGGGAGAACGACACGAGTCATGTTTACTGTGGCGAGCAGGACGAGTGAGGGCCGCGGGAGAACGACACGAGTCATGTCTGTGGCGAGCAGGACGAGTGAGGGCCGCGGGAGAACGGCACGAGTCATGTCTGTGGCGAGCAGGACGAGTGAGGGCCGCGGGAGAACGGCACGAGTCATGTTTACTGTGGCGAGCAGGACGAGTGAGGGCCGCGGGAGAACGACACGAGTCATGTTTACTGTGGCGAGCAGGACGAGCGAGGGCCGCGGGAGATCGACACGAGTCATGTTTACTGTGGCGAGCAGGACGAGTGAGGGCCGCGGGAGAACGACACGAGTCATGTTTACTGTGGCGAGCAGGACGAGCTAGGGCCGCGGCCGCGGGAGATCGACACGAGTCATGTTTACTGTGGCGAGCAGGACGAGTGAGGGCCGCGGGAGAACGACACGAGTCATGTTTACTGTGGCGAGCAGGACGAGTGAGGGCCGCGGGAGAACGACACGAGTCATGTCTGTGGCGAGCAGGACGAGTGAGGGCCGCGGGAGAACGGCACGAGTCATGTTTACTGTGGCGAGCAGGACGAGTGAGGGCCGCGGGAGAACGACACGAGTCATGTTTACTGTGGCGAGCAGGACGAGCGAGGGCCGCGGGAGATCGACACGAGTCATGTTTACTCTGGCGAGCAGGACGAGTGAGGGCCGCGGGAGAACGACACGAGTCATGTTTACTGTGGTGAGCAGGACGAGTGAGGGCCGCGGGAGAACGACACGAGTCATGTTTACTGTGGCGAGCAGGACGAGTGAGGGCCGCGGGAGAACAGCGCGAGTCATGTTTACTGTGGCGAGCAGGACGAGTGAGGGCCGCGGGAGAACGACACGAGTCATGTTTACTGTGGCGAGCAGGACGAGTGAGGGCCGCGGGAGAACGACACGAGTCATGTTTACTGTGGCGAGCAGGACGAGTGAGGGCCGCGGGAGAACGACACGAGTCATGTTTACTGTGGCGAGCAGGACGAGTGAGGGCTGTGGGAGAACGACACGAGTCATGTTTACTGTGGCGAGCAGGACGAGTGAGGGCCGCGGGAGAACGACACGAGTCATGTTTACTGTGGCGAGCAGGACGAGTGAGGGCCGCGGGAGAACGACACGAGTCATGTTTACTGTGGCGAGCAGGACGAGTGAGGGCCGCGGGAGAACGGCACGAGTCATGTTTACTGTGGCGAGCAGGACGAGTGAGGGCCGCGGGAGAACGACACGAGTCATGTTTACTGTGGCGAGCAGGACGAGTGAGGGCCGCGGGAGAACGACACGAGTCATGTTTACTGTGGCGAGCAGGACGAGTGAGGGCCGCGGGAGAACGACACGAGTCATGTTTACTGTGGCGAGCAGGACGAGTGAGGGCCGCGGGAGAACGACACGAGTCATGTTTACTGTGGCGAGCAGGACGAGTGAGGGCCGCGGGAGAACGACACGAGTCATGTTTACTGTGGCGAGCAGGACGAGCGAGGGCCGCGGGAGATCGACACGAGTCATGTTTACTGTGGCGAGCAGGACGAGTGAGGGCAGCGGGAGAACAGCGCGAGTCATGTTTACTGTGGCGAGCAGGACGAGTGAGGGCCACGGGAGAACGACACGGGTCATGTTTACTGTGGTGAGCAGGACGAGTGAGGGCCGTGGGAGAACGACACGAGTCATGTTTACTGTGGCGAGCAGGACGAGTGAGGGCCGTGGGAGAACGACACGAGTCATGTTTACTGTGGCGAGCAGGACGAGTGAGGGCCGCGGGAGAACGACACGAGTCATGTTTACTGTGGCGTGCAGGACGAGTGAGGGCCGTGGGAGAACGACACGAGTCATGTTTACTGTGGCGAGCAGGACGAGTGAGGGCCGCGGGAGAACGACGCGAGTCATGTTTACTGTGGCGAGCAGGACGAGTGAGGGCCGTGGGAGAACGACACGAGTCATGTTTACTGTGGCGAGCAGGACGAGTGAGGGCCGTGGGAGAACGACACGAGTCATGTTTACTGTGGCGAGCAGGACGAGTGAGGGACGCGGGAGAACGACACGAGTCATGTTTACTGTGGCGAGCAGGACGAGTGAGGGCCGTGGGAGAACGACACGAGTCATGTTTACTGTGGCGAGCAGGACGAGTGAGGGCCGCGGGAGAACGACACGAGTCATGTTTACTGTGGCGAGCAGGACGAGTGAGGGCCGTGGGAGAACGACACGAGTCATGTTTACTGTGGCGAGCAGGACGAGTGAGGGCCGTGGGAGAACGACACGAGTCATGTTTACTGTGGCGAGCAGGACGAGTGAGGGACGCGGGAGAACGACACGAGTCATGTTTACTGTGGCGAGCAGGACGAGTGAGGGCCGCGGGAGAACGACACGAGTCATGTTTACTGTGGCGAGCAGGACGAGTGAGGGCAGCGGGAGAACGACACGAGTCATGTTTACTGTGGCGAGCAGGACGAGTGAGGGCCACGGGAGAACGACACGGGTCATGTTTACTGTGGCGAGCAGGACGAGTGAGGGCCACGGGAGAACGACACGGGTCATGTTTACTGTGGCGAGCAGGACGAGTGAGGGCCGTGGGAGAACGACACGAGTCATGTTTACTGTGGCGAGCAGGACGAGTGAGGGCCGTGGGAGAACGGCGCGAGACCGGTGAGCGACACCTGTGAGACGCACCGGTCTCGTATCTCTCACGGAGGAGCGGGAATTTTCTTAGCAATGTTAAAACGCACATCATGAGTGGCGTATCCACTCATGAGGGGGGAGGTGCCTGTGAATTTTGGGGGTGGAGCTATCAAGATAAAGTGTGATCCTTTTGGGTAAGGGCGTGTTTGGTTTGGTGATTTCAAATATCAACAGCGTTTCTCAGAAATCGTTTACTGCACCTTTAATGTAATGTAATTATTTATTATAAATAATCTAAGGGTGTAGAATATACGGTTAAAACTATATAAAAAAGCTAATATAAATTAGTTGTAAAAGTAGGTTTGTTACTTAAGACATAACAACAGTTTTCTGTGGTATTACTTTGACTGAATAGATACCTACTGTCGCTGCAGTGGTTTAAGACTCCGACAAAGGAACCAAAAACAACAGACTGAAAGTCTGACATAAAGTCACACTAGGGCCTTAGTAACTACTAGCTAGTGTGTAACTTTTGTTTATCTGTAGCCTATACTTTAAACCACATTTATAAGTATTCATAAGTATCAGTGTTTACAATCAGAGAGACGTTAGAGTTCCAATGTGTAAAAAGCTCATCCTTTGCATCAGGATCAGTTTGTAGATTTGTATCATTGTGGCTCTGGGTCTAAAAATCAAGATAATTTTTATATTATTTCTAGATAAACTTGGAAATATGAGGAAGCCTAATTTTGGCTTTGGAGTCAAAAAGGTGAGAACCACTGACTCAACTACAAGAACTTTAACTAAAAGAATATATATGCATTGGAGCTCATTAGATACAATTGTTAATAGACTAAGCTGGATGTATTTACTTTCCCTAACCAAATAAGCTCTTATTATTTGAAACATGTTCATGGGAAAGACCCTTTCAAAGGAAAGATTTGCAGGAATGAACTACGTGAATTAATCTTTCCTGCCCCCTTGTGGTTTATGTCCTTTTGGCCTGAAACTTCACTTTGCTCTATTGAATTTGTTTATTTTTACTCATTTTGTTTTCCCAGGTTAAGCATTAATACTAGGAGTGCAAGTGTGCAAAAACTAAAGCAAAATTACTTTTAACAGTTTAATAATGTGAAGCTTTATATGTGGCAGACTGCTGAAATTGTTTAAATATACATAAAGTTAGTATACCTCCATGAGTCGCTTGACATAATAAATGTAATAAAACATGGAGAAACTCTTGAACCTCAGAGTGAGAAAAATTTATTGATAAAGCCAAGCAAATACATATGACAAATAGATGGCTGCAGTAGTAAAATATAAACAATAAAGCCTTTTAAATTTGATTTTTTTTTTTTAATCTGCTACTGAAGGAGAAAGAGCAAGCAAATAATAATCAGTATTTATTATGACACTTGAAGCACCATTAAAGTTCAGCATTCTGCTTTAGATTTAAGCACTTCCTGAAATAGATGAACATATAAAGGCATTAATAAATCTCAGAAAAATTAATACACGAAAAATCTGTTTGTGAGAAATTACATCATGTACCTGATGTGTGAATATGTGCTTGATCTCGTTCAGCTCTTCTGGATTTGATGTCATAAACCAGAATAATGACAGTAGCCACGCCCACCAGAGCAGAGAGGACCAATCGGATCACAGCTTCAGTAGGACCACACCAGTGGACAGAGTCTGAGGAATAAACACATCAAACTGAGATCAGATCAGTCAATAAACACTAATATCAGCGCTGACATCAACTAATATCAGTGCTGGCGTACCTGCACATGTGTGGCAGAGTTCAGTGATGTCCAGATGTGTGGTCTGGTTGCTGATGGGATTGTTCAGCACACAGCTGTAGGGGGTTTTATCCTGATATTCCACCTCCAGAGGTAGAGAGAGACTGATGCTGAGATCAGACGCACTGATGCTGGACAATACACTCATTCCTGCGTACCAGGAGAGAGTCACATGACTCACATTCACCACTGATGAACACACCAATGAACATGATGATGATGAACAGTGTGAAGAGTTACTGATGATGACAGGAACAGGCAGACGAGCTGAAAACATCAGAGAATAAAGATAAATTAGGATGAATTAAGTTATTCAAGCAGAGGAAGAAACATCGAGAGAAACCGAGATTATCAAAAGTAGAGCATTTAAAACTATTTAATAGAAAGTTAAATATAAACCTGCTGTTAAAGGTTCTCTAAGCGATGTCGGGTGACGTCACTTCTTGTTGACGTTTAAAGTATTGTCAAACAAAACGGACGCTAGCTAGACCCTCCCTCCTCCTCATCCACGCACTAACCCCCCAAACCCCGCCCCCAAGTCCTTCTTGTCGGTGATTGGCTGGAACTGTTTGTCATGTTTCGGGGAGCGGGTCGCCGCAGTTTGTTTTTGTTGCCGTGTGTGACGCCTGGGCTGTCTACAGAGATCTCGTTTCTTTACAGTGTGTTCAGGGGACAGACAGTCAGCGGTTAGTGAGGAGATGTTTGCTGTATGTGACAAAAAAAATGTTTTGGCCTAAAAAAAACGTGTGACATCGCTTAGAGCACCTTTAATGTAAAAAAAAGTAAGAGAATTAGTCATTTTAACTAATTAGTCATAATCAGAGTTGGGTATAACGCGTTACTGTATTCTAGTTTTCGTGATGTAACTCATTAGTTTAAATGTAATTCTAGTTTATTAAATGTAATGTAAAATGAAAATGTAAATGTAATTCTAGTTTAAATGTAACTCATTACATTTAAAATTTATGTAATTTGATTACAGTTACTGATGTCAATAAAATTAAGTTAACTTGCGTTACAAATGTATTAAGAAAAAAATATTTAGTAAAATGCATTTTTAATCACGTTTGGCCAGCTGCGTCAGTTAATGAGCATGCGCTTTAATGAATTACCGAAGAACGCGCTTCATGAGGCACACACACACACGCAAGGTCTCTCGCTCTCTCCCTCTCCGCAGTATGTTTAGAGCACAGTCTCTTCTGTCTCGCATGCGCGCTCTTGCTCGCTCGCTCTAGATTCCTGGAGATTTTAACTAATTTGCGGGCATCAGGGAGCCGCTATCAATATGCGAGAGACTCCCAGAACTTCTGGGAGACTTGGGATGTCTGCAATATTAAATTACGGAAAGAACTGAGTTTCACTTTTTAGTGTATTCTTGTAGTTTTAATTGGTTTTCAAAGTAACTTGAAAGTAAAGTAATTAGTAATCTGATTACTGTTTACATGCAGTAATCAGTAATGTAATCAAATTACAATTTTAAAGTAGTAATTAGTAGTGATTAGTAGGGATGCACCGAATCCAGGATTCGGATTCGGCCGAATATTAGGCTTTTTAACGGGGTTCGGTTTCTGCCGAACCTCAGAATTTTTTTCCACCGAACCGAACCCTTAACCTGACTCCGCCAGATGGATTTGCTCCGCATATCCATCTGGAAACCTTCCGTTGAAGTAGTTTTGGTAAGGGGCGAAAATACTGGTTAGCTGATTGGCCTATGTTGGTGATAGACGGGCCAAATCAACCAATCAGATCAACAAAGCATATGACGTACTAACAGAGCGTATCTTTTCCTCTGAGAAAAGCCTCCAGAGCAGTGTTTTGCTCTTCTTTCAGTGAAGAAATACTCTGTAATTCCGATAAAACTTGCTCGATAGCCACGCTGATGCTAGTTTCATCCGCTGAAGCCGACATGTTCTTTAGACTGAAGTGACGCGCTTCTCGTTGCGTCACACCTCAACCCGCCTCAAAGCCAACGCTGATTGGACGTTCGTTTGGTGAACTGCTCCCAAATTTTCTTTAACGGAAAGTATCCAGACTGATCTGCGAGTGAAACCTTGAAAGCTCGCGAGATCAGGATGGTCTCACGAGGCTACCGAACCCTAGGCTTGCACTACGCGCGCTACGTCGAAGTCACCGATCAGTGAATGACATTAAAGTGCCGCGTGAACGAATAGACAGCAGACGGCTCCTTATGCTTTTGAATTGCTCTCGCGGTACTTTGATGTCATAAACTGATCTGTCTGCGCAGCGCTCAGGTTCAAGTCGAACAAGCCTGTAGTGTAACGCGTTGTGTCAGGAAGAAAAATAGGGATAGCTCACAGCTGAAGTTATTGCAGAGGACAGACAGACTCACGGAGGCGATTGGCATCTCACAACTAGCACTTTATTCCACAATCGAACTTGTGTAACTGTCTGTCACACGTTCTACCATCCACAGCTTTACTTAACAAAATAAGGTAAAAAATGAGCATCAAACAGAAATAACCCGCATACATGGGCATGTGTTCTTCGAGGCGCACGACACATACAATACGGACTGCAGTGCAGACAGTTTAACAGGGAGAGCGCAGTTCTTAAAGGGGCCACACCTTATTTCCACCCGTTACAGTAGGTGCACCGTTCGAATGCAGTAGGCTGTGAGAAAGTGAAAATGGAACTCGTGAGCAGAAAAAGTGTTGTTTGGCAGTACTTTCAGTCAAAAGAAGGCAATTCAAGTCGAGTTACATGTTCAATTTGCAATGCCGATTTGTCTCATGGTGGCAAGGAAACAATAGGCTACACAACATCGCCGCTGTTAAAATGCATAATGTTGCTTATTCTTTTTTTTTTTTTTTTTTTACAGATATAAAAGTAAAAGTAGGCTAGTGTTTATTATTTACAGTAATAAAATAAAATGAAAAATCCACTTTGTTTACTTCATTAATGTGTTTACTGTGTTAATGGACTGAGGATGAGAGTAGGATTCGGTATTCGGTTTCGGATTCGGCAGAATCTTAACCAGTGGATTCGGTATTCGGCCGAACCCCACAAATCTGGATTCGGTGCATCCCTAGTGATTAGGGATGCACAATGATATCGGGACAACATCGGTATCGGCCGATAAAAGCTTAAAATGATCATCATCGGCATCGTCCGATATGAATATTTCTGCCGATGAGCCTTGCCGATAGGGTGGCGTGTTTCCTATGCGCACGTGACGACCGTGAACTAAGCATGAGCGCCAGCAACTTAAACTTCCAACTAGAGGTGTGCGTCTCACGCGGTTTTTGATCGTGGATGATTAAAATATCTCTTCACGATCTGCTTTTGAAGAAAAATCATAGTATCGTGCATTCTATCAGTTCAATTCTGGCCCTTTCATCTCAACATACTGTACAACGCGACGTACATTCACATCACATGTAAACGCAGAGGTAGAGTTACACTCACGGGACACTGCAATTCACAAAAGTTCATTATTTGCATATGCGTCAAAGTCTTGCTAGTTAAACATGTCATTCGCGTGCTGATGCGCTGTTCTAACATGCGCTTTTCTGAGTGCGTTACACCTGACGCTCACAGGAACTAAAAGCCTGTCACAGCGCCTGCATACTGGACTAATCTTTAGAGTCTTATTGCGCTGATACTGTCAAATACACCCAAGGTTTACATAAACAAAGTTGGTTATGTCTAAAGTGAAAGCAAACAGAGAAAATCTGCTTGTCAAATGCGTGTGTATTAGACGCGTCTCGTGCAGCGCTTAAAGAGACAATAATAATATGCTGCCGCTTGTCCTTAAAGTCCCACTCCGATCATATTTTGAGCTATTTTTAAACATTCCCAGTGGTCTTTAAATTATGATTATGCCATTTTTAGCCAAAATCACAAAACCTGTGCCGTTTTCTGGGACTTCGCTTCAGCAGAGCGGCAGTAGCTCATTAGCAATTCGCCTCTGCGTTGTGGGAGGAGCCGTTGGCACGGAGACGACCCTCCCCCTGCCCGTTGCTGAGAGCTCCGTCTCTCCCGCTAGCTTACACCCCCAATACTGGTGGGGCAACAGTATTATATACACGTTAATTATTATTATCCGAAGTTAATCAAAGTTATCACCGATCACCAATCATTATTTCACTCCAAGACGTCGCGTGTGGAGACGCCCAGTGGAGTTACTACGTCACAACTCCAGTCTATTTTAGCCGGCATTTTAGCGTCTGCTACTGATTCACAGCCATTTGAATGTAGAAATACTCAGAAATACAACTTTGAGCTTATTTTTCTCAAGATATGTCCTCTAACATCAGAAAAAATGCCACAAGAACATGTTAACACCTAGAAAAACATTATTTTCATCGGAGTGGGTCTTTAAAGAGATACTGCACCCAGAAATAAAAATTCTGTCATTATTTACTCACTCTAATGTTGTTCCAAAACTGTATTCATTTCTTTCTTGTGCTTAAATATACTATGGAAGTCACTGGAGTACAGCAACTGTTTGGTTAGCCACATTCTTCCAAATAACTTTTATTTTCAACAGAAGAAAGAAACTTGAGAGAGTAAATGATGACAATTAAAATTTTTGGGAGAACTATCCCTTAAATGGTAATAAAACAACAAAACACAGAGTAAATCACTCACTGCTCTTGACTGAGAACTTTAATAGAAGATTTAATAAGCTTTTTTGCACTTAAAAAAAATACAAATATATCGGTATCGGCATCAGGCAAAATTAGTTTGAAAATATTGATATATCGAATATCGGCCAAAATCCAATATCGTGCATCCCTAGTAGTGATGTATGTCTCGAGACCGGTCTTGGTCTCGAGACTGGTCTCAAGACCACTTTTACGTGGTCTCGGTCTTGTCACGGCCTTGACGGTCTTTGGTCTTGGTCTCGAACCTCTCGGTCTTGTCTAGGTCTCGTTGTCTCAGACCGACATAGTGGTCGGGGGATTTAGCAATACAATACTACAATATCCACGACGATATCCGCAACGGATTGAAGCGCGCGTCCGAGTGAAGACCGTGCGGTGTGCGCGAGCCACACGAGAAAACACCGTATCCGCGCCACTGATCGCAGCGGCAACGAGCACTTTGATCACTTGATTTAAAAAACACATATCATGTACAGTTTTTGATGTTTTAATGTTTAGTAAAACACATATCAGTGACATGATGGGTTTTAACTTCATTCAGGAGATTTTGGGTAACTGCACAACTGACAGATGACTTCGAGTGCACCGCCAACACACCGTTTTATGTGTGTGTGTGTGTGTGTGTAACCATAGCGACAAAACAACCAACTTTCGGATCCTGCACTTTTAAAGGAACACTCCACCGTTTTTTTAAATAGGGCTTATTCACATTCTTTCCTACATTTAGATATGTGTGCAAATGCATTTTTGTCTCAGTGCATGCATTGTTTTAGTTTGACAGGGTCGGTGCTAGCTTAGCTTTGCACAATGAATGGAATCCTTTGTTGCCAGCTAGCATGTCCTGAGTAAAAGTGATAAAAACCCACGTAATTACTTCTTGTGGCCTGTGTATTCACAACGAGTACAAATAGCGATGCAGATTAAAACTAGGCGATTTCCTAGGCAGATATTGACTTGGGACTATATTAGGGGGAAGCACAGGCGAAGCACTGCTGCTTATGCGAAGCACTGCTACTTCGGCGCAGAGATATCACGCATATCTCGACTTGGTCTCGGTCTTGGTCTCGACTTGGTCTCGGTCTTGGTCTCGACTTGGTCTCGGTTTTGGTCTCGACTTGGTCTCGGTCTTGGTCTCGACTTGATCTCGGTTTTGGTCTCGACTTGGTCTCGATTTTGGTCTCGACTTGGTCTCGGTCTTGGTCTCGACTTGGTCTCGGTCTTGGTCTCGACTTGGTCTCGGTCTTGGTCTCGACTTGGTCTCGGTTTTGGTCTCGACTTGGTCTCGGTCTTGGTCTCGACTTGGTCTCGGTCTTGGTCTCGACTTGGTCTCGGTTTTGGTCTCGACTTGGTCTCGGTTTTGGTCTCGACTTGGTCTCGGTCTTGGTCTCGACTTGGTCTCGGTCTTGGTCTGTCTAGGTCTTTATCTCGTCTTGGTCTCGGTCTTGGTCTCGACTTGGTCTCGGTCTTGGTCTCGGCTCGGTCTTGGTCTGTCTTGGTCTTGGTCTCGTTTTGGTCTCGGTTTAGGTGGTCTTGACTACAAGTCTAGTAATTAGTAATTTGTAGTTGATTACTTTTTTTGAGTAACTTACCCAACACTGGTCATAAAATAATATACTACTTTAGATCTAGCTCTAATAAATAAAACATGTGAAACTGATATTTAACTCACTGTAGACAATGAGATGAATATAAGAAGGCTTCCAGTCATGGTAGAACTGACGTTTATAATCTCCAGCGTGTTTCATTGTGATGTTTGTGATGGCCAGAGATTCAGTTTGATTGTCCACCTTCAGTCTGTTTCTGAATCTCCCATCAAGAACATCATCATATACAGTGATTCTGTCGGCCCGTTTATAGATTTCAGCTATTAAACCATTTTCACTCCTAAAAACCCACCGAAGCACTTCATCCTTTATAACACCCAAGTTTAGAGTGACTGAATCTCCCTCCGTCACTGACACTGAATCATCAAACACACAGAACAAACAGAAACAGGGTCACAGATAAACAGGTTATAATGGTTTATTAAATTAAATTGTACACAATTTTAACTTAATATAAAAAATATCATAAAACAACAAAAAGAAACAAAATGGTGTATGAATTAATTAAAATAAAATGTTTTTTGAACTCACCAATGACAGTGAGATCGAAACAAACCCTCATAGAGTTGATCTGTAGTTCATAATATCCAGCGTGTTCAGTTGTGGTGTGTGTGATGGTCAGAGATCCAGTTTGATGATCCAGCTTCAGTCTGTCTCTGAATCTCCCATCAAGAACATCATCATATACAGTGAAACTTTCGGACCGTTTATAGATTTCAGCTATTAAAGGTTTTTTATATCCAAACCTCCACTGAATCACATCATCATCCTTCATTTCAGTAAGACCAGAGTTCAGAGTGACTGAATCTCCCTCCTTCACTGACCTTTTCTTCACTTCTGGAACTGAATCATCAAACACACAGAACAAACAGAAACGGGCTCAACACAGATTAAGACAGTCATTTACAAAAGTAAATGGTTTTAAATTTGAAATTAATCTCATCATTAAACCACAGAAGCTAAATTGATTTTGGATTAATAATTGTATCTTTGTGCTGATTAAAATATAAAACAGGTGAAACTGATGTTTAACTCACCAGTGACAGTAAGAGTAAAATCCTTTCTCACACTGTTGATCTGTATATCATAATATCCAGCATGTTCAGTTGTGGTGTGTGTGATGGTCAGAGATCCAGTTTGATTGTCCAGCTTCAGTCTGTTTCTGAATCTCCCATCAAGAACATCATCATATACAGTGAATCTGTCGGCGGTTACATTGATTTCAGCTATCACAGTGTTACTAATCCAAAACCTCCACAGAATCACATCATCATCCTTCATTTCAGTGAGACCAGAGTTCAGAGTGACTGAATTTCCCTCCATCACTGATATTTTAACTGAAACACCAAACACACCTGAAGAACAGAGTTGTTCAGATTTAAGCTTTAAAATCACTTGATGTTGGTTTTATGAAGCTTTACTAAAACACTTTTATTCATTTAAATGTGAAGTTAATATTCTGCAGCAGCACAAAAGATGAATGAAAAGTGAAATATTTATGTGTTACGTCTGTGTCATATTTTGGTTGTGTTTAGTTAGTCTGTCACTTAATCTACACAATGCAACACGTTAGAGTTTGAGTTGTTTATACACATCAGGTAAGGAGCGGCTGCTATCTCATGTATTTATGTTTGTTATTTAGTGTAGTTTAGATGGCGATTCGTTGCCGGAGAATTGTTTATTTTCATATTTGTGTATTGTTATTTTCATAATTGTATATTGTTAGTTTAGGAATATTAAAGGGGTTAACCCAGGTAGAAGGTGACGTTCCCGCGACTATGGGTAACGTTTCCTAAAAGTTCTCTAAAGGTGACGAACATTCCGAACCTTTACAGAACATTAGGGACGTTCCTGAAACGTCCTCTTTTGTTAATGAAAGTGCTGCAACGTTCCTTAAATTACTTTAGGGGGACGTTCCGTAATGGTAATCTTATGGTCACATAACAACGTTACAAAGAGGACGTAATCAAAACGTTCTCATATGGGTCTAAGTTGGTCCTATTATAACGTTCCTTATAGGACTTTAGGGGGACGTTCCGTAATGGTAATCTTATGGTCACATAACAACGTTACAAAAAGGACGTAATCAAAACGTTCTCATATGGGTCTAAGTTGGTCCTATTATAACGTTCCTTATAGGACTTTAGGGGGACGTTCCGTAATGGTAATCTTATGGTCACATAACAACGTTACAAAGAGGACGTAATCAAAACGTTCTCATATGGGTCTAAGATTGGTCCTATTATAACGTTCCTTATAGGACTTTAGGGTGACGTTCCGTAATGGTAATCTTATGGTCACATAACAACGTTACAAAGAGGACGTAATCAAAACGTTCTCATATGGGTCTAAGTTGGTCCTATTATAACGTTCCTTATAGGACTTCAGGGGGACGTTCCGTAATGGTAATCTTATGGTCACATAACAACGTTACAAAGAGGACGTAATCAAAACGTTCTCATATGGGTCTAAGATTGGTCCTATTATAACGTTCCTTATAGGACTTTAGGGTGACGTTCCGTAATGGTAATCTTATGGTCACATAACAACGTTACAAAGAGGACGTAATCAAAACGTTCTCATATGGGTCTAAGTTGGTCCTATTATAACGTTCCTTATAGGACTTTAGGGGGACGTTCCGTAATGGTAATCTTATGGTCACATAACAACGTTACAAAGAGGACGT
Organism: Rhinichthys klamathensis goyatoka; assembly: GCF_029890125.1. Lineage (NCBI taxonomy): Eukaryota > Metazoa > Chordata > Actinopteri > Cypriniformes > Leuciscidae > Rhinichthys > Rhinichthys klamathensis. Next base: position 617,128 of record NW_026607022.1, read on the forward strand.
AATCAAAACGTTCTCATATGGGTCTAAGTTGGTCCTATTATAACGTTCCTTATAGGACTTTAGGGTGACGTTCCGTAATGGTAATCTTATGGTCACATAACAACGTTACAAAGAGGACGTAATCAAAACGTTCTCATATGGGTCTAAGTTGGTCCTATTATAACGTTCCTTATAGGACTTTAGGGGGACGTTCCGTAATAGTAATCTTATGGTCATATAACAACGTTACAAAGAGGATGTAATCAAAACGTTCTCATATGGGTCTAAGATTGGTCCTATTATAACGTTCCTTATAGGACTTTAGGGTGACGTTCCGTAATGGTAATCTTATGGTCACATAACAACGTTACAAAGAGGACGTAATCAAAACGTTCTCATATGGGTCTAAGTTGGTCCTATTATAACGTTCCTTATAGGACTTTAGGGGGACGTTCCGTAATGGTAATCTTATGGTCACATAACAACGTTACAAAGAGGACGTAATCAAAACGTTCTCATATGGGTCTAAGTTGGTCCTATTATAACGTTCCTTATAGGACTTTAGGGTGACGTTCCGTAATGGTAATCTTATGGTCACATAACAACGTTACAAAGAGGACGTAATCAAAACGTTCTCATATGGGTCTAAGTTGGTCCTATTATAACGTTCCTTATAGGACTTTAGGGTGACGTTCCGTAATGGTAATCTTATGGTCACATAACAACGTTACAAAGAGGACGTAATCAAAACGTTCTCATATGGGTCTAAGTTGGTCCTATTATAACGTTCCTTATAGGACTTTAGGGGGACAATACGTAATAGTAATCTTATGGTCATATAACAACGTTACAAAGAGGATGTAATCAAAACGTTCTCATATGGGTCTAAGATTGGTCCTATTATAACGTTCCTTATAGGACTTTAGGGTGACGTTCTGTAATGGTAATCTTATGGTCACATAACAACGTTACAAAGAGGACGTAATCAAAACGTTCTCATATGGGTCTAAGTTGGTCCTATTATAACGTTCCTTATAGGACTTTAGGGTGACGTTCCGTAATGGTAATCTTATGGTCACATAACAACGTTACAAAGAGGACGTAATCAAAACGTTCTCATATGGGTCTAAGTTGGTCCTATTATAACGTTCCTTATAGGACTTTAGGGGGACAATACGTAATAGTAATCTTATGGTCATATAACAACGTTACAAAGAGGATGTAATCAAAACGTTCTCATATGGGTCTAAGATTGGTCCTATTATAACGTTCCTTATAGGACTTTAGGGTGACGTTCCGTAATGGTAATCTTATGGTCACATAACAACGTTACAAAGAGGACGTAATCAAAACGTTCTCATATGGGTCTAAGTTGGTCCTATTATAACGTTCCTTATAGGACTTTAGGGGGACGTTCCGTAATGGTAATCTTATGGTCACATAACAACGTTACAAAGAGGACGTAATCAAAACGTTCTCATATGGGTCTAAGTTGGTCTTATTATAACGTTCCTTATAGGACTTTAGGGTGACGTTCCGTAATGGTAATCTTATGGTCACATAACAACGTTACAAAGAGGACGTAATCAAAACGTTCTCATATGGGTCTAAGTTGGTCCTATTATAACGTTCCTTATAGGACTTTAGGGGGACGTTCCGTAATAGTAATCTTATGGTCATATAACAACGTTACAAAGAGGATGCAATCAAAACGTTCTCATATGGGTCTAAGATTGGTCCTATTTGTCACGGTTCACAGGTTCACTCTCATTCTGTGTGTTACTGCTCTGATCTGATTGCCCATGAGCGTCAGCTGTGCTGACGAGCAATCAGATCAGTCGCAGGTGTACCTCGTTTGTGAGTCCTATATGTAGTGCTGTGTTTGTCATGTTCAGTGTCAGATCGTTGTTTCCCTGGTCCTGTTCGGGTCTCATGTTTGTTTTCAGTCTCGTCCTCAGTTCCTGTTTTCACGGATTCCTGCAGCTCTCTGCCAGCCCTTTCACTCTGCTTCAGTGGATTATCTGGTCCGTGTCGTTTTCACTCTGCTCCAGTGGATTATCTGATCCGTGTCGTTTTCACTCTGCTTCAGTGGATTCTGGTCTGTGTCGTTTTCACTCTGCTTCAGTGGATTATCTGGCTCGTGTCGGACGTACTGGGTTCCGGGACCACGCTTCTCCCACTGCAGTCATCTGCGCTGCCAAGGCTCAGCTGTCTGACTCAGGACTTCACCAGCCCTCCAGTTTCACTGTTCACTGTGTTTATTAATAAATACTTTTTTACTTGCAATTGGATCCTGTGATTCCTACCCTGACACTATTATAACGTTCCTTATAGGACTTTAGGGTGACGTTCCGTAATGGTAATCTTATGGTCACATAACAACGTTACAAAGAGGAAGTAATCAAAACGTTCTCATATGGGTCTAAGTTGGTCCTATTATAACGTTCCTTATAGGACTTTAGGGTGACGTTCCGTAATGGTAATCTTATGGTCACATAACAACGTTACAAAGAGGACGTAATCAAAACGTTCTCATATGGGTCTAAGTTGGTCCTATTATAACGTTCCTTATAGGACTTTAGGGGGACGTTCCGTAATGGTAATCTTATGGTCACATAACAACGTTACAAAGAGGACGTAATCAAAACGTTCTCATATGGGTCTAAGTTGGTCCTATTATAACGTTCCTTATAGGACTTTAGGGTGACGTTCCGTAATGGTAATCTTATGGTCACATAACAACGTTACAAAGAGGACGTAATCAAAACGTTCTCATATGGGTCTAAGTTGGTCCTATTATAACGTTCCTTATAGGACTTTAGGGTGACGTTCCGTAATGGTAATCTTATGGTCACATAACAACGTTACAAAGAGGACGTAATCAAAACGTTCTCATATGGGTCTAAGTTGGTCCTATTATAACGTTCCTTATAGGACTTTAGGGGGACGTTCCGTAATGGTAATCTTATGGTCACATAACAACGTTACAAAGAGGACGTAATCAAAACGTTCTCATATGGGTCTAAGATTGGTCCTATTATAACGTTCCTTATAGGACTTTAGGGGGACGTTCCGTAATGGTAATCTTATGGTCACATAACAACGTTACAAAGAGGATGTAATCAAAACGTTCTCATATGGGTCTAAGTTGGTCCTATTATAACGTTCCTTATAGGACTTTAGGGTGACGTTCCGTAATGGTAATCTTATGGTCACATAACAACGTTACAAAGGGGACGTAATCAAAACGTTCTCATATGGGTCTAAGTTGGTCATATTATAACGTTCCTTATAGGACTTTAGGGTGACGTTCCGTAATGGTAATGTTATGGTCACATAACAACGTTACAAAGAGGATGTAATCAAAACGTTCTCATATGGGTCTAAGTTGGTCCTATTATAACGTTCCTTATAGGACTTTAGGGTGACGTTCCGTAATGGTAATGTTATGGTCACATAACAACGTTACAAAGAGGATGTAATCAAAAGGTTCTCATATGGGTCTAAGTTGGTCATAAAATGACGTTCTTTATGTGACTTTAGGGGAACGTTCCAAATTGGTTATTTTATTGTCACATAGCAACATTACAAAGAGGACATAATAAGGACGTTCCCATATGGTTCTCTGTTGACCATATGAGAACGTTTTGTGACTAACTTAATGAGAACATTCTCATATACATTACATTTTGTGCGCGGTGACGTGGGACGAACCGAGGTTCAACTTCCGTTAACTTCTGTCACGTTTATCTGGTTTGTCTGCCGGCTGGACCCTTCTCGGACTGACACCTGACGGCGGTCTTTTTCCTGTTTTCTTCACCGACAGCAAGCCAGAAAAAGCCAATGTGATTATCATGTAAAGTTATTTGAATGAACCATTCTCGCGTAGATGGTCAGGCTATATTAGCTTTGTTTTAGATAAACAAGCTAACGAAAGCGCTAGGCCTATTCCAATTTGCTTATTTTAACTCTTGTTTACATAGCCTGCAGGGTCTCCTCACGAAATCTAAGCGGCATAAAGTTCAATGCGAGGGTCTTTAGAATATGTTTGTATTATTTTTGTCTCTTTTCTTTTATTGTCATTTTTTCCTATTATTTGGTAAAGGCTACACCACTTTTCTATGGGAAAAAAAGTTGTGGTGATCCCGCTATTTGGCTCGTTGATGTAAAACAGTCTTTTACAATTGTTATTATAAAATCAAGAATGCAGATGTTTTAAGCTCAGCAACAATGGCAGCAAAATTTACACAGTATATAAAAAAAACTGTCACACACACAGAGCCTGCAGATCAGGTTGAAGCGGAGAAGCATCAGCTTCTTATTCTTTAAATATAACAGAAGACCTTAATAGGAGAAAAAAATTATATTCTAAGTTGGTCCCTAAAAGTTCTGCAGGACGTTCTCAGAATGTTTTAGAAACATTGGATTTGTGAATTAAATATGGTCTTCTAAACGTTCCCAGAACGTCCTGAATGTTCCCTGAAGGTCCTCCAAATAACGTCCCCAAACCCTTTAAAGAACTCCACATCGTGACTGTCTGGGAACGTTGTGGGAACATTACCAAGCGACGTTCCTGACACCAGTAGGACGTTCTCAGAATGTTTTGGAAACATTGGATTTCTGAATTAAATATTGTCCTCTAAACGTTCCCAGAACATCCTGAATGTTCCCTGAAGGTCCTCCAAATAACGTCCCCAAACCCTTTAAAGAACTCCACATCGTGACTGTCTGGGAACGTTGTGGGAACATTACCAAGCGACGTTCCTGACACCAGTAGGACGTTCTCAGAATGTTTTGGAAACATTGGATTTCTGAATTAAATATTGTCCTCTAAACGTTCCCAGAACATCCTGAATGTTCCCTGAAGGTCCTCCAAATAACGTCCCCAAACCCTTTAAAGAACTCCACATCGTGACTGTCTGGGAACGTTGTGGGAACATTACCAAGCGACGTTCATGACACCCGTGGGACGTTCTCAGAATGTTTTGGAAACATTGGATTTCTGAATTAAATATTGTCCTCTAAACGTTCCCAGAACATCCTGAATGTTCCCTGAAGGTCCTCCAAATAACATCCCCAAACCCTTTAAAGAACTCCACATCGTGACTGTCTGGGAACGTTACCAGGCAATGTCCTTGACACCAGCGGGGACGTTCTCAGAACGTTCTGGGAACGTAAAATTTCTAGCTGGGAAGTTAGTGTGTTTTGTTATGTTTATTTCTCTGCTTTAGCACCACTCATTGTCCCTTTCTCCTGTGTTCTGTGTTCTGCGTTTTGTCTTATTACTTGTATATATTCTTTAAATATTTCTTTATTCACTCTGACACTGTAAAACAATCGGGTGTATTATTATTTGTGATGCACCGATGTGAAAATTTTGGCGGATACCGATAACCGATATTAATATTGCTGTTATGGCTACCAGGCTTGTGCAAAATTCAGAATTTCAGAATTGGCCTCCATTCAATTCATGAATTGGAATTTGAATTGAATTGACTCCGCCCCACAGGAAGTTGAATTTGAATTTGAATTGGAATGACAGGAATTGGAATAAAATTCATGGCAATTCAAAGAAATTCCACACAGTCACACAACAGAAAAAATGTGTTGAATCTCACATACATTCAGCGTTAGGAAGGTTACTTTGGAAATGTAATTTCTTCCTATTATAAGTTACCCATTATAAATGTGGTTTGGATTACTTTATTTGGATTACTTTATCAATGTAAAGCAATTTCCTTTTAATTTGATTAGTAACTAATTAAATTACACATTTTACCTCAGTAAATACAATTGCATTAATTTTGTAATTAAATAACATAATTTCATTACAGTTAACTCACTCCTCACCCTGCATACATTTTGTTCTAATACATAACATTCATTGCTGGGGGAAAATATTTCCTGTTAATGTAATCTGTACAAGTAGTTCAAACTAATATCATTCATATAATATGTAATGCAATCATATCTGACATATACTGTAAAGCTTCATTGTTAAACACTTCACTTAAAATATATATAAAAATTTCTTAGAATTTGTTTTGAATTGCAATTCTGCTTCCTTTAATTCAAATTCGAATTATAATTCTAGATCCTGTTTTTGACATCAAAATCAATTCAAATTCAAGAATTGAATTGGAATTAAGGAGTCATTCTCAATTCAATTCTGAATTGTGCACAAGCCTGTTGGGTTCAGTGTTGGACAGATCAGTTGTTTTTAACCATTCATTAAAGTGAATCGGTTCAAAGGAGTCATTAGTTTGCGAATCGGACGTGTCATTAACGGACCACGGCACACGTTGTGTGATTATCCAGACAGTTTAGGACATTGCACAAGATTTGTCTCAACACAGAAAACATTTCATCACTGGATAGATTTTTTTGTTTGTTTATTGAAAGTGTGGTTTATGTCATCTGAATGTGTGGAAAGCTTTTCAGAGAAGATAAGGCAACGTTATTTAGCACAATTCACAACCAGTGGTAGTTCAGGAAAAAAAAACTTCGGTCTTCCGACCTTTTACCATCGTGTATTCTCAAAGATATTCAGTCAACTCAATACATCACTCACCTACATAACTCACCTACATCAGTCACCTACATCACTCATCTACATCACTCATCTACATCACTCATCTACATCACTCATCTACATCTACTCATCTACATCACTCATCTACATCTACTCATCTACATCTACTCATCTACATCACTCATCTACATCACTCATCTACATCACTCATCTACATCTACTCACCTACATAACTCACCTACATCAGTCACCTACATCACTCATCTACATCACTCATCTACATCACTCATCTACATCTACTCATCTACATCTACTCATCTACATCACTCATCTACATCTACTCATCTACATCACTCACCTACATCTACTCATCTACATCACTCATCTACATCTACTCATCTACATCTACTCACCTACATAACTCACCTACATCAGTCACCTACATCACTCATCTACATCACTCATCTACATCACTCATCTACATCTACTCATCTACATCTACTCATCTACATCACTCATCTACATCTATTCATCTACATCTACTCATCTACATCACTCATCTACATCTACTCATCTACATCACTCACCTACATCTACTCATCTACATCACTCATCTACATCTACTCATCTACATCTACTCACCTACATCACTCATCTACATCACTCATCTACATCTACTCACCTACATCACTCATCTACATCACTCATCTACATCACTCATCTACATCTACTCATCTACATCAGTCACCTACATCTACACATCTACATCAGTCACCTACATCTACTCATCTACATCACTCATCTACATCACTCATCTACATCTACTCATCTACATCTACTCACCTACATCACTCATCTACATCACTCATCTACATCTACTCACCTACATCACTCATCTACATCACTCATCTACATCTACTCATCTACATCAGTCACCTACATCACTCATCTACATCACTCATCTACATCTACTCATCTACATCAGTCACCTACATCTACACATCTACATCAGTCACCTACATCTACTCATCTACATCACTCATCTACATCACTCATCTACATCTACTCATCTACATCTACTCATCTACATCACTCATCTACATCTACTCATCTACATCACTCACCTACATCTACTCATCTACATCACTCATCTACATCTACTCATCTACATCTACTCACCTACATCACTCATCTACATCACTCATCTACATCTACTCACCTACATCACTCATCTACATCACTCATCTACATCACTCATCTACATCTACTCATCTACATCACTCATCTACATCTACTCATCTACATCACTCATCTACATCTACTCATCTACATCAGTCACCTACATCTACTCATCTACATCACTCATCTACATCTACTCATCTACATCACTCACCTACATCTACTCATCTACATCACTCATCTACATCTACTCATCTACATCAGTCACCTACATCTACTCACCTACGTCTACTCATCTACATCTACTCATCTACATCAGTCACCTACATCTACTCATCTACATCACTCATCTACATCTACTCATCTACATCACTCACCTACATCTACTCATCTACATCACTCATCTACATCTACTCATCTACATCACTCACCTACATCTACTCATCTACATCACTCATCTACATCTACTCATCTACATCACTCATCTACATCACTCACCTACATCTACTCATCTACATCACTCACCTACATCTACTCATCTACATCACTCATCTACATCTACTCATCTACATCACTCACCTACATCACTCATCTACATCTACTCATCTACATCACTCATCTACATCTACTCATCTGCATCAGTCACCTACATCTACACATCTACTCATCTACATCTACTCATCTACATCAGTCACCTACATCTACTCATCTACATCACTCATCTACATCTACTCATCTACATCACTCACCTACATCTACACATCTACTCATCTACATCTACTCATCTACATCAGTCACCTACATCTACTCATCTACATCACTCATCTACATCTACTCATCTACATCACTCACCTACATCTACTCATCTACATCACTCATCTACATCTACTCATCTACATCACTCACCTACATCTACTCATCTACATCACTCATCTACATCTACTCATCTACATCACTCACCGGTCAAACTTTTGCGGGACAAAAATATGGTTTAGTAAGGCTGACAGAAAACAGCGCGCAAGTTCCAGTCTTTTTGCGCTTGATGTTTAAACTGAGAGGACTTGCAAATTGATAAACTCTCACACTATGATGGTTAAACTTTGAAATTAATCCGCGAATCACAAGCGTTACGGGCTGGGGAGCTGCTGGCTCGTAGCCTACTGATCATGAATCACCGATCAACTACGATCCCTATACTTGGCATCCCTATCGTGGATGAGCACATCGCCATATCGATGCATCGTGCAGCCGTAATCTACGCACGTCAATACACAGGAATGATTATTGGCCTGTTCACATCGGCCCTATTTTGACATTGGAACGATACCGATGTGTAAAAAATTAACCATATCGGCCGATATTATATCGGCGGCTGATACATCGTGCACCACTAATTATTATTTTGGCCTACTAAAAAGTATTTAACCATATCTGTCTCTGTCTGATTAATCTCAACACATAAGTTATCAGTAACTGAACCTTTTTTCTTTGTATTTATTTATCTAAATTTAACACTTATATGTTACTTACCCTATTAATTCTAGACCTCTTTAAAGGGGAGACGTAACAATATGTAACAATAACTGTTTAATGTCACACAAAAACTAATGAGAGTTGACTTCCAACTTGATCTGAGAGTAAAATTATTTCTGTATGAGAATAACTGTAACATGTTTGTTCTGTTTAGGTTTACTTTTCTCTCTGTTTGCTGTTTCCATTTGTCTCTGTTCTCTATCCAGGGTGCTTTCCTGAAGTCAGGCACTTATCAAGGTGCAATTTAAAGCTTTTCCAGCATCTTACAGATGTGGTATATTAAATCAGATGTTATTGTGCTGCAAATATGTATTGTTACATTTCACGTCTGTTTGGTATTTTTCTTTTTTTGTGCTTTTGTTTCTATTTGTTTCTACAAATTACTCTTTAAAGCGATAATTCACCCAAAAATAAAAACTCTGTCAGTAATTACTCTCCCTCATGTTGTTCAACCCCGTAAGACTTTCGTTCATCTTCTGAACACAAATTAAGATATTTTTTATTAAATCTGAGAGCTGGATCACTCCTCCTTAGTGATTGAAACTTGCCGGCCCAGAAAGTTATTAAAGACATCGTTAAAATAGTCCAAGTGACTACAGTGGCTCAACCTTAAGTTTATCAAGCGACTAGAATACTTTTTGAGCGCAAAAAAAACAAACAAAAATAACGACTTTATTCAAGTCTTCATTTCCTTCTCTGTTGGCCTCGAGTGAGTTCACGTAGTGTAACAGCGCAGCACTTCTGTGTTGAACGTCACACGCAGGCTCACTATTGGCCGACGCTGGTCATGTGTGTGATGCTTGTGACGTTCAACCAGAAGCGCTGCGCAATTATACTAAGTGAAATCTCGAGGCCGACAGAGGTGGAAATTAATACTTGAATAAAGTCGTTATTTTTTTTTTTGCACTCAAAAAGTATTCTTGTCGCTTGATAAACATGAGGGAGAGTAAGTACTGACAGCATTTTCATTTTGGGGTGAACTATCCCTTTAAAGACTTTAAAAATAATTTACCTCAAAACGCACTTTCATGTTTGAATGCCCTCTGTTTGTGATCCAATGTGGATTCTGTTCACCGTATAAGGTAGAAATATTTATATGCGATGCAAAAGACTATGCACGCTAACATTACCATAGTAAACATGGTAAATATGAGATTGCTAAAGCTCATCAGGTCGTATTTAAATTAGGTCAGCCAGAACCGGCAACACTTATTGTATAAAAAGAATGGCACGCTAATTAGCTATGCTAATTTGAGTCTTTCTGTTTGTTAGTCTATTCTGTTTAGGTAAGCCGTGGGGCCTTACCTTTTACGTGGCTCAAAAGCGCAGACTCAACTTTTTTGCAAACTTTGCAGGTGGCTACTCGAGAATTTGGCAAGCCAACATTCATTGAAGTGGCAAAATCCCGGCCTGTTGTGTTTCATCTGTAGCCGCGCGCAGAATTAGAGCGGCAAGAGAGGCTCGAGCAGAATGAGGTTCTTTTATGTGAATGGCAAAATAAATTTGGCCTTTTGCTACTTATTTGATCTAAAAAGCCATCTATTGTCACATAGTGAATTATTATTAAAGCAAGCAATTACAATTTTAAGCAGTTTTAGATTTTGTTATATTTAAGACTGTTGTGTTATTTCCTGAGTTGTGCGCTTCACTACAGCCACCGTTGCTGATACTAACAGTGAATGTAAATCTTCTCTGACTAATTTAACTAGTAATTTATCACATGTTACGAGAACAGAAACAACTGAAGCCATAAAAACACATTTAAAACTCACCAACCAGACGCCACAAACAGAATAAAACTATTTTGAGAAACATTTTCTTCGTCGGTTCACTGAAAAGCCCACGATAGTGACTCAGATTAAATGTCAGATTTATCTGAAAGACTGAACTGTGATACTTATCTGTGATATTTATCTGTTAAAGTGTGAATCCTCCCCCAACCTCAGTTAGTTTCCGCTTACACATCCGTCTCCTTTAACATCACGAACATCAACAAGCTTTTGCTGATCTTACATTTTCAAATGAATTCTGGCACTGAATGAAAACTGATAGCAGAAGAGTGAAATATTGAATTAGATATCTGTATCTAACGGTGTGTTATTTAGTGCTGTGAGCTGTCAATCATATTTAACCTCTGACCTGTGACTCTTATTTGACTGTTGATAGATTCACTTTATTTGTGTGTAAAGCAGGCGTACAAGCGGTGAATTCTGACGTTTGGAAGATCGTATGTCCACGCACACTGTACGAGTGAGTTTATCCTAAAATCGTACGGAGGCATTGATATACGACGATTTTACGACCCGCTGAATTCCGAAGAAATCGCACAAAGTTCCGCGCCAAAAACTCTGCTCTCTCATAACTGCATATAAAATATTGATACAAGCCGTGACTATTTTGCTACATATATAGGCTCGTTTTCAGCACCGGGATACGGACGTCCGGTCACACTTTTGTGTGTGTGTCTGTGTGTGTGTGTGTGTGAATGAGTTAAAAAACGTAGTTACGGTACACATTCAAAAATAAAATTTCAAGCTCTCTGAATGATTAATTAGCTGTTTTAACCACTTCATATGAGTGTTTGCAATACATTTTGCTGCGAGAAGCTAGCGCAGTGAACGGGGCTTGAGAGAGCGTTGTGAGTGAGGGCGCGGGTGCCAGATCCCGTGTTGCCAGATCCACCTAATGGAAAGGTGACAGTAGTATTCTGGACTTTTTTTTCTGATTAATGTCACACTTTAGTAAGTTATTAAAGTGGAAAATTGCATGTTAGGGTTCGTGATATAGCCTATTAATCTTATTTCCAAAACACAAACTTTGAACTTATTTCGGATTTTTATTATTGGTTTTGTTTGTTTTTTCTTGTTTTTCGTAGCAATATCTGGCAACATTTTACTGTCGGCATTAATAAAAAAAAAGCTTAGGCTGTAGACAAACTGTAATTGCTGACAGATACCACATTCGGTAAGACAAACGCAATGATCATCGTGATTATCTGTAAGAAATGTATAACACTATCAAAAACAATAGCATAATACAGATCTGTATGTTACAGAATGAAATATGCCAAATACTGGCCAGGAACACGGCAGGAAGACGGCTCATGCTGTTTAGTTAACCTTTTACAAAGTCATCATACAAACGTTAATTGAAGCAGTGTTTCTAGTAGTCCATACCATTTTCGTCTTTCTTCTTCTGTTGATTTCCTCAGCTCCTGATTGGTCAAATTCAGATAGATCGACAAAACGGCCCATTCAACCTCACACACCTCACGAATTCAAGCCGACAGCTCCCGAACTTTTTCGACATGCTCAAAAATTATCGGGAGGTCGAGAGGTGCTCGGCTCGGCTCGTATCTTCCCCGCACACGATACGAGCCGCGACATGCGAGCATAACCGATTTCCACGCGATTTTTCCAGAGTGAAAAAAATCATCTGCGAGCTCATAAAACAGCAAAAAATCGCACCGTGTACGCCCGCCTTAAAGATGTTTTTTGTGGAGTGGAAGACTGTGAGCTTATTAGCAGGAGAGAAAATGAAGAAACGCTTCAGCCACAAACTACTGACACACACAGAGACGACAAACATCCAGCAGAAGCTGTTTATCCACCGACAGATCAAACCAGACACACAGATGAGGGAACAGATAAATTAAAAGAGAAAAACATCACATGGTTCATATGACTCAAAAGCCACTAAATGCCTGTGTTGTTCGAAAAAAAATCATGAGTGAACAATAATGCAAACATATAGTGACCTGTAAATGTAATCGTTCATTTAGAGAAATATTATTTGGTTACCAGACAGCTTTGATCTTGGGAGAATTTGATGAGAAATAAGTTCATAATCAGATGTTTTGCTTTTGAATGCAGACTTTGGTATTTTGGCTGATCAGAGCAAAGTAACTCTTCTAAAACTCTATTGTTCGTTGAAATACATGTGAGTTTACCTTGGTCTTTTCATTTAGAGAAACTGAGAACTGTAGATTTGCTACTAAAGTGATCTTTGATGGCAATCTTTCTTTTAAAAAACACATTTCCGCTATTTGCAAAAACTTTTTTCCATCTTAAAATGTCTCTAAATTATAGCATATGCTCTCAATGTCAGATGCAGAAAAGTTTGTTCATGCATTCATGACTTCAAAAATAGATTTTTGTAATGTTTTACTGGGCGGTTGCCCCGCAGGCCTAATAAACAAACTCTAGCAGCTCGAGTTCTTACTAGAACCAGTACCATATTAGCCCGGTTCTGTCAACACTGCATTGGCTCCCTATTAAACATTGCATACATTTTAAAATCCCGCTGATTACTTAGAAAGCCCTGAATGGTTTAGCTCATCAGCACTTGAGAAAGCTTTTATCACTTTATAATCCTTCATGTCCACTGCGATCTCAAATTTATGTCCAGTTGATAATAACTGGAATATTAAAATCGATTGCAGGTGGAAGATCCTTTTCCTATTAAGCACACAAACTCTGGAACAGTCTTCCTAGCCTTGTGTCTAGACTAAAAACACATCTCTTTAACCTGGCATACACATAACACATGATCACATTCATATCATTCACATCCATTAAAGGTTCATATAGAGCAATCAGTCGATGTCGACGACCCAACACTGCTCACCAATTTCGTGATTTTTTTTTTTTTTTTTTTTATCAAATCAGATTTGCAGAGAACGATCTGTGATATTCATAAAATAATGTGCCCCCATGTTTTTAGTTAAAGTCTGCAATCATCGCTAGGCATTTGAATCGAGATCTTTCCGGTGATCGGGAAATGATTGGCAAATAACGAATTCAGAGAAGGGAATGTAACAAGTAGAATTAGGTACTGCTCCTTTAAGTTGGTACACTCTCACTTACTGGTCAGTGGGCAGTCGGTATTAGGAGCGCAAGCTGTTGTATGCGTTAAAGGTGCAATGTGTAAACATTTTGAGTATCTATTAACAGAAATGCAAGATGACATCCATAACTATGTTTTCAGTGGTGTATAAAGAACTTACTTAATAAACCGTAATGTTTTTATTACCTTAGAATGAGACACTTATATCTACATAACCGCGGGCACCCCCTTCTATGAAGGTCGACATATTGTGACGTCATGTTTCTACCGTAGCCGACAGCAAACACACAGCGCTACAGAGCGCGTTTCGTCACTACCTTGAAAGAGAAGCCGCAGAAAGCTAGAAGCTAGCCATAGACACCGTGAGTAGTGACTTTTCCCTTGTCAGTGGTGTAAAATATGTAGTTGGATTGTTTCATGTAACTTTGTTCTTTTCCCTCGCTGTATTATGGGTGTAAGACTGGAAAACTGGTTGGAGAAACTGTCTTGACCACATGGTCTATTGAAACAAAGGAACTTGCTGAAAATTAACATTCGACCTCCCCCTCACGCAGTCTCACCTGATTTACATTTCCTCTCTCTCTCAGTCAGTAACACTAAAAAACGCACACAAGTATATACATGGTTTAATGTGAATGATTATTGTGTTTAGTATCATTTTAAAGGTCTCAGGGTGGCTGGTTCAGATGTCTCATTCCAAATAAGTAAAACAAAAGGTAATAAGGTTTTTTAGAAGTTTAGAGAAACTGGCACACAAAGAAAGGTGGACAAATGGCCTTTCTCCTCTACCCCCAAAATAAGGTGTAACCTAAATGCAAATTACCATTGAAAATAAGTTCTGGCTATTTAATGGAATGCAGCAAGGAGTCGTGGCTTTTTCTGTATTTCAGATGGCCCATGAGGACTAGCTCATGTAGTTCTTAAATGTTGGGTTTGCATCTATTTCTCTAATCCTAAAACATTTGATGATTTGCATTGATTATCTTTCAATTGATTATGGAATTGTTATAATACATTTACCTGACATAATAAATTGTTATATTTGATTATTCTAACAGACTTTGACTTTATTTTCATTGGAGTTAAAAGGAATAGTCAAACATTAACGTATATTTAAAGATGCACAGATATCATTGAAAAACACTTTCATTTTATGGAGTCAGATGAAACGAGTTAATACATAAGATAGAACGTATTGCATTTAATTAAAAATTCCTTTGCCATTGGAAGAGACGGAACGCGCATGTGACCTTCACCTCTAATCGACACCGCCATTGGATCGAATTAGACGGACTTACATGGGTTTGCTATGTGGGGAGAAATGTGCTGGTTACGTTTGTGAGACAATCAGCTGATTACTATTATTATATTATATATTAAGACCCTTGACCCTCACCTGACTATGGCTTTTTAAACTTTATCCATGATGTGGTTTATAATGGACTGTGGTACAGAAGCAGTGACAGTGTTACACACTCTTGGCTTACTCTGGCTATTCTCTGCTGTCTCAGACGACGATATGTTTGTCCCATGTTAGACACCGTAGCTTCTTCGAAAGGGAGGGGTGAGCAGTGGGCTGAGCCCTCAGTGCAACTCGCAGCCGAACCGCTAGATGTCGCTAAAAATCACACACTGCACCTTTAAAGCCTTTTTAATATTTCTGTTGCTCTTATGCTGTTTTATTTCTATTCAGTAATGCAGTTGTTAGTGAAGTATTTTGCAAACCGCACATGTGTGCGTGGGATTGACGACACTGAAAATGTTTTCCGTACCCATGTTAACAGGCCTGCACGCGGATGCGGTGCGGCAATGCGTTCCAGGTGTGGTGTGTATACAGCAGTGCAGCGATCATTTCCTCAGAGTCTATTTTTGCTGTGCTGCACGAGCTGAATTAAAGTGACAGCGCATGGTTCATGGTCAAAATGAACGCGGATTGATATGAAAATATAGTAATCTCTCCTTAAATCTCGCCCTTGACGCACTTCCCACATCTTTCTTCAAAAGTGTGTTAAACTGTTTAGAAGCTGATCTCCTAGAAGTGGTAAATGCCTCACTTATCTCTGGGAATTTTCCAAACTCCCTGAAAACTGCAGTTGTCAAGCCCCTCCTGAAAAAGAGCAATCTGGATAAGACCATATTAAGCAACTATAGACCGATCTCAAATCTTCCTTTCATAGGCAAGATCATTGAAAAAGTTGTCTTCAATCAGCTGAACAAATTCTTAATCTCGAATGGATACTTTGACAATTTTCAATCTGGTTTCAGATCGCATCACAGCACAGAGACAGCGCTCATAAAGATAATAAATGATATTCGCTTAAACACTGATAACGGCAAATTATCAGTGCTGGTACTACTCGACCTCAGTGCTGCATTTGACACTGTCGATCACGACATACTTCTTGACAGGCTGGAAAACTGGGTGGGGCTTTCTGGGATAGTCCTAAAATGGTTCAGGTCATACTTAGAAGGGAGAGGTTATTATGTGAGTATAGGAGACCATAAGTCTGAGTGGACATCCATGACATGCGGAGTCCCTCAAGGCTCAATTCTTGCGCCACTCCTATTCAACCTGTACATGCTCCCAATGAGCCAAATAATGAGAAAGAACCGAATCTCTTACCACAGCTATGCAGACGACACACAGCTCTACTTAGCCCTATCGCCTAACGACTACAGCCCCATTGACTCCCTGTGCCAATGCATTGAGGAAGTAAACAATTGGATGTGCCAAAACTTTCTTCAGTTAAACAAAGACAAAACTGAAGTCATTGCGTTTGGCAACAAAGAGGAAGTTCTCAAGGTGAATGCATACCTTGACGCTACGGGTCTAACAACTAAAAATCAAGTGAGGAATCTGGGTGTGTCTCTAGAGTCAGACCTTAGTTTCAGTAGTCATATCAAATCAATAACTAAATCAGCATACTATCATCTGAAAAATATTGCAAGAATTAGATGCTTTGTTTCCAGTCAAGACTTAGAGAAACTTGTGCATGCTTTCATCACTAGCAGGGTGGATTATTGTAATGGACTCCTCACTGGCCTTCCTAAAAAGACCATAAGACAGTTGCAGCTCATACAGAACGCTGCTGCCAGGATTCTGAGCAGAACCAGAAAATATGAACACATCACACCAGTCCTCAGGTCTTTACACTGGCTCCCCGTTACATTTAGGATTGATTTTAAAGTATTATTACTGGTATATAAATCATTTAATGGCCTAGGACCTAAATACATTGCAGATATGCTCACTGAATATAAACCCAACAGATCACTCAGATCATTAGGATCACATCAGCTAGAAATACCAAGGGTTCGCTCTAAGCATGGTGAGTCTGCTTTTAGCTACTATGCCAGCCGCAGCTGGAACCAGCTTCCAGAGGAGATCAGATGTGCTCCTACAGTAGTCACATTCAAATCCAGACTCAAGACACTTCTGTTTAGCTATGCATTTACTGAATGAGCACTGTGCCACTGTGTCCGACTGTTTGTACTGTATTTTATTTAATTTTTATTCTAAACTGCTTTAATTATTCTTATTTCTTTTGATTATTTTAATCTCTTTATTCTTAACTGTTTTAATTATTCCTATTTCTTTTGATTTTTTTTATGTAAAGCACTTTGAATTGCCATTGTGTATGAAATGTGCTATATAAATAAACTTGCCTTGCCTTGCCTTGCCTTGCCTAAATGCATTTAATTAAATTATACTACTATTTTTCAGTCATTTTCTTGACTAACTTTAAGCTCGGGGTAATTAAAGCAAGGAAAACTACACAGTAACGTTACCTCAACAACGCGACATAATGGA
Organism: Rhinichthys klamathensis goyatoka; assembly: GCF_029890125.1. Classification (NCBI taxonomy): domain Eukaryota; kingdom Metazoa; phylum Chordata; class Actinopteri; order Cypriniformes; family Leuciscidae; genus Rhinichthys; species Rhinichthys klamathensis. Next base: position 635,007 of record NW_026607022.1, read on the forward strand.
TGCACTTGTCTCTTCGTGGAGGTGGAAAAACAAGTTCTTTGAGACCGCAATATTTGTTGTAAAAAAGATTTAAAAGCAAAAGAAAAGATATGAGAGAGCTGTTTTTGTCAATTGTGTATGTTTTAATTTAAAATGTTTAGTATGTTAACAAACGTATAAATGTTTTGCCACTTGCTTGAACAACTTAATATATAAAGTAATACGTTTTTAAGTGTATTAAGTTTAAACGTGAATAGCCTAAGTCTTGTGAAAGAGTGAAGACGTATTACTAGCCTACTGTCTGTGTACAAATAGAATCGCAATGCTGAAACTCTTTTATATTATTTTATATAAGACACTAATAATAAAAATAGTGATTTGAAATAAAAAATGTGTTTGAAACAGGCGTGCAACTAAAGGAAAGAAACCTAATACTTTAAGCTTTTTCTTTGTTAAAATCTCTGCAGCTAGTGCACTTAAATTTTATTTATCTGCAACATTACTCTGTATAATTACAGTTTTGCATAATAAATGTTCTCAAAACTATGTACGTTTAAAAAAAATACATTTAGCAGTTTGGCTTTCCTTATGGTCTATTTAACCTGTTCTGAAATGGTTCTATTATAATTTATATATCGTGATATATATCGTTATCGCAAGAGGCTGCAATGTACATCGCAATATGGATTTTAGGCAATATCGCCCATCCCTACTACACCACAGTCACCTATTTGTCGCTCAGCTGCTCAGTAACCAAGTTAATTTCCTTACCTTGAATGAAGTATGATCATAGTAGAGGAGACATGTTAACAGTGGCTGGTGGAACTAAGCGCCTACCGAAGACTTGAAAACCAACTTGAAAATCTTGGAACTTGAAAACCAGTATGAGGAGATCGTCTCTCATGAGAATGCTGATTTTTAGAACCGCCACGCTGGTTTTCTACACACTGGTCTCGCTCTGCCGTGGCCGCCAGAGTTGCTGAGATCAAAATCAACTATATGATTTTGTGTTGTTATGGTTGCAATCGAGACGCGGGTGAGTAAACGCCAGTTTCTGCGAACTGAATGTTTGTGTCGTCATCTGCGAACTCAAACATTTGTAAGTAACAATTTTTTATACTCTAGGTATTAGATTGGATAGACCAGAAGTAATGAGTGACGTAACATTGAATCTTCCTGGCAGAACTTTACGCTAAATCTTTTTTACAAAGCTGTTTTAGAAAGTATTGTTATGGTATTACAGTATGGTTTGGGAACCTAACTGTACATCTAAATTGGTTCACCTGGTGTTGACAGCATTGAAAATTGTTGGGCAAGTAGAACATCTTAACCTTCAAGATTTATGTGAGAAATACATTTTTAATCAGGTACAGAAGATTTTGGGTAGGCAAACTCACTTTTTGTATTCACAGTATGAACTACCTCCTTTGGATAGAAGATACAGAGTCCCAATGTGCAAATTAAACCTATACAAGAATTTCTTTTTTACCTGTATCTGTGTGAATGTTGAATAAGTGTTTATCTTGATAATACTTTTTTTTAAATTATCATTATTATTATTGTTATTAGTATTTGTCTATTTGTTTATCTGTCTATTATAAGTCTATGCAACAACATGTAGTCCACAACAAATGTCCTTTCGAGAAAAATAAAGTATACTACTACATATGTAAACTTTTGAACTGGATCTTTTGTGTAAATTCAGTTATTATTATGTCTTGTGGTCTATGTGACTTGAACTATACATATATTTAAAGTTCCTCTCAAATTGTACTTTTGGTGCAATGAACAATCCTAAGTAGTTTATTTTTCCTTGCAAGACAAAGAAGGTATTAAAAAACCCTTTTTTAAATTCATTTTATTTAGTATTTAATTACTACACATTATTTACTACTTTACAACACATTATTTATTACAATTTCTTTAAAAATCAAAGTGAATCATTGTGAATTTCCCAAAAACCTATGAATCAAGTTTGAGTGTGATAAACCACCACCACAAAATAAAGTTGATTAATAAATGATTGTAATAGTTATGAGGTTAACATGTGCTTGATTTTGTTCAGCTCTTCTGGATCTGATGTCATAAACCAGAGCAATGACAGTACACGCCCCCCAGAGCAGAGAGGACCAATCGAATCACAGCTTCACAGAGTCTGAGGAATAAAAACATCAAACAGAACAGCTCAATAAATAAACTGTCTCCATTAACTGATAGATAGAGAGAAAAAAAAAAAATCTGGCTTTGCCTGTAATAATTTTAAGGATAAAACGACATCTAAATACGATACTTCTTTCAATCTGCTTTAAAGCTGCAATTAATAAAATAGGTGAAACGTCTCGGTTACGGATGTAACCCTCGTTCCCTGAGTAGGGAACGGAGACGTTACGTCGGATGACGGAGAATGGGGGTCCCCGTGTAATCACGCCCCCTTCACAGCTGTCTTCCAGTGCCCTGCGAAGTCTGACCTCCCTGTCGTGATATAGGCACGGACGAAGGAGTCCTACTTAACACAGGAATACCAAGGTACACTGGGAAGCATATGGGAAGCGAATTTAACGCTCTATTCGGGTTTGGTGTGACCGCATAATGAACAGGCTGCGATGTCAAGATTGCAATGCTGGAGTGTGTGTGTTTGTGTGTGTGAGAGAGAGGCGCGGCCGCGATTGAACAGTGGAAACATAAAAAACATACTCCGTCATTTTGTTCATACAGATCATTAAACCTGCAAAGTGATTACTTATATTTGTGTACACTCGCAATAAAACACAACATTGTGCTTTTGTCACACTGTAAACTCTTGTCAAACTGTAACCTACAACTGTCACCCAACCAAAATATCTCTCTCTCTCTCTCTCTCTCTCTCTCTCTCTCTCTCTCTCTCTCTCTCTCTCTCTCTCTCTCTCTCTCTCTCTCTCTCTCTCTCTCTCTCTCTCTCTCTCACACACACACACACACACACACACACACATACACTGTTTTAAAAGCAAAACATATTTATCCAACTACATTTCAAAACAGTCTGTGGGTCCCATCTTTTAGACATTCATCATATTGCATTGGTTTTCATTTCTTGTCCTCGGAGCACTAATCTTACACATTCTACATTGATTAAAAAAGAAAATCGAATGCGTTTTTAATGGTAATATTATTTTATACAGAAATCAATTATTTATAATTCAGATGAGAATAATGTTACATTGTTAATTAATAATGTTAATTAAAATTAAGGAAAACAAATATATTTATCTGAAATATAGCAAATTAATTTTAAATTAATTCAGGTACAATTACCAAACATATCGCAAGGTCTTTTTGTCTTTTTATTAATTTAATTAATAAACAAATTATATAAAACTATTGTCAGTGCACTACAAATAAACTGGTTCTATGCCTTTATAAATAAAACTTATTTAAAAAATACAATGCCTTCTGCATTTTTGTTTTGCTTTTCCCTCCATTGTACCGAAATCGTACCGAACCGTGATGTCTGAACCGAGGTATGAACCGAACCGTGACTTCTGTGTACCGTTCCACCCCTAGTAGGGAGGACTTAGGAATACACATATGGCCCGAGGGGGCTTCATATGGAGCAACACTGGAGTGACCAGCCCGTGGGGTGGCAACTTTCAACTCCAGGAGTGGCAAGGTGGCTTGCCGAGGGAAAGACACATGCTCAAAGAGGCTTACAGTGGAAATACACATGTGGGGGTTACTCAGGGGAGGAACCATGCACACGGAGGCACCTAGCCGACGCACAGGCAATAGACACTGGCGCCAGCGTCAACAGTGCTGGAGGAACTCAGGGCTTCAGAGAGGAAGGCTCACCTGAGGAAATATCGCACGTATCCAGTCCGTGGAGTGGAATGGCGAGCAAGCGAAGACACCTGAACGGCTCCCATGTTAGCTTGAAAAAGACAGTACATGGGCGGAGACTGGCTCCACTCGGAGATTGTAGAATCTTGCGAATGTGTTAGGTGTCGCCCAGCCTGCAGCTCTGCAGATGTCTGTTAGCGAGGCGCCATGCGCTAAAGCCCAAGAGGACGCCACACTCCGGGTGGAGTGGGCGGTCACACCAAGGGGGCACGGTCGACCTTGCTGCTGGTATGCCAAAGCAATGGCGTCCACTATCCAGTGAGACAACCTTTGCTTGGAGAGAGCCTTTCCCTTCAGCTTCCCACCATAACAGACAAAGAGCTGGTCTGAGGTCCTGAAACACCGCGTTCTGTCTACGTAAGCACGGCGTGCGCGTACTGGACAGAGCAGTGCCAAGGCTGGGTCTGCCTCCTCCAGGGGCAGCGCTTGCAGGTTCACCACCTGGTCCCGGAAGGGAGTGGTAGGAACCTTGGGCACATATCCAGGCCGGGGTCTCAGGATCCCGTGAGAGTAGGCCGACCTGAATTCCAGGCACGCTTCGTCAACGGAGAATGCGTGCAGGTCCCCTACCCTCTTAATGGAGGCCAATGCAGTCAGAAGCGCTGTCTTCATTGACAGGAACTTAAGCTCAGCTGATTGCAGAGGCTCAAAAGGAGCCCTCTGCAGGGCATTTAACACCACTGAGAGGTCCCAAGAGGGAACGAGAGGAGGGCGAGGAGGATTCAGTCTCCTCGCTCCTTTCAGGAACCTCATGATCAGGGGTGCGTTTCCCGAAAGCATCGTTAGCCAACTATGGTCGCAAGTTCCGTCGTTACCAATAGAGTTCAATGGGATTTGCGACCAACTTGCGACCATAGTTGGCTAACGATGCTTTCGGGAAACGCACCCCTGGTCGTGCTTTCCAGGAGACTTACCTTCAACTGCTTCGTGATAAGCGGCGATAGCGGCCACATACACCTTCAGGGTGGAGGTAGACAGCCTTCGCTCCAACCCATCTTGCAGGAAGGAAAGCACGACACTGATCGAGCATCTCCTGGGGTCTTCTCAGCGAGAAGAGCACCAGTTGACGAAGAGGTTCCACTTCAACGCATAGACATGTCTCGCGATGCTCTAGCGGAAGTGATGGTAGCCGCCACCGCTGGTGGCAGGGTACTCAAACCTGCCTCACGTGGAGGTTCCAAAGATCGGGACGAGGGTGCCATAGGGTGCCCCGTCTCTGAGAAAGGAGGTCCTTCCTCAGAGGAATTGGCCAAGGAGGTGCTGTCAGTTCGGAGAAGTTCGGAGAACCAGGTCCGGGTGGGCCAGTACGGCGCAACCAGAATGACCTGCTCCTCGTCTTCCTTGATCTTGCACAGGGTCCGTGCGAGAAGGCTCACTGGGGGAAACGCATATAAGCGGAGGCCCCGCGGCCAGCTGTGCGCCAGTGCATCCGTTGCCCTCGGTCAGGGAGTAATACAGGGCGCAGTGGGATGAGTCGTGGGAGGCAAACAGGTCTACCTGTGCGTCCCCGAACTGGTCCCAAATCAGCTGGACCGACTGGGGATGGAGTCGTCATTCGCCGGAGATGGGCCGAAACCGTGACAGCTCGTCGGCTGCAAAGTTCCGATCTCCCGGAATGTAAATAGCACGAAGGGACCTCAGGTGCTTCTGACTCCATAAGAGGAGGTGGCGTGCGAGTTGCGACATACGGCGGGAGCGTAGACCACCTTGACGGTTGATGTACGCTACTGTCGCGGTATTGTCAGAACGGACTAGTACGTGTTGACCCTTGAGCAACGTTCGAAAACGGAGCAGGGCAAGGCGTACTGCCAGCAACTCGAGGCAATTGACATGCAGAAGGCGCTGGGGTCCTGTCCAGGAGCCCGCGGCAGCATGTCCGTTGCACATGGCGCCCCAGCCCGTGGACGAGGCATCTGTGGGGACAACAACATGGCTGGAAACTCGTTCTAGGGGAACTCCGGCCTGTAGAAACTGAGGTTCCTCCACGGGGTGAAGGTCTGACGGCCGGTCGGAGTCACTGGGACTCGGAGCGTGCCATGATGCCATGCCCACCTCGGGACTCGATCGCGAAGCCACAGCTGAAGCGGTCTCATATGAAGCAATCCGAGCGGCGTTGCCGCGGCTGCAGATGCCATATGTCCCAGGAGCCTCTGATATAATTTCAGTGGGACCGCACTCTTGCCCTCGAACTGTCGAAGACAAGTCAGCAGTGAGTGTGCGCGCTCGCTCGTAAGCTGCGCGGACATGGCGACCGAGTCGATCTCCATACCGAGAAAAGAGATCCTCTGCACGGGGCAAAGTTTGCTCTTCTCCCAGTTGACCCGAAGGCCCAAACGGGCTAGGTGCCGAAGTACTAAGTCTCTGTGTTCGCAAACCTGATCCCGAGAGTGAGCTAATATTAGCCAGTCATCGAGATAATTCAGGATGCGAACCCCGTGTTTGCGTAGGGGAACAAGGGCTGCCTCGACGACCTTCGTAAGGACGCGAGGAGACAGAGCTAGCCCGAATGGGAGAACCGCGTACTGGTATGCCCGCCCCTCGAAAGCAAACCGAAGAACGGTCTGTGTCGAGGTAAAATGGAGACATGAAAGTAGGCGTTCTTCAGGTCTATCGCTGCAAACCAATCCTGTGGCCGCACGCATTCGAAAATGTGTTTGGCCGTGAGCATCTTGAACGGCAGCCTGTGAAGGGAGCGGTTCAAGACAGATCCAGGATTGGCCGTAACCCACCGGTCTTCTTGGGGACAATGAAGTACGGGCTGTAAAACCCTGACCTCATTTCGGCTGGAGGGACAGTCTCGATTGCACCCTTCGCCAGCAGGGTGGCAACCTCCGCTCTCATGATCGGGGCATTGCCACCGACCATAGTAAAACGGACTCCCCTGAAGCGGGGAGGAGACCGTGCGAATTGGATCGCATAGCCGAGCCTGATAGTTCGGGCGACCCAGCGGGACAGGTTGGGAAGCTCTAACCAAGCTCCCAAGAACTGAACCAGCGGAATCATCCGAACCACGGACGTCCCCCCGGAGGGGCAGCGAAGCGGAGTGACCGGCCCAGGCGTGGGTGGCATAGCGGCCCGGTGCGGGGGCGCAGTCATGCTCCGCGTCCTGACAGAGGAGACCAGGGAAGGACCAGCGTTCCACGGGGGTCTGCTCTGCCAGGGGTCTGGCGACAGAGGGGGACGAGAGTGGTGTGGTCCGGAGACAGCACACACTGTCATCCGCGCCCTCAGAGACAGAGGGGGACAAGAGCGGCTAGGCCCGGGAGCGTCGCGCACTGTCGTCCGGCCCTCTGAGGGCTCAGAGATGGGATGCAGCTCTTTGGTTTAGAAAATATTCTCCCCCCAGCCCTCCACCGGGGGAAGGAGTGGCCCTGCAACCCACATCTGAGCTGCCCGTAACGGGAGCGCCGCAAGCCTTTCTGCGACCACCTCCATGGCGCGGCCCGGTGCTGCTGGGGGCCGGGCGGGAGGGGGCGGAAGTCGCAGGAGGGCGCATTCGGCAGCAAGCGGACTGAGGCGTCTGAGCCGGCGGCTGGAGGCAGCAGAGCCGCGGGGTCAGACAAAATAGCCACAGTCCACTTCTGGGCGGCTGAGAACTGTTGGGCAGAGTCCTCGACCGCGCCGCCGAAGAGGCCAGCCTGGGATATGGGGGAGTTGAGGAAACGTATTCACTCAGCCTTGCTTACATCAACCAGGTTAGCCAGAGATGTCTGACCACCTAAGTGGACATCACCTGACTCAGGGAGCGTGCGGTCACCTACGTCGCTCGTAGAGCAAGGTCGGTGACGGCAGGCAGCTCAAGGATGAGCCCTGAATCAGCCCTACCCTCGTGCATGTCACTGAACACCCAGAAGGATGGCAATAACACGCAGTGAGGTGGCAGCCTGCCCCGCAGCTCTACAGGTCCCCGCCACCGGAGTAGACAAGAACCTACAGGCATTGGAGGGGTGCTTAGGGTCGCCACACCAGGTGGAGGCACTGTGGGGACACATAAGTGTTGCCACAGAACACTCCACAGGGGGAACCCCAGTGTACCCTAGGCTGCGGCCTCTACAAGGGCAGAGAAGGCGGAAGAGGCCACTGAGCAGTCGCGAAAAGTCAAAGGAGACTTCCACGATCTCATGATCTCTTCATGCACGTCCGGGTAGAAAGGATTTGGGTTCGCCACCCCCGAAAACCAATCATCAGCCTTAAGTGCTCGGGACATGGCAGAAGGTTCCACACAAGCCCGATACTCGCGGCAGCCCGGGAAAGCATAGCTGTGCACTCAGGATCAAACTCATTATGCTAGCACATCCGAGGACGGCAGCACAGACGAGCCATCATCTCTAGAGGACTCCAGCTCACCTTGTGATGCAGTGATATACATGATTTCATCAGCCGGGGGACCGAATGAGACCACGCAGGTTGCAATGTGAAAGACGGGGTGTGGACCGAGGAATTTTCATCGGTTTAGTTCCAAACCTGCCGTCTTAGGTCACCCTGGCCACCAGCCGAAGTATTATCTCACGTGGAGAAAAATAGATCGGGGTGTGGATGAGGGGACTCTCACTCTGTTGAGCTCATCGTGTCTCGACCGTTACATTGCGATGGTCACGTTCCCAGTGAGAGAACGTGACACACCCACGAGCGCTGTCTGAGTGCGATCAAAGCCCAATCACTCAAAACAGCGCTCGCGCCCATCAGCTGAATCTATCAGAATACCACACTCAGAAATACACGGGCAGATCGTCTTTAGAAAGACGCGTCTTTAAAAAGACGTGCCGCGTGCAGCTCTTTAGTGAGAGAAAAAACTCCGCGGATGTTGAAGCGACCAGGGAGAACACACAGACTGCCAGACCACTGCTCAGATCCCAGGTAATGTGAAACTCGCTGGATACCGCCGTCACACCAACACCGGAGAGTTCGCTCGTCTCGAAGAGATGTAGTCACTGAAGAAAACTCAGGATTTGGCTTGTGGAGTGAAGAGATGCTCTAGGCTCCGAAGCGAAAACATGATCTGCTTTTGCCGGTGTCTCTCCTTAAATACCCACGCGGTGGGGCGGAGATACGCTATGCAAATTCCGCAGACCCATGGCATTTCATTGCCATAGGCTCGTTTTTTAATACTCGAAGATGATAGGCTTTCTGGCGAAACCCCCATTCTCCGTCATCCGACGTAACTCGGAGTGACTACGAAAGGGAACTGATATTTAACCCTCTGGGGACCAAGAACGCGCCTGCGCGTTTTGCTGGTTTTTTTTTTCACATAGCAGCAACATAGACTTAAAATACTCCGTCATTTATGGTCATATAAATAAAATCAATACATGATTATAAACTATAGAGGGTCTTCTTTTTTTGTGTACACTCACATTAACATCAAAACCTTGTGTTTTTTTTTTTAATAAATAAAATAAACAGGGTGCGCTTTCAGCTCACTCTGTCTCCGCAAAAATCTTTCTGAAACATGTCTGGAAAATGAACGGAAACTCCGCTAATACTTATCACACAAACATGAAACATACATCTAAAGAACGCTTTAAATTTCTACTTTTAAATAAAACAATTCACATTTAAAACAAATATTCTCCTGCAATGTAATCTGTCTGAAACTAAAGAGAAGTACAGTTTCTCCTGTCTCAGCTCATTATCGTTAATTTGTTCACACCCACTCGCAGAGCGCGCTATTCATAAGATAATGTGTTGAGGCCATTTGCAAAATAGATAAACGCCCCCAGGCAAATGCTGTAAACACACAATATTTTTTAGTCAGATTAAGATTCGTCTTGCGCGGCTATGAGGAATAATCCTGGGACATTTACCACAGAACAAGTGCTGGTTTCACTTCGAGGAGGAGCAACAGATTCAGCTGAGAAGTGTAAGTGTTTTGTGCTTTGTTCTAATCGCGATATAGAATAACGTTAGTGTCTGTAAACGGAAAAATAGCATAGCCTACTGTTTTGTGAATCATGTTTCTCTGTGTGTGTGTGTGTGTGTGTGTGTGTGTGTGTGTGTGTGTGTGTGTGTGTGTGTGTGTGTGTGTGTGTGTGTGTGTGTGTGTGTGAATGAATGAACGCACAGATACGCACTTACAGACGAAATAAAATAACATTTCTTTGACTAGTTTTGGATAAAGTTTTTCAAATCAAATAAGCATCAAATAAGCTTAAAATAAGCTTCAAAATAAAGACATCAAATAAGCTTATGTTTTGTCAATAAACTAATCAACTAAGATGTTTGTTCCAATGCAAACTATATGAAAATAATGAATCCTCAACTTTGAAATATGTATGATCAAACTAAGACATTTATGGAAAAAGACTATTTTCTTTTCAAGATGTTTCCAACTCTAACTTTGAACTGAAATAAAACCATGTCTATATGGTGAAGGGTGTGTGATAGAAGTGTCCAGAGTACGCACCCTGTATTTTAAAGAAGAACATTTAATTATTTGCGATACATTATTCATTCACAAAGAATTCAGGGACATTATTCATTTCCCTAAAGGTTGGAGTTTTCCACATTTTTTAAATTAAGGCATTAAGATTTTTTATTCCTCTTTTTAGTCAACTTTAGCATGGGTGTTTTCACTTATTCTAAGCAGTGTGTGTGTGTGTATATATATATAATTAAAAAGCAATTTTAACCAGAAACTAGTCCTTTGTTGTGTATCTTTGGATTATGTTGTGTTGTAAATAAATCCAAACAATCTAAAAGCCATTCTTTTTTAAATCTCCTCATTCTTTGTGCAAGGCTCCTCCTAATGATAGGGCCTGATAGCACCTAATAGGGCCATTATGGGAGGGTCTTTGTCTTTCTCAGGTGTGAAATGCCATACATATTAATGAGAGATCACGCCTCCCCGCATAAAGCTTTCTCACACTAAACACGTCATACACATTCTAAAAGACTTTATTGACTTATCTGAATGAGTAGTCAGGGTGATTCTCACATAGTTTTGGAGCAAATATTCTAGGCTATGTGATACAATTTTCAAAAGTCTTGTGAAGAAATAATCAATAAGTGTTTTGTGGCCTTATTTCAGAAACTTTTATTTTTAAGTTTTTCAATAACCATGCATAAATAATATTCTCTCAAAAATACAAACATGTAAATACATGTTGCTCAAAGATTATGGTAGCCCCGTTTGTGCTATATAGAGTGAATTTACACCGTTGCCATTAACATGTTTATAAATAACTGAAAAAAGCACAAATGTCAGTGCATGTCAAAACATCCCAAGGGCCTCAATAAACCCTTGGTCCCCAGAGGGTTAACTCACTGTAGACAGTAAGATTGAAACTCCTGACCACATCTTTCAAACTGTTTAGAAAGTAATTTCCAGCATGTTCAGTTGTGGTGTTTGTGATGGTCAGAGATCCAGTTTTTTTGTCCAGCTTCAGTCTGTCTCTGAATCTCCCACCAGCAGCTGATCTACGTGTGATGTTGAAAGAAGCCAGTTCTGTGTAATCATTTTCAAACCAAAAATACCATTTAAGTTCTTCATCCTCTAATTCAGTAAAACCAGAGTTTAGAGTCACGGAATCTCCCTTCTTCACTGATATTTCATCTGTCACCAAACACACAGAACAAACAGAAACAGCGTTCATAATTTGAATTTGAAATAATATATATATAAGAATGGACACAAAAAAAGCAAAATGGTTTTTGGATTAATAATTGTATCTTTGTGCTGAAATAAATATCAAATATAAAACAGGTGAAACTGACATTTAACTCACCATGGACCATGAGAAGAAACTTCTTGGTCACACTTTTGCTCTGTAGTTTATAATACCCAGTCTGTTCATTTCTGATGTTTTTGATGGTCAGAGATCCATTTTGATAATCCGCACTCAGTCTGCCTCTGAATCTCTTATCAGGACCATCATATACAGTGATACTGCCAGCCAAATGACTGATTTCAGCTATTAAAGACTTTTCTTTTGAAAACACCCACTTAAGGACATCATCGTTTTTCATTTCACTAAGACCAGAGTTTAGAGTGACGGAATCTCCCTCCTTCACTGATATTTCATCTGTCACCAAACACACAGAACAAACAGAAACAGTGTTCATAATTTGAATTTGAAATAATATATATATAAGAATGGACACAAAAAAAGCAAAATGGTTTTTGGATTAATAATTGTATCTTTGTGCTGAAATAAATATCAAATATAAAACAGGTGAAACTGACATTTAACTCACCATGGACCATGAGAAGAAACTTCTTGGTCACACCTTTGCTCTGTAGTTTATAATACCCAGTCTGTTCATTTCTGATGTTTTTGATGGTCAGAGATCCATTTTGATAATCCACATTCAGTCTGTCTCTGAATCTCTTATCAGGACCATCATATACAGTGATGCTGCCAGCCAAATTATTGATTTCAGCTATTAAAGACCTTTCGTTTGAAAACACCCACTTAAGGACATCATCGTTTTTCATTTCAGGAAGACCAGAGTTTAGAGTGACGGAATCTCCCTCCTTCACAACTACTGTCTCGACCCCTTTATCATCTTCCTTCACACCTGAAGAACACAGAGGTTGTCAAAGATTTTGGCAATACTATAAGATCATTACAAATCACGCTGTACGACGTGGATCTACTAAACTTGGGTACGACATGCATGTAGACTGTATGATGACCACCTATTGATTTGTAGGTTACGACGCAGTTATTATAGAATAATAAAACATCATCAACATGCGCTGATGGTAAACAAATAGAGCAAGATGAATCGCACTTTGGCAATTGTGTTTTTTTATGTGCGCTGAAAAAAAGAGGAGAATGTGGATGCGGTCATGGCGAGGGAAAAGAGGCTAACTTGGCATGACAATCTTGCAAACAGAGCTCGAAAAAAGTAGTTTTAAGTTTTAGCGCCATGTCGCATTGATAAATAGACCATTACATTAGGGCTGGGCAAAATAAACATTTTTCGATTAATCGTTTTTTTTAAATGTGGTACTGACGCTAAGATCTTAGCCAAGGTCCTGTGCCCGGTTGCATAAAGCACCTTAAGTTTTTCCCTTAAGTATGATACTTAAGGGGCGATTTCCCCCTTACCTAAGAGAATAACTTAAAGGGATAGTTCACTTTGAAATTAATTTTTGGTATGTTTTAGCTTACCTCAAGGGCATCCAAGATGTAGGTGTCTTTGTTTCCGCAGTAGTTTCAATTTTGATATTTTTAGGTCAAACCGTTCTTGTCTGTCAGTCATATAATGCAGGCCTATGGTAACTTCCTCAAAGAGCATGCACAGAGAAGTCCAAATTAAACATGATTTAATGACTCGTAAATAAGGCTGTCACGATTTCGATATTAAATCGAAATCGATCGAAATTAATTCAATGGTATCGAAATCGAAATAAAAAATGGTATCGTCGATACTGCCACGCCCCATGTCGCGTCCGTGATGGAAAGTTCGGATCGTTTTGTTCAATCTCGTTCATCAAAATTAACTAAACTTTTTTTCTAGTCATTTCAGGGGCTTTAAATGTTATACTATTAACATGCAAATTCCCCGAACATTAAGAAGATGTACATAATGAATGCAGTGAAAAATAATTTACACTACAGGGAACAAATAATTACTTTACCTTCCGAGTCTTTTGTTCATTTGTCGCGTGACAGAGGCAATGAACAGACCCGTGAACAGATCGTTTATGATGAATGACTCATTCATGATGAACGACTCATCACGGTGCGGAAAACAAAACACCTGTTGAAAGGCTGCGAGTCCTCTAACTGACACATCATGGCAACTGCAGATATCGAAGACCCATCAACGGAACTTGAACACCCTCCTGCTTCTCTGAAGTCGCCGGTGTGGAGGTATTTTGGATTTGCAGTGCGGTATGTTGACAACGTTCGCGTTGTCGACAAAAAAGCCACAGTTTGGAAGCTCTGCTATGTGCGTGTACCATATAAATACGGAGAAAGACATTCAAAGCTTCATTCTAAAACCCCAATAGAAGCCTTAATAAAGTTATTGTTACATTTATGATGTTACTTGTTTTTGTTATATTTTAAATTTGGCAATGGTGTAGTGTGCATTGTGAACAAATTTATATTGCATAATGCATAAACGTGTAGTCTAAAAATTGCATAGCAATCTGCGCTTTAAATTTTTTTTTTTTTTAAATCGAGAATAGAATCGAATTGTGACCTTAGAATCGAAAACTTAATCGAATCGAGGATTTGGAGAATCGTGACACCCCTACTCGTAAATGTAAGTACACATTGATGGCCTAAGACACGAAACGAGCGGTTTGTGTGAGAAAACGAACAGTATTTATATCGTTTTTACCTCTTGTAACCACAGCCACGTCCAAGTGATCTGAGGGCGCGGGCGCTTGCGATTTCCTGTATATCTAAATATGTTTAGATCTTCACAGTGAAAGGTAACACTTCCGAGATCTCTGTGTAAACAATGAGTGACGTACACGCGCGAGAGATCACTTCCGGCGCTTGCGCAGACCAAAGCGCCAGCGCCCTCAGATCACTTGGACGTACCTTTTTTAATACCAGATGTCTTACAAATATCCTTTATGGCTCTTCTCAATCCAGTACTACACCGGTGTTGGTTGAGGAGAGAACCCCTGATATGATTGTAAAGCGCTTTGGGTGTACAGTAGTACATATGAAAGCGCTATATAAATGCCTCATTCATTCATTCATTCATTCATACAGAAGTTATTCTAACACTTGACGGTTGAAAGGCGTTTGACCGGGTTCTTCACTCTTAAAAAGTTCGGTTTCGGATCTAACTTAATCTCTTGAATTAAACTTTTATTTTCAGTCTTTTTGGCCATAGCCTTAAGGCTATCTACTAATATCAAAGGATATTAATAATCAATCATTTTGAGCACAAAGTATCTGTATATGCCGACAATATGTTGTTGTATATCTCTGATCCATCCTCGAGTCTTCCAAATTTATTAAACTGAGAAAGGCAGCTGGACAGAGATAGAGATCTATTCAATATAACCCTGTGTCTGTATTACAGGTGAAACTCAAAAAATTAGAATATCGTGCAAAAGTTATAATTTTGATGCTTATGGCTTACAGCTTATGAAAACCCCCAATTAAAAATCTCAGAAAATTTGAATATTACATGAAATCAATAAAAAAAAGGATTTTAAATACTGGAATGTCGGCCCTCTGAAAAGTATAATCATGCATATGTATATAGTTATATATACTAAATATATTAGTTTCACCTTTTAATTTAAATTTTCAAGTATAGAGGATTAGGATTAGGATTGGGATTAGCTCAATACAGTGTCTTCTACGGTCACATAATTCGGTGCATCACAGAATTCAGCACAACACCTGAATTTAAACTTGATCTCACAGTAAAATCACAGTTAAATTATTAATATATAAGAATAACAGTGAATGGTAATCCTCTCTGCCTAATGTAACCGGAACAGAAACAACTGAAGCCATAAAAGAACATTTAAAACTCACCATCCAGATGCCAAAAACACAAACAGAACAAAACTAATTTGAGAAACATGTTCTTCATCGGTTCACAAAAGCCCACGATAGTAACTCTTAATGTCTGAAACACTCAGATTGATCTGGAAGACGACTGAACTGGGGTATTAATCTGGTTGTGTGTGAATCCTCCCCCAACCTCTATCACAGTTTAACTCCTCTTTTACATCATGAAAATCAACAAGCTTTTGCTGATCTTATATTTTCAAACTCAAAACCAGAAACAGGCAAAGTTCAGGCGATCAGCAAACAGGTTGTAAGAGGCAAAAATAAAAAAATAATTTGGATCATTCATCACTTAAGGTATGGTTATCAGTACATCAGATGACCACCTTCCCCCTCTCTGAGTTCAGGGCACCAGTCAAGGTATTTTACCTTGACTGTATGAGAACACTCCCAACAGGATGAATTTAATACATTTAGTTAGCTTTCTTGGTAGCCTTCAGTAAATTAACTTGTCTAAGAAAATGATTC
Source organism: Rhinichthys klamathensis goyatoka (assembly GCF_029890125.1). Taxonomy (NCBI): domain Eukaryota; kingdom Metazoa; phylum Chordata; class Actinopteri; order Cypriniformes; family Leuciscidae; genus Rhinichthys; species Rhinichthys klamathensis. Next base: position 650,825 of record NW_026607022.1, read on the forward strand.
GTAAAACATATCAATATCAGTTGACCCTATGTTTGCTTTCTACACTCCCACAGACAAAAATGAAAATACTATCAGTCAAAGCTCAGCTTTAAGAGGGGAAGCGGTAGATAAAGAGACTGAGAGAAAAAGAAAGACTGATGGAGATGAGGAGAGAGCAGGTATTGACAAATAATCTACTGCCCACTGACACGGTTTTATAGCTTGTTCTTATCCATTTTTGGCCTTTAAAGGTCTTAAATTGCACATATGTAGTTCTGAGAAATCTCGGGGGAACATGCCCCTGAACCCCCCTAATATTTGCAAGCTCTGTGATTACAAAACCATGCCTACAGCCCTGACTACAACCTTTGTAACATGGAAAAAACATTGACTTTTGTACTGTACAAGTGTCACGGCCGGCTCTGAGCCGCGGCAAATGAGGGAGGCAACGAGAACAAAACCAAATCAAAAAGTATTTATTAACAAAAATAACGTTTACAACTGATAACTAAATAAGAAAAAAACATCACTTCAGAAAACATTTCGCTCAGAACATCAACGTAAATAAAGAATAAGCTACAAAATACACGCTACAAAAACACAGGCTGGCAAACATACATTCCCAAACTAAACTAATACATGAAGCAAACAAAATAATAAACAAATAAAGCAGCAGGGTAACCGAAGCACGTAAAGTCAGAGAACCATTCCCTTTTATAATCCTCTGCAGGTGTTTCACATAATTACTATATTGTGAAATTGGATATTGGCAGAAACTCATACAGTAATTCAGTCTGCCCACTAGGCGTTTACTTCTATATATCATTCATTGGAATTAATGATTGGACGTTTATATTTTTGGACTGTGAGTGGAATTTGCAGACGGTCCCTTTAGCAGCCTGGGCGAATATGCGCTCCCAAAGCGGTTGCTTTCCATTACAAATGCCCACCTAGAAATATAGATATAGGCTGAACCTGACCACTAATTAAAACTGTAATGTCATCTGCATATGCAGAGAGTTTACTAGGTTCTTTAAAAACCAGTGTACTAAACCCATGAGCTATCTTCTTAATCTACATAACAGAAGCTCAATAGCTATTCTGTGTAGCTGACCCGAGAGAGGACACCCTTGCCGAATACCTCTGTGGATCTTCACAGGAGCACTGAGTCCACCAGCCATTTTAACCATACGTGTAGCCTCAGTATATTGCAGTTTATTCTTAGAGATGAAAACATCTCCAAATCCGAAAGCCTTCAAAGTATTAAAAAGAAAAGTGTGGTCAACTCTGTCAAAAGCTTTTTCCTGATCTAATGACAGAAACCCAATATCGTTTTGAAAAGCAAAATCAAGCATGTCCCGTACCAAATGTAAATTAACTGTGATGGATCGATCTTTTATACAGTAACACTAGTCTTTGTGTATTATTTAATATAATACAGTATTTAACCTGTTGTTGAGACATTTAGAAAAAAAATTTTATTCGGAGCATAAAATTGCTACAGGCCTCTAGTTCTTTAATAGCGTTAAATCGCCCTTTTTTGGGAGTAGTGTTAAAAACCGCCCGCCGACAGCTCTTGGGAAGGATTCCTTCTGTATTGCATTTTTGCAAAACCTCAAAGTAGTCGCCATGTCCTAAAACAGTCCAAAACTCTGCAGGTAATCCATCCAAGCCAGGTGCCCGTCCTGAGGAGAGACCCATGACTGCGGCGGTAACCTCCTCAGTTTCTAACAATCGTTTGTGCTCTGGAGTTGATACGGAAAGGTCCTGAAGCAGTTCATTTGCTTTCTTGTAAATTATTTACTTTCCATTATTTTCTTTTAGACAGTACATCTGCTTTTCCTGTCCAGCTTTTCTCTCCAAATAAAAAAATGTATAAGATGTAGAACCATCCATATCCCTTGTTGTTCAAAAACGTCTCCTTTCAAGGGCTCCTTTAACTTCTTTATTTAGAATGAAGTTTAGCTGATTTTTCTTTTCTGTCCACAGTTCTTGTAAATCTGCGGTATGATTAACAGTCATGGTCTTCTCAAGGGCTTTTTTCAGGCTTTTGGTAAACAAGCCAAAGTTTTGATTTACTGGTTTTGACTTAAACTTTGTTCTCTGCTTGTGTGTTTTTGCCTTGCCTCTGACAACCTGTTTGCTGATCGCCTGAACTTTGCCTGTTTCTGGTTTTGAGTTTGAAAATGTAAGATCAGCAAAAGCTTGTTGAATTTCATGATGTAAAAGAGGAGTTAAACTGTGATAGAGGTCGGGGGAGGATTCACACACAACCAGATAAATATCTCAGTTCAGTCGTCTTTCAGATCGTTTCTTGGATGTTTTTGTTCTGTTTGTATTTGTGGCGTCTGGCTGTTGTTTTAAATGTGTTTTATGGCTTCAGTTGCTTATGTTCTGGTACCATGTAGTTAATATCTGGTAAAATTAGTTAGAGTGTTGTGTCTTTGATAAGCAGAGACTAAATCTTTAGATGTTGGCTAGTGGATGCAGCAGCAGTGGGTGAAACAGAGAAACCACAATGATCCATCAAAAAACCATAACTATGTTTTGAAACTTTAAAACTGATGTAATCAACACACATACATTTCATACTTATTCAGAGAAATAAGTATTCTCAGTGCCAGCTGTTAGTAATACAACATCTTACATAATTCCAGCTGTTAATGTTCTGTTACGTCCGTAAGAACGTTTATAGCTGTGTGTGGGGGGATTATGTTTTTCCGCTCTGTTTCTCTCTTTCACTTTCTTAGGTTGTTGCTGATTGGCTATCGTGCTTGTCAGTTAAGGCCGCGCAAGTGGCCGCGCCATGGAAGGCGGGATCTGCATTAAGGCCAATTTATACTTCTGCGTCGGGTGCGCGCAGTAGGTACGGCGTAGCATACGCACAGACGCGTACCATACGCCGTACCCTTCGCCGTAACCTGACGCGCACCTCCTCAAAAATGTAACTACACGTCGCGACGACGCGGACCGCAAGATCTGTGATTGGTCGGCTTGGTAGCATCGCGTTTCCTTCTATGCATTTCCGGCGTGTTCTTCTGCACCGCCCGCCATTTTTAAATTCTAAGTACAGCGAAACTGTTAAAAAAACTAAAAATGTACCTTTTCCACCTCTATAAGCTCCAACTCCAACATGATCTGCTCTCTTTCAGTCGGCATTGCTTGTAGTAACCTAAACTCAAAACAGCCGCGAGGAATCTTCTTCTTCTTGCCGCGAGGAATCTAAACACAGTGGAACATTAAAACCCTCCGCCGCCAACTAGCGTTTCGGCGCTGTACTGCAGAGCAACGCAGACCTAAACGCAGAAGTATAAATGCTCATGACGGCGTTGCCTACGTGCGTAGCCTACGCCGTACACTACGGCGTACACTCGACGCAGAAGTATAAATTGGCCTTTAGTGTGATGAGTGACACTTGGTGAAGTGGATACTTAAAGACCATGCTGCTGCAAGCTGGGAGAACCTTGTATTGAGAGAACATTGGTGATACGAACTATGTCTTAGATTTGCTTTGCGATTGAAAGCCGTTTAGAGTTCTAGAGAAACTTTATCTAAGAGAGGCTGGAGATTGAGAGTTTCTGCTTGAGACATTCTTTTATGGAGAAACTGTTATGTGTTTTATCGTTATTGCGTTGTTCACATGTTCATCGTTCCTTGTTTTGGCTGCATCCAAAACCTTCTCCTTTGTGAACGTGGCGGTCTACAAAGAAGAAGGGGATAAGTAAGTTTGTCATGTGACATACATTGTACACACGTAGTTAAACCTGTCTGTATAAAAACACTAGTTAGGGAATTCGCCTTTGGCTAAGCCCCGCCCACCTTAGTTACTGTTGCTACATCCGACAAACAAACTTTATCTGGGCTCTGGTTTCAACATGGCTTATGCTGTGACAGCTCTTCCTGCTGAAATTTTATCAAACTTTAATAAAGCAGCAAATAAAGTGTCCGATAGAAGTAGGCAAAAGGGGCTGCAATATAGGCCTACGTTCGAAGGCTATATTCACGACATACAGGTGAAACGCAAGGAACAACAAGGCATCCAAATAGAGGCAAAAGCAAACCGGTCACAGTCAAAAAATGACCCACCGCATATCCTACTAATGGAGACGGAGGCTGGGACTCACAATATCAAGGAGCAACACTGTTCATGCAAAGCTGGGTAGGTCTCTATTCACTTCTATAATCGTCAGGCACGTGCACACATAGACATCAAAGGGGGCTTGAGCACCTGCCCTTTTTATTCCTGGAGAGAAAGTGCCCTTTTTTCTGAGGTGCTTTTTAAAATTTTTTTTAAAATAATATATATTATTGTTGGTCGTCGCTAGGCCCAACTTCTGCCTAGCCCCCCTAAAAATTTGTGATTAATGTAGGCTACAGAAATTCGAGTTCGCTTCAGTCTTGTTATTACCAGATTCAGCGCGTTCTTCATCTTCATTTCGCAGCGGCGCAGAGCAGAGAGCACGTCAGAAACAGAGGACAGGGTGTGTGTGTTCATCTGAGCCTCATTGGTCTGTCACTGCTCGTCAATGTCAGAATATTTGAGATGACCAATCAAATCAAAGTAGGCGGGCTTTATGTTCACAGACACAGACGCTGCTGCGCGCGAATTTTAACCATTTTAACAGTGCAACTCGACGTGGACGGTCAAGTGGGAGATAAGTAAGTAGCTAAACTTAACATTTCATATTTGACATTTTTTTAGGTCGTAAATGTTAAACGAATGACTAAAAATAATCAGGCAAACTAATATAGTTTTGTCTAATTTCGCCATTTTGAACTGAAAATAGGCCTATGTAACGTGACTCATGTAATGTAATAATTAGTTTAGCAGCTACTGTCATTGTGAGGGGACAAGACACATTAACAAAGCCGTTTTCATCATGTTCAGCACAAGATTAATAATGAATGTGCACATATTGAGAATATAATACAAATTGTAGCCTTTGGTAAATTAAAAAAAAGCTCTGAGACTGAGAAAAAAAGAAAGCGTGATGGAGATGAGAAGAGAGCAGGTATTGACAAATAATCTACTGCCCACTGACATGGTTTTAAAGCTATTTCTTATCCCTTTTTAGGGTCTTCAAACGTCTTGAAATGCACATATCAGACAAATAAAAAATTTGAACCCCCTACCAACCTCAAATTTAGGACCTCTTTGATTATAAAGCCCTGTCTACGGCCCTGTATTAGGCATAAGATCAATAATGAATGTGTAGCCTACATATTGTGAATGCATTTAATTAACTTTATTACCTTTAGTAGCTTTCAGTAAATAAACGCGTCTGAGAAAAGGATTCATAGGCAAAATCAACCTATCAGTTGACCCTATGTTTACTTTCTTCAATGACAGACAAAAAATGAAAAGCATAACGTTATATCAGTCAAAGCTCAGCTTTAGGAGGGGAAGAGACAGGGCAAGATAAAAACAAAGAGAAAAAGAGTGTGATGATGATGATGAGGAGAGAAAAATAATCAGCTGCCCACTGACATGGTTTTAAAGCTGTTATCCAATTTTTTTGGCCTTCAAAACATCTTAAAATCCACATATGTAGATCAGAGAAATCAAAATGTTCTCGGGGAAACACCGAACCCTCTTCCGTACTTCACATTTGGGACCACAGTGATTATAAAACCCTGACTTTGCATGGTAATGAAACTGATTAATAGTGAGCATTAGATCCTAAACTAGTGTTACCTTTTTTTTATTAAAAAAAAATATATATATATATATACCCTCATTGGGGGCTTAGCCCCCCTAAAATGAAAATCCTAGTGACACCCCTGCTACAGATGCAATCAGATGGAGGATAAAACAAACTCCATCTAATAGTGAATTTTGAAGGTGCGTGAAACAATTGTGTGAGTTTGAGGAAGATAAAATTAATTAACTTTTTTAATTATTTTTTTTTAAAAGTCAGAGTTGAGTTAATATATATACTTTTTTGTTTAAAAAAAGTTTTTTAAAAAAAATACGTAATTATGAGAAGTGCCCTTGTTTTCACTTGAGCCCCTGCCCCTCAAAATGTCTGTGCACGTCCCTGATAATCGTTATTACAAAGCAAACGGACTACGCGAGTATAACGTTGTATTTATTAGCAGCGTGTGCTAGACGACACTTGTCAGGATTTGACTTCGGTTTGGGAAGGGAAAAAAAACGCACACCCCCCTCCAACCTCTCTGGGAAACGCGTATCTGTGTTACAAATGCCCCAGGCACAACGTTTAACCATATTTTTAATAAAACTACGACGGTAATATCCTGCCGAGACTAAAAATATGAGACGCCTGTGTTAAAGTCAATGGAGCGCTGTGAAAAAGTGTCGGACATCTGTGGGAGCTCGTTCTCGGCTGCGCTGTGATTGGTCAATCTACATTCTAGGGTGTGGCTTAGCCAAAGGTGAATTGTGCCACCCCCTGTATTTATGTTTTTTTAGTTAGTGTGGTTTAGTTATGACGTTTTGGACGTTGAAGACTTTTCTTTTGGGTTTTCTTTGTCTCATCGCTGTTTAATGTGTTAGATAACCTTTATGTTTATGTTACTTTCATTTCTTTGGCACAATTCATTTTCCCCTTTTTCGTTTGTGGTTGGTTCTGTTATGGTATATCTTTATTCATTATATATTCATTAAAACTTATTCACTTTATTCAGTGGTCTCTCGTGTTTTCTCACCTCATTAAGTGTTATAGTGTGGCGTGTCTGAGATGGTTATATGTGTTCCTCTCCTAAAAGCCCTAGACGGGTACGATGATTTCAGCATGAGGGAAAAGAAGTGGGGGGAGAATGGGGGGTCAAGGTAAAAGATGTAGATTTGAATGATTCTGGGGCAAGACTTGCGTCTCGAATGGTGCACAAGAGTGAGTTCAAATGGTAATTTACTTGGTTTTCTCAGAGAGTAGCCCTTTCTTACAGTTTTTCGAAACTTACAGTGCAGCCGACCCTCAGGGAGGTATAGGAAGGGACCATCCTGGTGGTGTTGGGGAGGATGGAGGGGAATGAAGACATCATCATCTGTGAACTCAGAGGTGTAAGTTTCGATCTTTTATACTACAAGTATTTAGAGCACGATTGGACAATGAGAAGGTAATCGTGACGTAACGATTGCGTCTTCCCGGCAGAACTTACGCTAAAGCTTTAATGTTGATCTTTTCCTATCTTGTTTGAACTCTATTTGTTTAGTATATTGTCAAAGGTAATCAGGTGGTGGTTTGGAAAGTGAGAAATGCTGAGTTCGACACTGTAGAATCATAAAATACTCTTAGATTCACTACAAAATTACAGTGGTATTCAGGGACAGCATTAAGTTGGTTTAGATCATATCTATCAGACCGTTACCATTTTGTCTTTATTTAATTGGGGAAAAATCTAAGATAATGACAAATTATGGAGTGCCGCAAGGATCTGTGTTAGATTCTAAAAAGAAAGAACTTTTTTGGTCTGGTTCTCAAGGGAGCACCTGGGGCCTGTACCATGATGGTAGTTGAACAAACTCAGGGTTACGGGATTAGTTTTGAGTTGACAAAACCAAACCAAATCCAACTAGGCTTTGTTGGTACCATGATGCTGATCATCAACTCTCTCTGTCAGCTCAGGCTTTGATTCTGAGTTTAGAAGTTTAGGTGTGACATCACAGCCAATCACATGCTGAGGAAGAGTGAAACCGCGATTCATTTCTCGCGAGAGAAGCAGTGAGATTCACTTCTCACTTTTACAAGAATATTACAAGATTGAAAAATATTAAGAATTTAAACAAATTTACACAGCAAGAAGAAAATAGCTTTCTATGAAAGAGGATAACTAAAAAGTCTTGCTATATCAGTGCAAGTAAAAGCTGTGAAGTTAGTTTATACAGTTGATAAAGGTAAAGAGAGAATTGAACATTTAAGCTCACATGTAGTAATTGTATAGTTTCTATATATTCTAAAGCATAATCATATTACTTTGATATATTTATTAATTTAAACTGTGCATAATAAAAATTGTACATGTGTGATTGATTAAGGTTATAATAATTACATAAATAATATCTAAATCATACAACATTTTTATTCTAAATAAGTATTAGTAAAAGCCAGACAATTTTGTCTTCAAAAATCATTTGCCATGTAGTGACCTTAATTTGGAGTAGAAACAGGTGCAGTGACTTTATCCTATCAGACATGTCGCTTTGCTCACAGCTGATTGGTCCAAGTTCAGTTTAAGATCTCTTACCTGGAACATAACCTGACCCGGACCAGGTTAGCCGTCATCCAGATCGGTGGTAGCAGCTTCAAAAGCAGAGTTTAAAAAAATCCTTGTTAGTGAGGAGAAAAAGTTCGTCCGTTTTGTTAGGAAGGGATCAGAGATTCGCAAGATGAATTCTGGGTAGAGTAGTGCGGAGGCCGCACTCACGGAGTTTAACCAGCGCTTCCCTCATTTGCGTCTGAACAACACCGCTGCCCCTCCGACGAGAATGTCCAGCAAAACGTCAGAATAATCATAAACTGTACAAAAAGTTGTCTGGTATGTGTTTCCTAATGTCCAGTAGCTAATCTTTGGTGAAACTGTGAAATTATATTAGGCATTTAAAAGCTTTATAGAGAAATTTAAAAAAAAGCCCCAAAAGCAATTATAATACCTGGATTTTAGATTTAGATTGATGTAAATTGACGACAAAAGTTTAATACTTGGTGAAGCAAATACAAAAAGTAAAAGTGGATACAAACGAGACAGATTTCTATTGACTAACACGATAGCAAAGCATCTCAAGAGAATAAAAGTGAAGAAGGCCAGTTTCAAACCCACATGACAGTGTATCTTACATCTGTGTTTTCTAAATACACTAACAGGACGAATAACTAGTTGGTTTACAAACGATGAACAAGTTAAAAATAAACCAGCCTCTTCTTCAGCTTCTTGAACGAGAACAGTTTGAACCTGTAAAAACCTTCTACTTTCAGTTACATTTAGTCATTTACAGACGCGTTTATTCAAAGCGACTTACAAATGAAAAGGCAAACAAAGCAAGTGTTCAAAATACAAAGTTCCAGACATTGCCTAGAGTAGCATAAGCCAGATAAGGGAGGGATTCAAGGAAAAGGAAAGATTTTTTTTTTACTTTTGAGGTTAAGTGCTAACGGAAGAGATTCATAAAAAGTGTAAACAGAACTAATAGACAAAAATAAAGCTTTGAGTTGAATCACTCCGTTGAAACTGCTGGTCTTGAAGATGAGGTTTATTCACTGACAAATTAAGATGATGTTTCTTTGTTCTGCCGGTCATCGTGGCTGGTTAGGGCAGATTAAGAGGTCATTTACACAACACCGTTTCAACTAAAAACTTTTATTGCGTTTTGGCCGTTCATTTACATGACAACAGTGTTTTGGGGGCCTGAAAAGTGCACGTTTTTAAAATAATACCGTCTTCACCTCCATGTAAACTACAAGACCGTGAATCTGTGAAAAACGGTAGTGTCACACAAATGTGTATTCTGTGTTTAGTCTATAGATGCGTAGTGTTTCTTTACAAAGTGACATCGCAAACTACTGGTCTGGCAGCAGAATACAGCGTTTTTAGTCATTTTCGTGGATCCGTGTGAATGGGAATCATTTTGACAACATTTTTGTCTATGTTAGCCTGGTTAAAACCAGACCATTCTCAGTTGTAACTAGGGCTGCAACAACTAATCGATAAAATCGATAATAATCGATTATGAAAATCGTTGTCAACGAATGTCATTATCGATTAGTTGGTCTGCTTACGTCACGGGGAGCGTTTACTGGTGATTGGTTGAAACAGGCCAATCAGGATGCTCTCTGTCTTACACGCGCTTCATGAGGCACACACGCAAGGTCTCTCTCCCTCCGTTGCTCTGCCGCGCGCGCTCGCGCTACACAGTTTGGAGCACAGTCTCTTCTGTCTCGCATGCGCGCTCTTGCTTGTGCGCTCAAATCCCGGGAGTTTGAACTAATTTGCGAGCCGCTATCAATATGCGGGTGACTTCCAGAACTTCCGGGAGACTTGGGATGTCTGTATTTTGCGTCTCGAGCATCAGGTTGCCCAATCAGTTCGCTCGCAACATAAGTGATGGATTAAAATAGTGCTACCGCAGAAATATTAAAATTAAAACGGCCTTTACAAAGCGAAGCACTAAATATAAAGGCAGTTAATAACAGCAGCAGTAAATTATTGTTTTTTAGTCACTGTACTCAGTGGTTTTCAGCGAATGTTTGTGCACTAATGCATCATTTTTCCTGTCTTTTTAATCAAGCCTGTTAGCTTGCTGCGTACCTCCACTCCGCTCTCTTTATATAGCATTTGTCTACTATTAAGTTTTAATTGTTTTTCAAACGCGATCTACTGCGGCTCTATGTTCACACGCTTGTTTTCAGTCTTTCTATATTTATTTTTACAAATTATCCTTATAATTCAATTAATTTTAAATAAAAATTAAATGAATTATATATTTGAGATGTTTTTAGTTTATATCTTCACATCTGAACAACATGTCTGTAAATTTGTTTTAACAAAAATTGTGTTAAAACAATATGTTGGAAAATGTTTTTTTTTTTACAATAATCATGGTTGTCAACTTGCCATCAGCAATTATCATTAAAAACAATGGAAATATTGATATTTGTAAAACTCAATGTGTGGCTTTTGCACTTTTTAAAGTACACTTTTACACTTAAATATCCTGATTTAGGGTTTTAGGTAACACTTTATTTTACGGTGTCCTTGTTACATATGTTACATGTACTTACTGTAGTAATAACAGTAAATTATGCATAATTACATGCAACTAACCCTCAACCTAATCCTACCCTATTCCTATAGTAAGTACATGTAGTTACTTAATATTACTCTGTACTTAAATATATAATTACACTGTAACAAGGACACCTTAAAATAAAGTGTAACCGGGTTTTATTTAGTCATAATAAACAAAAAATCTAATTGAATTTTTATCAGATTAATCGATTAATCGAAAAAATAATCGTCCGATTAATCGATTATCAAAATAATCGTTAGTTGCAGCCCTAGTTGTAACTGAGTTATGGTCTGGCAAAGCATCATAGACAAATAATTTCCAGAGGGGCGTCACCAACGGACGTCGCGGATAGACCTAAACCCAATCAGAGCGATGAAGGAAATGACGTATGCAAAGCGGCGGAGAAACATCTCCGAGTGTTGTTCTTTGCTCGGTTTTTAACTAAAAGGAAACGTTCAAATCGCCTTAAACAGACGCGATAGCTGATTCGAACGAGTGATGTTCGACGGTGGCATCCATCTTTGTAATGTAGGCTACAAAATCTGCTTCAAAATCCCAGCGCTGTCGTCATCGTGTAAAGCCCGCCCCAACGTTTCTGATTGGTGCCTCGATTTCGGCGGATTGGAAATGGGCTTGAATGAGCTCTTTGCCAGACTAACTTTCAGAGCAAATCTAAATTTGCCGGAAGTTGTCTGGGTTTTCCCAGGCTATGTGTATGTGCAAAAACACGGAAACATTTTTCAGTTTTAGTACATTGTAGTTGTGTAAACATACCCTCATTCTGAAGAGATTTTATTGCTCTGCGGGATCTGAAGATGAACTAATTACTGTGATTGTTTTTTATATGACTGTGTAGAGCAGATGATTGGCTGAAACTCTTCCCACATGCAGTGCAGTGATACGGTTTCTCTCCAGTGTGGATCCTCTCGTGTGATTTCAAGGTTCCTGACTGATTGAATCTCTTGTCGCAGTGTGAACACTTGTAAGGTTTCTCTCCAGTGTGAGTCCTCTGGTGCAGTTTCAAATGTCCAGCTCTAACAAAACTCTTCCCACACTCAAAGCACACATACGTTTTTTCACCAGTATGTATTTTGTGATGTAGTTTTAAACAGTGCAGAAGTGAAAAACTCTTTCCACACAAAGAACATGAATGTGGCTTCTCCTGTGAATGGACTGTCAGGTGGATCTTCAGGCCTGAAGCCCTCAAAAATGTTTTGCCACATTGGTCACATTGATGGAGTTTCTCTCCAGTGTGGATTTTAATGTGTTCCTTAAGTGTCCCTTGTTGTGTAAAACTCATCCCACACTGATCACATGTGAACGGTTTCTCTCCAGTGTGGATCCTCGTGTGAATCTCGAGACTCGGTTTCCATGTGAAACTCTTTCCACACTGACGGCAGGTGAAACATTTCTTGTCTCTTCTTTTCAGTAAAGAAATGCTTTCAGTCTGTGAGGGAGTTTTTTCTCCAGTTTTGACATGATGTTTCTCCTCCTCTTCACTCTCCTTATTCTCCAGGATCAGGCCTGAGATTAAAGGAAGAAAGTTACATTTTAATAAATCCTTCTACATGATAATTTTGATGCATTTTTATACATCTCTTTCCATGAACAAATACATTGATCTTCCAGTTATTAATTTTAAACTTAATAGGCACAAACCCCATGTTTCTGTTGTGAGATCTATTAAATATTTAAATCAACTCCACAATTATCTTACATAATATTAACATTAAAAAACAAATTTAATAGTGCTACAGTTCTGTCTCAGATGGATATTTAATTTATTTTAATGCAAATGTTCTAATTATGAGTCAATGTTAAATGAACAATTAATTAGCTGCCCAACATTTTTCACTCAAAACAATTCCCTTCCTTAAAAAAAAAAACCCAAAGCATTTCTTAAAATTGCGACACCCAGGAAGTGACATCATTTGATCTCTTTCTAGAGTATGATGGGTATGATGAGTATGATACTCTCTCTGTGTATATCTATGGCATTGCTGTCCAGGAGTAATTAGCTTTTAAAGTGGATTTACTTAATGTAAAGTTAACGAATGTTATCATGAGGATTGTAATGTTTAAATTAGATGTCTTAAATGTCAGTAGACCGGGAAGATTTTAAAATGAGCTGTTCATTCATAAATACTTAAGATCGCTGTGAAAATACAGACCGTAAGACAAGAGACAACTAGCGCAGCGCTGAAAAGGGGCGGGGCTACATAAGGTTTATAAAAGGTCCAGTCCCTCCACCGTCACTTCAGGTGTGCCCCAGGGCTCTGTCCTGGGGCCCCTACCTTTCATCATTTATCTCCTTCCCCTGGGCAATATATTTCGCAAATTTAACATTCAATTCCACTTATGCTGATGACACCCAGCTCTACCTCTCGACCAAACCTTCGTTCACTCTCCCACCCACCTCCCTCACTGACTGTATCACGGAAATAAAAACCTGGTTTTCCCAAAATTTTCTCAAATTAAACAGTAATAAAACTGAGGTTCTCCTCATTGGCACTAAATCTACTTTATCCAAAACCGACAGTTTTTCACTCACTATTGATAACTCCTCCGTTTCACCCACCCCCCAGGTTAGGAGTTTGGGTGTCATCCTTGACAGCACATTATCTTTTCAGCCCCACATCAATAACATTACCCGGTCTGCCTACTTCCATCTACGAAACCTTAATCGGCTTACACCACACACTGCCGCCTTGTCACTTCCCGTTTGCAACTCTCTCCTTTTCGGCCTCCCTCACAAATCCTTTCATAAGCTTCAACTGGTCCAGAATTCAGCTGCCCGCATCATAACTCGAACCCCCTCGATTCACCACATCACTCCTGTTCTCCAACAGCTTCACTGGCTCCCGGTCCAGTTCCGTATCCAATTCAAAATCCTTCTGTTAACATTTAAGGCCATCCACAAACTTGCCCCCCCATATTTGTCTGATCCCTCCAGGGTCCAACATCCACCTGCTCCCTTAGATCCTCTAAACCTGTCTGTGTATGGAGGAAGCCGCTCTGCTCCCCGTCTCTGGAACTCATTACCACCCCAACTCAGAAACATCGATTCATTCTCCCATTTAAAATTGCAACTCAAAACACATCTGTTCAAAACTGTCTATCTCACTTGATATCAATTGCTCTGCCTCTTTCTGTTGTTTTTTAATGTTGTTTACTTATTTCTGGTGCTTTTAAATGTCTTATGTATCCCTGTACGGTGTCCTTGAGTGCAGAGAAAGGCGCCTTTAAAATAAAATGTATTATTATTAAAACAGGTTGATTGATTTATGCTAAATCTGCCATTCTCGATATTGTTTAATTTTGGTGTGTTTAAAGTTCGAGTAAAAAAAACAAGTAAAATGTGAACAAAATATTTATTCCCCGATAATATTTAACGATTAAACTGTTTCGTAAGGTTTTTTCCTACTACAAATACAGAATCTGATGATCTGCTTTATAACTTTAATGTTCTTCAGCCTCATTAAAAGGCACAATATGTACGAATTTTAGATTAAAATATCCCAAAAACACTAAAACAGTGTTATTTTCTGACTTTGTGTACTACTTACATAATCCCAAATGTTTCCAACAATGTCTAAATCTAGAGAAATCTGCAATTCTACATTAGCTCATTAACATGATTTCTGCCTGAGTCCCGTCGGATTGTATTTAGGGCTGCAACAAACGATTATTTTGATAATCGATTAATCTAACGATTATTAGAACGATTAATCGACTAATCATCGATTATTCCGAAGACTAATCAGTAAGTTTGGAACGATTATTTAGCTTTTCTAATTAGTTAAAACATTGAGTTATACATATTCTAACTATCATATAAAAGAAGGAAATCACTTCAGCTTTTGAAATAGTTGTTTTAATGAACTTTGAGCCAACTAAACAGGTCATTCTCTTTAAGTTTTCAGATTTCGGTCCAACTCAAATCACACACAAATGCTCTCTAAGCATTGTTTAATAGGCCCACTGCTTTTCTTAGAACTGAAACAGAAAAAGGGACATTTACTTCAGGACACAAAGAATGGTAAAATATTAATCTGCAAACAATTATTATAAGTATAAAATTACAATCTTTTTTTACATGACAATTGAGCTGACAGAGACGTTCTCATTCACCTTTTAATTTACAGTATGAAAAAGTAACTGCCATGATATTCTTCCTATATCATAAGTCTCGTTTTGTAAGTCTTCATGATTATTGAAGCAAAAAAAGCAAATGAAAAGACTATAATAATACTGTTACAATAATAAAAACAGCCCTGACTCGTAAGCTCGATCAAGCTTTATTCTGTGCAATAGAATAAATAAGTCATCACATTACTGTAATTATATTACTATTGATAATATTATTACTATTATTAGTAGTATTGCATTCTCTAATAAAGAGATTTACCGCTGGTTAGTAAGCTCCAGCTGGAGAACACTCTCCTCTCACCGGCTCCTCTTGTGCCGGGATGTTTCCTCTTGCACACATGCATGTTGTGCTCCCGTGAAAAGCAAGTTCCGCCTTGCATGTATTGCACACGTCAGCATTCTTGATTTTAAGTTTTGTGAAACTTTACCAAACCTTGCTAGTAGTGTTGTCAAAAAACTCGGTACTAAAAAAAATTAACGGTTACGGTACCAGCTTTTCTAGGTACCGAGTACCGGGTTAATCCGGTTCTTGATGCGCTGTCCGAAAGGTGCAGAGTTGCGTCCTCTTCATAAAAACACTGAGACATGGCGACCGGCGGCGCTGCTAATGCCTTGGCTCTGAATCCACTTGTTGACAAGAAAGGAGGAAAGAGCCACATATGGAAATATGTTGAATTAGGCTAATGTCACGTTGCCATAAAGGGCCGGTCACACGTTCACATAGCACGTTTTTTGCGCGTGCAAATTTCAAATGTAGGCGCGCGGGAAGCGCGCTCATAATAGAAGCGACGTGCGAGCTTGTTTTTCCATGCGCGTCACTGTTTATGGTTGCATAGCGGAGACACGCGAGAGCGAGCGCTTGTGGAGAGAAGGAGAAAGCGGTGCAAACTGCGCTCCCCGTGATGACGAGGAAGTATCAGCAAAGAATTAATTGATTTCTAGCCCTTGCATTAGAAATCAGCTACAGGGTTATCAAGTTTTGAAGACAGGCAAGAGTGACATTTTTGGCAGTTTTGGATTAAATAAAAGTAGGCTACAGTTAAGTCAAATAAAACATGTTCTATCTCCTGTATAGTTTGGTAACACTACAATAAGATACCATTCATTAACATTACTTAATGTGTTAACATCAACACATTGAGTGAACAATATATTTCTGCAACATTAATTAATGTTTGTGAATGTTATTTAATACAAACACTTGATTGTTCATGTTTGTTCACTTCATTCATTGTGCATTAAATAATGTTAACAGATAAAACTTTTGATTTTAAAAATGTATTAGTATATTTTTAAATTAACCCCAAGGAGAATAATTGCTACAGTATATAACTATGGTTTATTGTTAGGTAATTTTATCTAATGTTATCTAACAAATATATCTTATTGTAAAGGGTTTTTAATACTACAGTTTCCATCTTTGTAACTGTGATATACACTTTAATATATGTAAATTTTATCTAAATTAAGCTTTTGGTACCGAAATTGGTACCGAGAACCGTGGATTTTCACTGGTATTGGTACCGAATACTGAAATTTTGGTACCGTGACAACACTACTTGCTAGTTCGGATTAGTTTGCCCTGTCATAATTCGCGCAGTTTATTCTTCTACCGCAATAGCATTTGTAAGGGCTGCACTACACTAGCGCTACAGCGCCGTAGCGGTCAAATCGCGATATTGCAGGCCCTTACATTAGGTCACGTGAGATCAAACGGCTACTCGACAACAAAGATATTTGTCGACAAATTTTTATTGTCGACGTTGTCGACTAATCGTTGCAGCCCTAATTGTATTTCATCGGCTCTGTAGGTAAAGACAAGACCTCCAATGATTCCACACTCATTCACGGCATCATCAAGCTATGCCTTTGTTTTGAATAAGCGACTTCTAGTGGCGAAACTTACATACTGTGCCTTTAATAAAGAATTGGGAATAAACACCAACCTCTTTGTTCTTCAGTGTGTTTCATTCTGCAGTGTTCTGGATCTCTCATGTTCTCACTGTCCTTCAATAAACTGTGTTTGCAGATTTCAGCTCTTCCTGATGGTTTGATGCTCGTCTTCACTTGTAGCTGATGGGAATATTCCAGCATTTATTGGAGAATTGCAGTGGGAGGAGCTTCACTGAAGGAGGAGGGGCTTTACTGAAGGAGGAGGAGCTTCACTTGAGGGGAGGAGCTTCACTGGAGGAGGAGGGGCTTCACTGAAGGAGGAGAAGCAGATCTGACAAAATTAAGAAGAAATCACTTACTGAGTTTGTTTTTAAACAAATTTACACATTTTAAATGTTTATGTTCACCCTATCTATCTTGTAAAGTAACTTTTAAGTAAATTAATCTCAAAGGTCCGATTTCACAGACAGGTCTTGGATTAAGCCAGGAATAGGCCTTTGTTCAATTAGGGCATTTAAGTACCGTATTTTCCGCACTATACGGCGCACCGGATTATAAGGCGCACCTTCAATGAATGACCTATTTTAGAACATTTTTCATATATAGGGCGCATCGGATTATAAGGCGCATAAGATACTGCAGTCAAACGTTTGACTGGGTTTGCGTTATCCACTAGATGTCAACAAATGTCAACAAAACAGTCAGATAAAGTCAAACTTTATTAAGCGTTCTGACAACTCCGTTCACTCCCATGGTAACGTTGTTCAAACGTTAAAGGAAAACTCCGGTCAATTTTAACATTGAGCTCATTTTTTGTAAATTTGGAGTGCTGTCAGTACAGATAACAACGACAAAAACCAGTGTTGCCTACACCGTGTTATCCTCTTTTTAAAATTTGCACCCTGTTGACTTAAATGGGACAAGTTTTAAACCTGCTTTTAGCCTCTTAACAACCTTAATGTGTCATTACAAGTGCACAGCCATGTGAGTGAACACGGTGAATCTGACTGCAGTAAATGTGAAAGATATTAATAAAAATGATGTTTATTCAGCCAGCTCACATACCCGTATTTTCTTCCTGTTTTCGGTCGAAGTCCACAGTAGGCGATTGTCGAGTGCGCGCGCGATCATTGGTAACTAAGCAACAGTGGAGACTCAGACTGTCAGCTGTCAGCCGATGACGGTGCTGTGTGGTGTTCTGAGAATATCAGCTCAAATGGATAGTTCATCCGGATCAGATGTTGAACACACGGAGGAGGTTTGATCGCGCGCGCGCGAACTCGACAATCAACTACTGTGGACTTCGGCCGAAAACAGGAAGTAAATACGGGTATGTGAGCTGGCTGAATAAAGAGATTATTCCTGCCTTCGTGAAAGCTCGGATCACAGTTAAGACTGATATATCAGCCCAGGCATCCACGATCCATTGGCAGATAGTGGCGTTAGTCGCCCGGCGCTGTCTCCCCGGCTTGGTGAACGTGTGTTCACCATCCATATATAAGGCGCTCCGGATTATAAGGCGCACTGTCGTTTTTTGAGAAAATTAAAGGCTTTTAAGTGCGCCTTATAGTGCGGAAAATACGGTAGCTTTTGGGCTAGGGGTGTAACGATACCCTCATGTTAGGGTTCGATATATCACGATACTGAACTAACGATATGATATTATTGCGATACTGCAAGACATATGGTAAAAGGTTAACAAAGAAATTACTGTTGATTAAAATGCTAAATTTGGTATTACATTGGGAGTGGAAATGAAAAGGTTTGGACTTGGCGCTGGAAACCCAATGCACAGGACAATAGACACCGGAATAAAAAAAAATCATGATTCTGAAGCTGAAATATGCTTGCAATTTTATTGGTAACATAGGACATTTAACATTATCAGGACTGACAAATATTCCCTCATTGCTTTATTATACTCAACATAATATAGTAGTTTAATGCAGTACTGACACTAAAACTCTATAAACTTGAATTTTTTTGCACAGTAATTTTCATTTTGGGTGAACTACACTCAAAACCGATTGTTACAATCCACGATACATAGTCGCATTTTTTATTGCAATTTGTGACAAAAAGCGCAATGCCCTGAACACACACTATTTTGAATACCGCATTGGAGCGGTATTCGAGGCTAAGCGTATCCCATCATGCGTTAGGTGCGGGAACTCACATGCCCCGAAATCACAAGATGACGAGGAAAACATTCCACTGTAAGTTAAATTAATTAGATATTACATGTAATTTGGAAGAAAAACACATTGTTAAAGTGTCATTATAATGGTGCAAAGATGAGTATGGTATGTGTATTTTGTACATTTGAAACTGCTTTTTAAATCACTTAAAGGTGCTCTATGTAGCTTTTCTTCTAAAATGAATCCTTTTTTTGTTGCCTGTGTGTGAAGGGGTTGTAATCACACATTACAATGATCCACTCTTCGGGTTTTGCTATTACCTCTGAAGGCCAATATTCATATTTATATGTGAAGTCTCCGGGTCGGATTTACCGCGAAATCCAACGGATGTGACGTGCATGCTCTCTCTTTATATACAGTCTATGCGACGGCACTGCAGCTAACACCCCAAAACGACCTGCCTCCAGCACAACACAAACTCCACAAATATATAAAAAACAAAAAAAAAGTTTTATCTGCTGAAGCTCGTCAGGCCAAACGTGATTCTGATCGACTCAAGACGAAAACACGGATCAACATCGGCAGAGCTTTTGAATTATTAGTAAACTCTAATGAAATAGCAAGGTAAACTAAATGAGACATGAAATGAATACAAAAGACTGTTCCAGGATAAGAAAAAGTAGGTGCTTTAGGATGTATACTTGTTTTATGTACTAGATCTACTGTCTAACGTTACTCATCCCACTACTATCATATTATTTATAATAAACATTTCCAGACACGTTCAGTACAGTAATGCTACTTCCTCTGTCTTACTGTTACACTGACATTGTTCAGTCTAGTTCACCGTTTTCGTTATCATATTATACATTCACCTATGTTGACATTGCTGATTGTGAAAATACATGAATAGTGAAATGCCTTATGCTAGATAACACCACATGTCGGCTAAATGCGGTCAATGTAACGTTATCATGGTACGAGCATGGACCATTAGTTCAACGTCAAGCTGATAAAAGTAGCCTATTATTGTAACGTTGCAGTGGGAGTTTACATGAGTTTCCAGCATGTTGTGTGATGCTTTCGCCGTTGCATTGAAAGTCTCCGTGTGGCCGGTAGTGAATGCTCGCTCTTGAGATCGCACACGCACACGAGCGCTCTTGTTGCAATCTGAAACATCACCGCTAGAGGCCGCTAAAAAATACATAGAGCACCTTTAATTAAAAGCACCATATTTTTCAATTATGCCTTTTGTTACATAGGGACTACTAACTAACCAGACATTGTTTGGTAAAATAAAGCTCTGTAAACACTTACATTTTTGTATCACTATAAGTGTGTCCCATTGGGTAATCAAAAGTTCTCGAGTCTTCACGCCTACTTGAACACTTGGGCCAAATGCAGAAAATACCTACATCGTGCAAGTAGACAAGTGCAAAGACCGCAAGTGTGGGTATTTGTAAAGGCCCTTTAAAAACATGCCTTGGAAAAAAAAAAAACATTACTGATGTGCATCTTGAGATAAAACAATGGCACTCACATATTTTAAGATGTCAGTTCAAGTCGCTTTCAGTTAAAACAGCTCAATAATGCATTTTAGTCTAGGACTAGGCTTATGCTATTTCTGTTAAACCGGGGGAAAGTGTTTTTATGAATTCACAAATTATACCTTTTTTATTTTTCAGAAATTTCATCCTCATACTTTATTCCTAGGATCTTACCTCTCATTAACATATTGGCAAATAATTATAGAAAAAAAATACATAATACAGATACCAAATATAAATAATAATTTTTAAAAAGAAAATAAACTTAGGTAATTTGTTTCTCTGAGTCTGACTTTACTTGTTTTATATGGAACATGGTTTATCAAAGATTAATTAAATGCTGTTATGAAACTTACCTAGATCTAGTAGATGTCACGAGTTGATCGTGTCGTTTGCTCAAGTCTGTTGACACCAATAAAATGAGCTTAATGTGGCAATTTACAGACCTGAAGACATCAGCATAATGAATGAGGTGAAAACAGGATCTATTGACATGAAATAAAGAGGCTTTTCAGCTGCTCTGATAATAGTGATGATCCGTAGACAATCAACACTCATTCGACAAGCCATTCAGGATCAGCAGCAGATCATCTCACTTTATAAGTATTTGCTGCAAGAAACAGATTGTTACGGTCTGTATACTGAAAGAATAAAACTGCTCTAATATTAAAATATTATTTCTCAAATGATACAGTAAAATTGCAGGAATATAAAGACTAATGAAAGCCATCTTTATCAAACATTGTAATTCGCCGAAATGAATATATAGTTAATTTTCTAATAACTACATTCACAACAAAGCCGTTCGCTAGCATCTTACCGTTTTGTATGTGAGTAACATACATATCTTATTTAAATGTTTTAGTTAGCAGACACACGAATAGCGCTGAACATGATGGAAGCCATTTAGAAATGAGCGGCGTAAAATGTTTTTTTAAACTGTGTAAAGAGTATTAAACAATTACTTGATAGCGTGTACGCTGTTTACCTCAGAAGAATCGAATGAAGGGAGCGCGCGAATGATGACGTAATCACACCGAGACGAGATCAACGGTAGATTATTAAAACACACCAAAAACTGTATAAAATATCTCTATATAAAAAATAAAAACAAAAATAAGGGTAAACCAGTTACTGATGTAGACAGACAGCCATCTTATCCAAACTCAGCCATATGTGGGGTGAAAGATGTTATAGGCATTTAAAAGCTTTATCGAGAAAAATAAAACCACCAAGCCAATTATCTATTCTTGATGCAAGAAGAATAAATAGACCATAGATAAATGGACAATAAAAGTTAACTGGTGGAGCAAATACAAAATGTAATTAAATTAGGCGATCTATAAACAATTACTTGTTTATAGTTGTGTATGGTCAGCTTATGGCTTTTTTACAATCAAATAACATTTTACACCCTTTACAATTTGGCTTCTGTCCTCAATACTCCACCGAAACGGCAAACTGCTTCTTTGTGGAACAACTCAAATCTGCAATAGATAGTGGAGAAATTGTTGGCGCCGTCTTTTTGGATCTCAAAAAGGCGTTTGATACGCTAAATCATGACATCCTTATTCAAAAATTGTCCAATTTTAACTTCACAACATTAACTTTACAGTGGTTCAAATCATATCTTGAATCGAGAGATCAGTGTGTGGTGGTCAATAATGAAATGTCTACATTTTTAAAAATTAATACAGGAGTACCGCAAGGGTCCATTCTTGGGCCCTTGCTTTTTACACTGTACATTAATGATCTGCCAGACTCATGTCCTACAGCAGGATTTCAGATGTACGCTGACGATGCAGTGGTTTATGTGCGAGGAAGAAGTGTGCATGCAGTTTCTGATGAACTGGCAAAATACCTGCAAAATGTGGCGGTGTGGTTTCAAAATGCAGGTCTGACTTTGAATGTTAAAAAGACTATGTCTGTTTGCTTTGCCTCAAGATTCAAGTCCATATCAGAAGAACTAAATTTACGGATAAATGGGCATAAGATCCAGCAGGTCTCAGAGGTTAAATACCTGGGCCTTGTACTTGACTCTCAACTTAAATTTGAAAATCATATTAATAAAATCTGTCGAGTAGCCAAAGCAAATCTTTATACATTCAGACTAATCAGGGACTATCTACCGTTTCATGCTCCTCACACTTTTATGCACGCCATGATCTTCTCGCATCTGAGTTACTGCATCTGCTCATGGTCACAGGCTACGGTTACTACAGTTAAGCCACTTCAAATGATTTATAATAGAGCGGTTAAAATTTTAGATAGGAAGCCCATTAGGGCACATCATTGTGTTAGTCTGAGGAATTTGAATATTTTATCTTTTGAAAATTTCATTAAATTTTCTATGTTGAAGCTGATGTATAAATGTTTAAATCAGCAAGCTCCACAGGTCTTGAGTGAGTGCATAGTTGCTCTCAGGGATGTGGGTTCAAGGACTAGAGGAGCTTAGAACGGGAATTGTCAAATCCCGAAATGTAATACCTCATTTGGACAATCAGCTTTTTCTGTACAAGGCACTAAAGCCTGGAATTGTTTACCCACTGACCTGAAAGGAGAGACAAACTGGGTCCTTTTCAAAAACAACCTTAAAGACTCTTTAATCAGAGGTCAGAAATGTGACCACTGACTGTCCGCTGCGTTTATATTGTGTTATATTGTATTATTATGTTTATTTTAACTATGTATTGTGTAATTTTATGTAAAGGCCCACTAGGGACTAACATTGAGAATTAGCCTTGGCTAAAATGTTGTAGTATGGAACATGAGCTTATGTAACATACTTGTCCCTATTCAAATGAACTTAAATAAAATAAAAAATAAAATAAACAGTTTAATAAAACAGTTTGAACCTGTAAAAAAAGTATTTTCCTTCATAAAGAAACAAATTACATGTGATACATGCATCATAAAAAATAACAATGTTTAACTTATAATAAAGAATAATGATATTTATTTATACCACAAAGCAAAATGATATTCAAGAATAAGAAGTCTAGATGGTCTTTAGGGAGGAACTCCATCTTTGAGTTGATGTGAATCTCACAGTTGAAACCACTGGTCTTGAAGATGAACTTTATTCACTGTGACAAATAAGGTCATGTGTCTTTGTCCTGTCGCCCGTTGGCTGGTTAGGGCAGATTTATACTAAAGAGATTTTATTGCTTGATGGTGTTATTGTCTCACGTTTGGTGAGGACACAGCATTAGACCTGAAAGTGCTGGATCTGAAGATGATCTACTTGCGGTGATTGTATTTTATATGACTGCGTAGAGAAGATAATTGAGTGAAACTCTTCCCACAAGGAGTGCAGTGATACGGTTTCTCTCCAGTGTGGATCCTCTCGTGTGTTTCCACATGTCCTGACCGACGAAATCTCTTGTCGCAGTGTGAACACTTGTAAGGTTTCTCTCCAGTGTGAGTCCTCCAGTGTAGTTTCAAACTTATAGCGGTAATAAAACTCTTCCCACACTCAAAGCACTTATGATCTCTTACACCAGTATGTATTTTCTGATGAAATTTTAAACTCTGCAGACGTGAAAAACTCTTTCCACACAAAGAACATGAATGTGGTTTCTCCTGTGAATGAACTAACATGTGGGTCGATAGGCCTGTAGCCCTCGAAAATATTTTGCCACATTGATCACATTCGTATGGTTTCTCTCCAGTGTGGATGTTCATGTGTTCCTGAAGGTTTGATGATTCTGTAAAACTCTTCCCACACTGATCACATATGAACGGTTTCTCTCCAGTGTGGACTCTCGTGTGAACCTCGAGACTTCGTTTGTATTTAAAACTCTTCCCACACAAAGAACATAAATATGGTTTCTCCTGTGAATGAACTCTGAGGTGGCTCTTTAGGGATGAAGCACATAAAAATGTTTTGCCACATTGATCACATTCATACAGTTTCTCACCAGTGTGGATGATCATGTGTTCCTGAAGGGCTTCTTGTCGTGTGAAACTACTCAGACACTGATGGCAGATGAAATATTTCTTGTCTATTAATTTCAAAGAAATACTTTCAGTCTGTGAGGAAGTTTTTTCTTCAGTTTTGACATGATGTTTCTCCTCTCCAATCTCCTCATTTTCCTCCATCGGGCCTGAAATGAAAATAAAAATAAAAAATTTAATACATTTTTATGAATTGATTTACACAAATGAAATGAAGTATATTGAAGGCTGATGGGAATATTCGATCATTTACTTGTCAACTGATGTGAGCATTAGGAAAATAATAATTCAGTTAAAAACATGGGAAGTGGCAGCGCATTTCATTCATATGTTTACATTATTGTGCATATTTGCACTGTAAACTTTGGGCATTATAGTTATTCTGAAGTAACAGAGAATTTTGGGTCTCTGTGGTAAAAAGAAAACGTTTGAGTTCAGACCGTCAGAATATACCCTTAAATATTATTTAAATCATCAATTATAAAAGATTATAGTATTACATATTACATCTGACACGAACATACAAACTACAACAATGTGACACCCATTTTTAGAGTTCGGTTTTTCTGATTCCTGTCATTAATCGTATAACTGATTATATCCATCATTAATTTATTGCCACATTATTATACCAAGAAAGCATAAATGTTTCTATCCTCATGAAATTCCCTCTCAGATCGAAACTTAAAGTTTGAGATCACATACATTCAATAACACTAACATAATTACTCTAAAAATGAGTGAATGATTTCAACATTTTCCAAAGATGTTCGTTTCGTGCTGAATTAAATCAGTCTACAGACGCCAGAAAAGACGCACATTTGGCGCTTTATCCGATTACAACACTTCAGAAATAACCCTGTAAATGTTGCTGAAACATCTATGTAAAGTGTATTTTATGGGTGTGTAAATACGCGAAATATCTGACCTGCAGAAATCACCTCAGAAAACACAACAAACGCGCTGAACGAGGAAGGAAACTACTGATGACGTCAGCGCGGTGATGCGAGATAAACGCGCCCATTCTTACAAAAGAACAATTCATACAAAAATAACATTTATAACATACACTAAAATAACTCCAAAAGTTAAAGTAAACAATAATTCAGTCTCAGTCGTGTGTAGGGTGAAAAACAATCTATTACACAGTTTATTCTCCAGCATCACATCTGAATAGTATTAGTCTAACTACATTTTAATTAATCCTTAAAAAGTGCAAGTAGACAATGGCTACATAAAAATAATCATTTTAATCCATAGTAAAATTGACAGCATTCATCAACCCTGTTACCAAAGTTATAAGAATAATAATAATAAAAAAGTGTATCAGAAACTATAAAAGAGATTTTGATTGATTTATGCTAAAAATCTGCCATTCTCAATATTATTTAATTTTGGTGTTTTTAAAGTTCATTGATAAAAATAAATAAATAGATAGATAAAATAAATAAATATGTAAAATATAAGACCTTAAGATCATATTCAGTTTGGTCTCCTGATGTTAATAATCAATGTGAATGTTTATCAAATCTCGTTTCATTGACCATTTGATCATCCCGGACATTTTGGGCGATCTAGAAATCGCGGCTGGACGCATTTTTTAGGTCCAAAAAGAGGACGTGTGGTCACCCTACCTTGTCGACAGAAAATGAATCATTGTTATACTCAACACTGTTAGTATTATCATTTAAATCTCTTGTTTTTCCCACGAGTACCATGTTATTAACATGCCTCAGAGACAACATGTCAAGTAACTAACATAGCAAAACCGGAAAGAGCTTTATTTTTAGTAACACTAATACAGCATTTTCTCTATCATACAATGTTTTAAAATAATTGCGTGACATTTAATGATACTCTAATATCGATCTAGCTTACAGCACTGCTACCGAGCGAATGCACAGTAACGACGTAACATAAGTTTCAACACACTCAAATGTATTTAGCATGATTGTTTTAACCATGTAAAAAAGCGCAGTGTTACCCAATGCATGAACGAAAGAAGCGGCTGATAAGCATAATAAAAGCTCCGCTGCTCTCAACGGAACGTGAAACCCGGTGTGTTGATTTGTATTTCATTGTTATTGAGATAATAGTGAATTAGATCATGGAATACTTAGTGAATTTGGCCAATTTTAATTATCATTCCTCCTTACCTTCAGGCGCTATAGTTCAACTTGGTCAGTCAGCTTAGTTCTGGTTCCCAAAACCCCCCAATATCTTATTCTCCACTGTTGCATCTTCATGGATGAGACATGCAGATAACTACATACTGAAGTTCAAAGATTATTCAACTGTCACTGAATTTTATGTAAACAATTAACTCTTTAACAATTCTGAGTTTGTCTGGTTCAAAAACTTGCAACCAAAAAAGTAATCAGGGAATGTTTAACTTTTTATAGCTGTCAAAATAATTAATTGGAACAGTTCAATACCTAAATTGAACTCAGTATGTAGTACTTCTGAAGAAGAAGTACAAGAAGATTAAAGAAGAATCAAATGTTTATTTGTCTTTTTCACCAGACAAAAAAAATAACAATGAAAGTTAACTTATGAAAATACCAAGTGTAAACAAATGTGACATCTCTCTACAAAAGAAAAATAACAAAAACAATTTGAAAATATTTTCCTTCATAAAAGTATAAACAAACATTTTGCATAACATTTAACTCATAATAAAGTATATTGATATTTATATATACCATGAAGCAAAATTATATACAAGAATAATTCTCTCACAGTTGAAACTTCTGGTCTTGAAGATTAACTTTATTCACGGTTACAAATTTAGATGTTTCTTTGTCCTGTCGCTCGTTGGCTGGTTAGGACAGATTTGGAAGAGATTTTATTGCTTGATGGTATTATTATCTCACGTTTGGTGAGGACACAGCATTAGACCTGAAAGTGCTGGATCTGAAGATGATCTACTTGCGGTGATTGTATTTTATATGACTGCGTAGAGAAGATAATTGAGTGAAACTCTTCCCACAAGGAGTGCAGTGATACGGTTTCTCTCCAGTGTGGATCCTCTCGTGTGTTTTCACATGTTCTGAACGACGAAATCTCTTGTCGCAGTGTGAACACTTGTAAGGTTTCTCTCCAGTGTGAGTCCTCCAGTGTTGTTTCAAACGTATACCGGTAATAAAACTCTTCCCACACTCAAAGCACTTATGAGCTTTTTCACCAGTATGTATTTTCTGATGAAATTTTAAACTCTGCAGACGTGGAAATCTTTTTCCACACAAAGAACATGAATGTGGTTTCTCCTGTGAATGAACTAACATGTGGCTCTTCAGGCCTGTGGACCTCGAAAATATTCTGCCACATTGATCACATTCATATTTTTTTTCTCCAGTGTGGATGTTCATGTGATTCTGAAGGTTTGATGATTGTCTAAAACTCTTCCCACACTGATCACATATGAACGGTTTCTCTCCAGTGTGGACTCTCGTGTGAACCTCGAGACTTTGTTTGCATGTAAAACTCTTCCCACACAAAGAACATAAATGTGGTTTCTCCTGTGAATGAACTCTGAGGTGGCTCTTTAGGGATGAAGCACTCAAAAATGTTTTGCCACATTGATCACATTCATGCACTTTATCAATAGTGTGGATGATCATGTGTTCCTGAAGGTCTTCTTGTCGTGTGAAACTACTCAGACACTGATGGCAGATGAAATATTTCTTGTCTCTTGTTTTCAAAGAAATACTTTCAGTCTGTGAGGGAGTTTTTTCTTCAGTTTTGACATGATGTTTCTCCTCTCCAATCTCCTCATTTTCCTCCATCGTGCCTGAAATGAAAATAAAAATCATAATTTTAATACATTTTAATGAATTGATTTCCACAAATGAGGTATATTGAAGGATGATGGGAATATTCTATCATTTATTGTGAACTGATGTGAGCATTAGGAAAAGAATAATTCAGTTAAAAAACGTGGGAAGCGGCAGAGCATTTCATTCGTATGTTTACATTATTGTGCATATTTGCACTGTAAATTTTGTGCATTAGCCTATAGTTATTCTGTAGTAATTGTAGTAAAAAGAAAACGTTTGAGTTCAGACCGTCAGAATATACCCTTAAATATTATAAATCATCTATTATAAAAGATTATAGTATTACAGATCACATCTGACACAAACATTACAAACTACAACAATATGACACCCATTTTTAGAGTTTGTTTTTTCTGATTCCTGTCATTAACCGTACATAACTTATTATATCCATTTTTTTATTTATTGCCACAAATAGACATAAGTGATGGCTGCAAGATGATCAATGATGTCATCCTCACTCTGGACTTTAATTATTTCTGGCACTGGTTGGGATTCTATTGGCTCTGGGTCCAGAGTGTCATGCACAGTGTCCTCCATGCTGATGACTTGAAGAGCATCCTGACGTAATTTTTGTCGAATGGCACCACGAGTCCTGATGGAATACAAAAAAAACAATAGTCAAATAAAATAATTTTCATTAAAGACAAACATTAGTTAGGAACTTACCGAGCATATAAAGGTGGGATGTAATCCTCATCATCACTATCATCATAGTTACTGCCCTCCTCTATGGTTTCCTCTTCCTCTGATGTTGAAACATCTCTTGTGCTCTCATGTGGAGACCATGTCCTGTCCTCAGCCCAGTCAATACTATGTAGATGGCTTAAAATATTAGTCAATGACACTCAACACGTCAAATATCAGATTAAATATGTAAAAAAAAAAACTACTACTTAAGGCCTGTTCACACCGGGACGAATTTCGCGCGCGATATTCGCAGACGTTTAACGCCTCGTGACTAAACAAAGGGCGCCAATGTGAGCACACATACGTAACGGCGAAGAAGATATAAGCCAAGTAGTGTCTACACACTGCCGGGAAGAAGACGAGGAAGATGCAAGCCAAGATAAACGTAGAGCTGCTGGTCACGGAACATAAGGAACTGTATGACAAACGCGACTACAAAAATATTGATAAAAGAGAACTATTATGGAGTGGTATTGCAGAGCAAATGGGCCTTTATGGTGAGTTTCATTTCACTTAATTGTCTTTCATGTACAGGTCCTTCTAAAAAAATTAGCATATTGTGATAAAGTTCATTATTTTCCATAATGTAATGATAAAAATTAAACTTTCATATATTTTAGATTCATTGCACTGCACACCAACTGAAATATTTCAGGTCTTTTATTGTTTTAATACTGATGATTTTGGCATACAGCTCATGAAAACCCAAAATTCCTGTCTCAAAAAATTAGCATATTTCATCCGACCAATAAAAGTGTTTTTAATAAAAAAAATAAAAAAAAGTCAACCTTCAAATAATTATGTTCAGTTATGCACTCAATAGTCAATACTTGGTCGGGAATCCTTTTGCAGAAATGACTGCTTCAATGTGGCGTGGCATGGAGGCAATCAGCCTGTGGCACTGCTGAGGTGTTATGGAGGCCCAGGATGCTTCGATAGCGGCCTTAAGCTCATCCAGAGTGTTGGGTCTTGCGTCTCTCAACTTTCTCTTCACAATATCCCACAGATTCTCTATGGGGTTCAGGTCAGGAGAGCTGGTAGGCCAATTGAGCACAGTAATACCATGGTCAGTAAACCATTTACCAGTGGTTTTGGCACTGTGAGCAGGTGCCAGGTCGTGCTGAAAAATGAAATCTTCATCTCCATAAATCTTTTCAGCAGATGGAAGCATGAAGTGCTCCAAAATCTCCTGATAGCTAGCTGCATTGACCCTGCCCTTGATAAAACACAGTGCACCAACACCAGCAGCTGACATGGCACCCCAGACCATCACTGACTGTGGGTACTTGACACTGGACTTCAGGCATTTTGGCATTTCCTTCTCCCCAGTCTTCCTCCAGACTCTGGCACCTTGATTTCCGAATGACATGCAAAACTGAGCAACAGTCCAGTGCTGCTTCTCTGTAGCCCAGGTCAGGCGCTTCTGCCGCTGTTTCTGGTTCAAAAGTGGCTTGACCTGGGGAATGCGGCACCTTAGCCCATTTCCTGCACACGCCTGTGCACGGTGGCTCTGGATGTTTCTACTCCAGACTCAGTCCACTGCTTCCGCAGGTCCCCCAAGGTCTGGAATCGGTCCTTCTCCACAATCTTCCTCAGGGTCCGGTCACCTCTTCTCGTTGTGCAGCGTTTTTTGCCACACTTTTTTCTTCCCACAGACTTCCCACTGAGGTGCCTTGATACAGCACTCTGGGAACAGCCTATTTGTTCAGAAATTTCTTTCTGTCTTACCCTCTTGCTTGAGGGTGTCAATGATGGCCTTCTGGACAGCAGTCAGGTCGGCAGTCTTACCCATGATTGCGGTTTTGAGTAATGAAACAGGCTGGGAGTTTTTAAAAGCCTCAGGAATCTTTTGCAGGTGTTTAGAGTTAATTAGTTGATTCAGATGATTAGGTTAATAGCTCGTTTAGAGACCCTTTTCATGATATGCTAATTTTTTGAGACAGGAATTTTGGGTTTTCATGAGCTGTGAACTTTATCACAATATGCTAATTTTTTGAGAAGGACCTGTGCATAGGCTTGCAACTTTTATTTCTGTTTTACATTAAGCGCCATCTAATGTCAGGGAATGAATTTGCATGTTCACTCGGCTCATCGTCAGCGAAAATCGTTTGGGTGTGAACACAAAAAAAACGCGTTGAAAAACGCTGGCGAATAACGCGCGCCGATATTCGTCCCGGTGTGTACGACCCTTAACTAGGGCTGTGCAATTAATCAAATTTCGATTTCAATTTCGATTTTGGCTCCCTACGATCTCCAAAATAGTACAATCGAGTAAAAACGATTATTTTGCCATGTTCTGTTTTGCAAGAACACTCTTATTTTGTCTTGTGTTCTGAATGACTCGCGCACATCCACCCCTCCCGAAGCCATAAACTCTCTCAGCCCATGCAGTCATAAATTGCAAGCAATCGCTTCTCCCCTCTTCGCGAGTTGGAACGCGACGACGCCGTGATCATCGGCACTTCCATGGTCCGTCATGTCCGTGCTACCTCAGGTAAAGGTAAGGTGCGCACTCACTGCTTTCCTGGTGCTCGTGTTCTTGATGTCGCCGCACAGGTTCCCGAGATCCTGAACGGTGACGAGCGCGTCGGAGCTGTTGTGCTGCACGCGGGAGTGAACGACACCTGGGGCGGGTTTCACAAAGATAGACTTTGACTATGGCTTAGATATAGCAGATAGTCTGACTTCAGATAGACATCTAAATCAGACCGTTGCACAAAGCACTTAAGACTCTGACTATCTTAAGTAGGACTACACTGCAATGCATTCTGGGTAAAATAAGACACTTTTCAAAACAAAAAACATGGCGGATCGAGTAAGCGCATTCAACCGCTCAGTGCAGTTTACCCCAGCGGAAAATATGTGTTTGTTGGAGGAGTATAACAGTTACAAGGAGATTTTACTCCTCTCTAACAAGAAGAAAAGTTTAATTTGGACAAAGATTGCTACGACAGTGTGGCGAGCAGGAAGAGGTCGAGGGACGTGAGAGCGGCGCGAGGCCGGTGGCGTGATTGATAATGAGCGACACCTGCGTCGCTCCTCCTTAATGCTTCCGCAGCCGCTCCTCCGTGAGAGATACAAGACCGGATCCTATTCCCTATATTGACTGGTTTTGTTCTATTTCACCGACGAAAATAGTTACAAAAGAAAAGTAACAGAACACAGTGCTTAGTGTTGCTGAATGATTCATTATTTTGAACGAATCGTTTTAATGAATGACTCAATGATTCATTTACTAAGACGGTCACTTGCCGCCACCTATTGATTTATTGTTTAAAGGTATCATTGATTTTATTTTTTATTTTATTTGTTTAAACATTAATCTCATAATATTTTTACAGTTGTAATTTTGCAGTGTAAATTAATTGAATGGATAACAGCCCTTTTTATTAAAACTGAATTTGATCAAATGTAAGAATTTGACATAAAACATATTTAGTAAGGTTTAATAAATTGTCCTTTATAAAGGTAAATAACGCCCTAGTGACCCCCTAAAACAAATTACTTTGTAAACATGTCACCTTTTTCACCACTTGTGAGTTTGCAGGTCTGTTTAATAGTTCAAAAAGTACAATAAATGTTCAAATTTCGATTTTTTAAGAATTTTTGAAAGGTGTCTTTTAATAAATGCAACATAATATAGCTTTAATTGTAAGAAATCAGGATTAAGAGCCTATGTATTTAACTTAGTCAGGACTAAAAGACTGTCCAGTGTTATTTTACATCAGATTACTTTATTCAGTTTCTGTAGTATTTCTGACCTACCCAAAAACTTATTTCTCTTTATTTGTATCTTTATTCTATTGTATTATTTATCTATCTATCTTAAACATAAAATAACCTGATCCTGTTTGATCAAGGCATGTGACTGGTCTGACTTGTCCAATTTTCAGCATCAATTTTGTATCTTGCATCAAAATCCTGTCTATTCATTCATTGTATGCAATTGAAATATAGAGTTGGGTTTCTGTTTTAATGCACCCAGGTGTACCTAAAATAAAAAGAGTTTAATATACAGGTTTGTGGCTCTTAATTTCTTTTTATTAATTGACCACTTGTAAACTTATGTTCACTGTTCGTTTTTTTATATATAGGATTTGTATTACATCTATATTCATTGAGTCGAATCGAGAATCTAAATTAAACATCGAATCGAATTGAGAGCTTGCGAATCGAATCGAATTTGAACATCTGAATCGATACCCAGCCCTAATTTTGAATGTGATTGAAGTCACTTTCATCAATTTCATCATGAATGTCCAGCGATGACATACTAACAAGAACATGTATGAATAAAAAATTTGAAGACAAAATGTTTGCTGATACACATAACACAAAGTATTGTTATCTGTTTGAATTGTGTCTCACTACCTTTAATCACTTACAGTTCAGTGTTTTTTCTAAAAAACATTACTTATATTGTGTCAGATATATTTTTTATGCCTGACTGCAGAGCCAATACTGAAGAAACGTCTACATTACATAAATAAATCTCCCAAACTTTGCTTCATGATTATCACTACTATAGTTTGATATGTCAGTTTAAAATCTGTTGCATTGAATAAATATAATAAATAAACAACGTACCAAACGTAACATCAATCCTTTCCTATTGTCCTACAACCAAGATTAACATATCAGAGCTACAATTGTTTTATTTCAAGCCAGAATTCATCCTGACATAAATAATACATATTTTATGACTTACCTTGTTTCCAAAACCTGACTAGGAGTCTCTGCAACTTCACTGCAGCCCAGACCTTCCTCAAAGTCATCATTTCTGTGGAAAATCAAATAATGGAGGTCAAAAAATAATCAGATTGTTCACACATTTATCAGACATTAAAGTTGACTTTATAGGCTATGTCTCTCTACCAATTTGACTCTAAATTTCAATTGTCCTTATGTTTGTACAATGAATCATACATCATAATCCGTCAGACCACACCATGAATACTGCTGAGGCTGAACCAACACAGTGAACTTAGTAATATAGGCTTTCACAATAATTTTCTTACCTATCTGAGGATGAGTTGCCAACATTACTTGAAAGGGCAGGGATAGGATGTGTGGTCATCTGATGTTCGATTGGTGTTGATGTTATATGCAAAGCATCACCCTGATATCTACAAGAAACCATGCCATACATAATTTGTCAGGCCTGTTTTCAAATGATCTAAGTTGTGTAGTTCTTATAAAATGAAACAAATAAAGCAGGGATACTTACTTGACTGCAGAGCCAATACTGAAGAAACGTCTACATTACATAAATAAATCTCCCAAACTTTGCTTCATGATTATCACTACTATAGTTTAGGGCTGCACGATTTGGGGAAAATGTCATATTGCAATTAATGAGGTCAATATTGCGATTGCAATATAATAAACAAATGGTTTCATGAGTCAACTTGCTTGGTTCTAAAGTAAAATGCACACACAGATTAGTGATCATTCTGTGTAATAATGTGTATTTCTCAACTCAAACTAGCAACAACAACTAAATGATTGATAACACCTATAATGATCAATAAACCATTGATGTCTGGATAAAAATGACGACACCCCCCACATTTTAAACGTTAATTATAGCCATCCAACATTACAGTGATTCCATCAATACAATTGAAAGCTATCAACTTTTAAAATATTTATTAGGCTTAAAAAATAATAACAGCTTTTAAATTAAGTGAACTTCAAACAATCCTCACATAAACCCATAATAAATGCCATATTTACCTGTGCCCTTCCTGTCTTAACAGGTAGGATTGAGGATTTATATACAGATTTATATACAGAAATTGAATAAAGTTATCAAACAGTCTGCGCTGCATGAATTATAAATTATATATAGACTAATCCTTATTAAAGCTACAAAACTTCTTTACTCAAGAGCAGTGAGTAATTTTCTGTTCCCTTTGTTCTTTGATTAACTTTACTGACGGAACGCTTTATTCGCTGCTGGCCCTTTAAGAGCAGCCGTTGCCGAGACGCGTATCTCTCACGCGCCTCATTCTCTCACAAGCACAACTCTTTTCGTCCATCATAAGACTGCTCTTATGTTATGAAGATAATCGACAAAACGACATTTTGGCATAATTGTGTGTGTTATTGTTCGTTCAAGCTCGAAAGAGAACTGTATTCTGGCACGCGGTCTGTGCATGCGCATTATACTGGCGCGCGTTTTTCTGTGAGTCACATTCAGGACATTCACAGGCAGCGCGCTCTCTTTTGACTTCTTGTCGTGCAAAATGGTTTTAAGGCATTTGCACGAATAAGAGCGGGATCATGTAACACTAGTCAAAGGATGACAAAAAAGAAGAGATGCTGTGTTCATATAAAATCGCGGCATTTTGCGTTATATAATCGCATAGGTTTGACATCGCGATTACGATTGTGATTCGATTAATCGTGCAGCACTACTATAGTTTGATATGTCAGTTTTAAATCTGTTGCATTGAATAAATATAATAAATAAACAACGTAACATCAATCCTTTCCTATTGTCCTACAACCAAGATTAACATATCAGAGCTACAATTGTTTTATTTCAAGCCAGAATTCATCCTGACATAAATAATACATATTTTATGACTTACCTTGTTTCCAAAACCTGAATAGGAGTCTCCGCAACTTCACTGCAGCCCAGACCTTCCTCAAAGTCATCATTTCTGTGGAAAATCAAATAATGGAGGTCAAAACATAATCAGATTGTTCACACATTAATCAGACATTAAAGTTGACTTTATAGGCTATGTCTCTCTACCAATTTGACTCTAAATTTCAATTGTCCTTATGTTTGTACAATGAATCATACATCATAATCCGTCAGACCACACCATGAATACTGCTGAGGCTGAACCAACACAGTGAACTTAGTAATATAGGCTTTCACAATAATTTTCTTACCTATCTGAGGATGAGTTGCCAACATTACTTGAAAGGGCAGGGATAGGATGTGTGGTCATCTGATGTACGATTGGTGTTGATGTTATATGCAAAGCATCACCCTGATATCTACAAGAAACCATGCCATACATAATTTGTCAGGCCTGTTTTCAAATGATCCAAGTTGTGTAGTTCTTATAAAATGAAACAAATAAAGCAGGGATACTTACTTGTCAAGCAGAAATGTTGCTAACTCTGCATCGGTTTTTAGTTTTTTAAAAACACGTAGTTCCCTCCACCGAGGAAAAGCCGCTCCGATGTTTACCCTGGTTTTATTTCGTGCTCGGTCTAATTCTTTCTTTTTCGCTTGTTTAACGTCATCGTTTTTTTTTCGTTTACATGTCTTTGTTGGATGAGCAGGAGCCAATCGAAAAATTGGCAATTTTTGTGGTTTGTCCGCCATTAGCACAGCTGCAGCACATCGGAAATCTTGAGTTTGACCGACGGCTGTGCAAGAGAGGGGTGTGGTCAGCGCGTACATGAGTGTGATTGACACTGCTAAGACACTCCTCCTGGCTCTGATTGGTTGTTTCTGACCGGGAGCGGTGTATTTCTGCAAATGGCAATAGGACCACTAGGAGGAGCTTGATTTTTTTCACAGATCATCTGTTTCATATTCTACTGTCAGTTAGGGCTGGGTATCGTAACAAAATGTTCGGTACCGATACCGATACCGATACCTTGACTTCGATACCGGTTCCTGAACGATACTTTTTTCGATACCAATTTTATGTAACCAGGTTTAACAATATAACATTACCTAATTTTTTTTTCAGTTTGTTGACTTTTTTACACTCATATTTTGAGTATGTAAAAAAGCACCAATGCTAAAGTTTTCTATGTTTCCTAATCATTTAACAACATGTATTCTTTACTTCAATGAGCTCATTGTTTCTGCTTTAACTTAATGCATTAATTAACGATGAAACTGAATGAAAATTAATTGAAATGCATTACACTGTCACCTCTGATAACAGATCACTCTAAATTGTAATTTAGACATGCATTTTCTGTAAAGCTGCTTTGAAACGATATGTATTGTGAAAAATGCTATACAAATAAATGTGAATTAAATTAAATATAGGCTACTGGGGGGCGGGATATATACCTGCACGTGAAGCTTGCAGCAAAGCACTGGCAAAAGTAGCCTAATGATTATGGATGTGGAAACAATAGCAAGGAGATATTTTAATTATTTATTAATGAACAAGTGTTTACTAATGGTGTGTTCACACCGAACGCGAATTTAATTATTTGTGCGAGTAGATTACATACATAGTCAATGCAAAGACGCGAATAGACGCATCATTCGCGCCGGGCGTCGCGAATGACGCGAATTGGGTGACGCGTTTGCCGCGAACGTCTTCCGCGCAAGTTGAAAAATTTGAACTCGAGCTGAAGATTCAAGCGTCGAACTAGACGCGATAGACGCGTATTTGACGCTCTATTCGCGTTCGATGTGAACACCATTACTCTCAAGTATATTTTGTGCGCTTCAGTGCCTAGATTTACCGTGTTGCCGGTCTTGGCAGCAATGATCTTGTCGAAAATATTGCATCGCGTGCATCTGGCATCGAGTCTGGCACATGACATAGGTACACTTTGGATCATTTCCACATATTTTCTATCTATCTGGGTTGGGACGCACGCTTACACACACACACACACACACACTGCAGCCTCACGTGCGACGAGCCGCGTCTCTGGGCAGCCGCGTAAACTAGTGTTTTTCCGCCACAGCCAATCATGCTGCATGCTTATTGTTTCACTGACATTGACGAGATTAACCACTTAGGTACCGAAATGTGGTACCGAAAAACAAGACATGTTTCGATACTCGGTAGTATCGAGGCAATTCGGTCGGTACCTAAAAAGTACCGAACTCGGTACCCAGCCCTACTGTCAGTACATAATGACAGTTTTAACAAATATGTAAAAAAAAAAAAAAAAAAAAAAAAATCAAGTTACCTACTGCAGCTTTAAAGGCAGGGTAGGTAGAATTCCCCAAAAATACTTTTTTCCAAATTTGTTTAAACTGTCTTTATATATCAATGCATAATTAAAATGCAAGTAATCTGGAAAAGAAATTATAAAAATCGAGTGTCTAGTCCTCTCAGGACTGCAATAAACACAGCTCATTATTCCGTTAACTCCCACCCCCTCCCTTCTCGGCTCCTTCCAAAGCCACGCCCCCAAAACACATGAACGCGCGATCCCGGCCGTTCGCTCAGCTGGAAGAGTCGGACGCGTTTACCAGCGCCGAGCAGAGAGGAGCGCAGTGCATGTAGTGACATCATGTCAGAATCACAAGTAATAAAATAACTAACTTTATCAGTATGATTATAAACAATTAACATGGCTGTTAGTACTCAGTATCAAGCTCGCATACCGATACTGGTAAAGTTTATAATATTTTACTAGCTCGTAACCGAATCAAACTCAATATAAGGCAAAGCTATAAATAGCTTCATTGATACACTGTTACTATCAGTTACACTGTGATGAAGGTGAATTTGTAAGATTTATAACATATACAGGTGTTTTGCATGTAAGAGCTTCCTGAACGACACAACAAAAGTCTCACCTGTCAGAAAGCGACTCCGCGACAATAGTGGAAACAGGGGGTGGTGGCCTTGTAAACCCACTTTTTGATGGCGTGGATGTTGATATGTCTTTCTCATAACTATAAAAACAAGCAAATCACCATAACAGTTAAATCACCACATTTTTTAAATGTATTGTTTACAGATAAACTGAGTAACATACACTCAAACACCTTCTCACAACTGCATTGCAGACACAAGATAATATAACACACACACACACAACATTGTATAACACATACAGATACAACATAAAGACATAGGTAAACATATGTAGAGCATATAACAACAAACCAAACGTGAAAAAACGGAGCAGGCGTTCACGGTGAACATAGCAACAAAGTTTAGGCAGAGGGTAAAGATAGGTATAAAAATAGATCCCCTAAACTTTTTAACCTAAAGTTAGATTTGGCGAAATTAAACAAAACAGCTTTCAACTGCAGATAGGCCTATTGATTATTTATCGTCTCAACCCTGGCTCACTAACAGTAACGTTATAACAGTCGACACCAAAGTTACACTGTCATAGCTAAGCCAGTGTAATGTTAGTTATGCTACGTATAGTACGTAACGTTAGGTAGCTATATTAGGCATAGATATCCATAATAAAGGCTAGATGTCTCGTCCGCGCTGCTGGCCAATGGAGGTCGACGTCAGCACCTGGCGGCCATCTTGTCACAGGCAGCTCACTCACTAGTCATAACATTGGGTGCTTCTCATTTCTTATTTGTGCATCCTCGTTTCCTTTCCTCGTTTCCTTTCCTTGCGTCTCAGCTCCACCCCCTGTAGGATGCGAGGGAAGGCTGCAAGGAAAGAAAACGAGGACAGAGGAATCGAAGGAATGTTTTTTTAATACTTTGGAATACTTGATCACTCGAGCGTCACTTCACTGCGTCATCAGTAGGGGTGGGAATCTCTAGGCACCTCACGATTCGATTCGATTACGATTCAGAGGGCTGCGATTCGATGCTAAATCGATTATCAGAATCTTTTTTTTGTGTGTGTGTGACTATAAATACTTTGCTTTAAAAGTACAAAGTAATGACCCATAAAGAATTAACGTACAATATATTTTATTAACATTGCAAAGAACCAACAGGAAAATACATGTGTGTCTGAACTAGCAGCAGCATATTTGTAGTAAATTAATAATATAACAACGACCGGTAACGTTACAGCCGAGTGTTTTTCCTCCTCGGGCTGGAAACGTGTCATTTGGCTTCATGTGTCTTGTTTCCGAAATATTTTAGTTTTACTCTACAAAGCTTACAACTAGTGTGGCTCTTGTCCAGCTCCTTTCCCCCTTCAACTTCAGAAGCCAAAATATTTCCACACGTCAGCTTTTAATGAGGAGGGTGTTTGGATTTGGCGCTCAGCCATCGCGTCCGCGTCTGTTATGTGCACGCCACAGACGGTCCGGCCACTGCACTTCCGCGCTTCAGAGTTCCGTCTTTCGCGTTCCGTCAATATTACGTTATTATAAATATATATCTAAAAAATTTTTTTTTTTTTTGAAAATCGATTTTTGACAATTGTGAATCGATTCAGAATCGTCCACGTCCGCATCGCGATGCATCTAAGAATCGATTTTTTCCCCCACCCCTAGTCATCAGCAGCGCTCAAAGGATCTGCCCTTATGTTGTAGAATTTTGCTTATTTAAGAAATTTGTAATAAATAATAATAAAGCAAGATACCCTGTTGAAATATGTGAGATGTGTGGTTTATATAAACTGCAAAGGTAAAGTATAAATTAAAATGATTGTGACCGACGTGAAGGGGGAGGAGAATTGATACGTGCGTCACGTTTAGTCGATAAAACACTTCCGCAAAGGGTACACCTGTGTATCCTCGCTCATAGCTCCTCTGGAAGCCTCCTCACTCCTCGATCCTCGCCTCCTCGCGGTGCAATTAGAGAATTGAGATGTCCTTCAAGATGGCTGAGCTCGATCGGTTTCCGGGTCATAGGATGGAGGACGGAGGAGCGAGGAGACGAGGAGGGATATTGAGAAGCACCCAGAGTGTTAATTCTCAAGGTCGGACATCCGGGACTTTTACTCCCATAATGCACTGCGCGCGCATAGCAACGCGGCGAAGGGTAAAACAAACAAGCGCCCGCCATTAAGCAACACGTGAATATAGGGTATGCACATACCATTTTACTTTAAATCTAAATAGAAATGTAATCTCAAATGAATGGACAAATTGAGGGACAAATCAAAGAATAACAAAATAATACCACTGCAGAGATGGCCACTCAATTTTCTGTTGCTATGTTATGACATTGCTATGCATAATGGTCGCAGCTCTACACTGAAAAGCAACAATGAAATGCACTAACGGTAGTTGTGTGGGGAATAAGATACATTTATGCAGTTAGCCTTTTTTTGGCTTTTTGAAAAAACTGTGTCCCTCACTGACATTGTACAAGCTGTGCCACTGACAGACTGAGCTCATTACAGCCACTTTGTAACACGGTGCTTTTGAATGAAGTTTTTTTTTAATGAATAAAAAATCGATTACGTAGTT
Organism: Rhinichthys klamathensis goyatoka; assembly: GCF_029890125.1. Lineage (NCBI taxonomy): Eukaryota > Metazoa > Chordata > Actinopteri > Cypriniformes > Leuciscidae > Rhinichthys > Rhinichthys klamathensis. The sequence goes on from NW_026607022.1 coordinate 691,836, forward strand.
ATTGTAATCAATGCTTGATGGGTATTTAAACATGACAGCAAGTGTAGGACACGTGGTATGTACACATGGTGTTCATACCAGGGGATTTGATGAGGTAATTATATATGTCTGGATACTCGAGCCTGGGCCATGCTTTTGGGTTGTTCTCCCAGGACTCAGCAGGATGCCGATAGGGACAAGATTGTAAACCTACAAGCGACAGCTTTCTGTGGTACCTGGTCAATGCAGGCGCTAGGAGACTGTCTATATATTGATAAGACATTCTGTAATAGAAGAAGATCTGTATTCATATAGCTGCTAGCGCCTTTCACAGACATGTAACGTTAGCTAGTCACAAAGCGCTTTACATGAGTGTTTTATTAACGTTACATTCACTTCTCACCACCGACATACATTCGCATACACAAATACCATTCATCATTAATACAAAGTAATCCGTTAGTATCCATAACTGACATAATCCACAGCAAAACTTCTGTGAATAGATACCTTTTTGATTTGCCTCGGGCTTTGCCTTCGGTTTGTTTTACCCTTCGCGGCTGGTTGCTATGCAGGTCACATGATTTGTGACGTAACGCCGACCAAGAGAATGGTGCATGTACGTTTTAAATAACCATAACTTGCTCAATTTTCTAGCGATTTTCAAACGGTTTGGTTTGTTATAAACGTCAGAGATGTAGTTATGACACTGCACACTAATGAAAAATAAGTGTATCTATAAATAATCAACCAAAATTATCTAGCCACGTTAATAACGTTTGTAAGAAACCAAACCGTTTGAAAATCCGTCAAGATTTCAGCAAGATAAGAGTATTTGTGTTCCATCAGTACCAGAGCCCGCCAGAAAGCTAGCCTATGACAAGATGGCCGCCGGTGATGACGATAGAGACTCCGCCGTAAGACATATAGCCTTTATTATGGATATCCATGATATTAGGTAGCTACATGTGCTAGTGATACATGCTTCATGAAAAAACAAATGCCATCAAAATGAAAACAGCGAGATTACCTGTCCAGCAGAAATAATGCCGTCATGGAGTCACTTTTCAGCCCCTTGAGATCCCTCAGTTGGCGCCACCGCTGGAAAGCCACGCCGATATTGACTCTCGTTTGATTTCTTAATTTATCCAAAGACTTTTTGTTCATAGCCTTTTCAAATACTGTCTTCCTTTTTTTAGCTTGTTTGACTTCGCAGCCTGTATATGCAGGTACTGAGAATTTTGACTGTTCTTTCTCTGCCATAATTGTTATTACTAGCTCAAACGGGTGCGCGCATTTGGGCTGCTCCTGTATCAGCAGAGGTGGTATCTATGGTAGCGAGGGAGAGTGACAGTCGCCCCCGAATGGAATAATGAGCTGTGTTTATTACAGTCCTGAGAGGATTACAGACACTCGATTTTTATAATTTATTTTCCAGAGTACTTACATTTTAATTATGCATTGATATATAAAGACAGTTTAAACAAATTTGGAAAAAAGTATTTTTGGGGCATTCTACCTACCCTGCCTTTAAATCAGTCTACAGACGCCAGAAAAGACGGACATTTGGCGCTTTATCCGATGAAAACAATTCAGAAATAACCCTGTAAATGTTGCAGAAACAAACTGTGTAAAGTGTATTTTATGGATGTGTAAATACGCGAAATATCTGAAACCACTCACCTCAGAAGACACACACAACAAACGCGCTGAACAAAGAAGGAAACTACTGATGACGTCAGCGCGGTGATGACAAATAAACGCGCCCAACCTACTTATACAAAATTACATTTATAACATACACAAAAATAACGCGAAAAGTTCATGTAAACAAAAATTAGATCTCAGTCATGTGTAGGTTGAAAAAATAATTTATTAGACAGTTAAATAATTTATTTAACCCTCAAGGGGGCCTTACAGACAAATGTTTTTATTTTATTTTTATTGAACAATATTAGTTTACAAACCAAATAGGGAACAATACAATGCCTATTACAAAATATACACTTTTCCATTCATGTGTCCATCCTAAATGTCCACCTGTGTTTATATATATCATACAATAACATCAAAGAAAACAACATTCAATAGTCACTGTAGATGGGGAATAAATAAATAAATAAATAAGGTTTAAATCTTACCAAAATTAAAAGGAAAGATACTCATACATTGATTTATACAGTTCTCCTAGGGTTTGATTTTCTTTGGATAAGTGTTTTAAAGATTCAAAGTATTTTTTGCATTCATTTTAAAAGTAATTTAAAGAGGGTTTAATGTTATTCCACTTACTTTTGTGTATATGGTATTTACCCATTGTAATAATAATATTCAAAGTGTATGACAACTCTTTTGAAAGACCATCAGCATAAATCAAAACCTGAAACAATTTTAGTGATGGAATATCATTGTTGATATCAATATTCAACCAACTGAAAAGATCCTGCCAGTATTTCAATATTACTGGGCAAGAATAAAATAAATGATCAATGGTTTCAGCAGGCTCTACTAAACAAAAAACACAAGGATCTACTTCAAAACCTCAGCAGCGGGATACACATTATTAATAATCCTAAACTGCATATCCTTCATTTTAGGTAGAATTGGCCATTTAAGGTGCTTACAGAATTTGTTTTTAAAAGTTTCATTTTCAAATTGTTTTAATTTTGAAGTTTTATCATAATCTGGGAATAACTTACATTTGAATACATTCCCTATCACTTTATTATTACACTTTTTGTCTCTAATATATATACTTCTCCAATCTTTAACTCGGGCAGTTTAACCGATACCTTTGAATGTGTAAGAGTGCTTTGAATTAGTTGTTTTAAAGAAAGAGGAATGGCTTTGCACAATGTATTATATTCTCTAAATGAACATTTATCTCAAATTTGTCCATGAATGCATTATGTTGAATAATTAGACCTGTTTCATCTAAAAGATCAACAACATGTAAAACATTTTTCCCACACCACTCTTTTTTGAATACTCTTTCTATTTATCGTAATGGTTCTGTTATTCCATAATGTAGAGCAATGTGGTGAAACATTTTGAGGGAATATCAATAGTTTTTTGTTTTGTTTTTTCAGAGGTAACAATTTTAGGACTTTTTCAAACTAATTTTCCTCAGAGCCTGCATAAGCGTGACCGCTCACTCCACCATCTTGGAAATCCCCTCCTACAGACTGTGGGCAAAATAGTTTCCTTTATCTGAGAGGTACAAGACTTGGCTACTTTTCACAAGTTTGACACCTGAACACACGCGCACATTTTCTTAACTCGATTAAAAAAGATTAAGTGGTTGAAAAAACTTAATTTGTCTTTCATGGACAAAAGTGGGCACATAGGAAATTAATAGGAAATACAATCATTCAGGGGTGCGTTTCCCGAAAGCATCGTTAGCCAACTATGGTCGCAAGTTCCGTCGTTACCAATAGAGTTCAATGGAAATTGCGACCAACTTGCGACCATAGTTGGCTAACGATGCTTTCGGGAAACGCACCCCAGAGCAATCTTTTTTTATATGTCAACAGTGATGAGCCATAGACCAGTGGTTCCCAAAACATGTGAGCCAAGGCTAAGGGATCGTGTACAGAAAGACAATTGAAATTTTGATATACAAAAGAAACTTCGGTAACACTTTATAATAATGGTCCGTCATTAGCTACTACTATTAACTAATCTAAAAGAAAGCTCAACTAATCAATAAGTAATATTGAATTTAGGAGATAGTGCCTTATTAGGTAGTCAATAATTACTTATTGAGATTAGCCTCATTATTAAATATTAACTAACTTACAAATTATACAGAACATTATTGTGTGTCTATGAGGTAATCAGTCATCATTTTTACTCTGAACATACTCATAAAATGCATAACTAATTACTCAAGTGTTACCTAGTCACTATGCAGGAACTACTAGTGATCTGGACCATTATTTTAAAGTTAAAAACATATTTTGACCAGAGGCCCACAGAGAAGGAAATGAAAAGTTGAAATAAAGTCGTTATTTTTGCGCACAGAAAGTATTCCCGTCGCTTGATAAACTTAAGGTTGAGCCACTGTCGTCACTTGGACTATTTTAACGATTTCTTTAATAACTTTTCGGATAACAAGTGTCAATCCCTTAGAAGCCTATGGAGGAGTGAGACAGCTCTCAGATTTAATCAAAAATATCTTAATTTGTGTCCCGAAGATGAACGAAAGTCTTACGGGGTTGAACAACATGAGGGAGAGTAATTACTGACAGAGTTTTCATTTTTGGGTGAACTATCCCTTTAAGTTTCTCTGCTTTAATGTGAATTGATTAGAAATGAGAACAGAGACGGTGTTTTATATTTTATTTTTTAATGTATGCTTTATTAAGAGTTTTGTCCACTATATGTTCATGATCACTTTGAGAAAATGTAACAGTCTCACATCTCTCGCTGCTGACTTCTGCAACGTTGATGAACTGTAACCAGCCTTTGGTCGTGTTTGTCCCAGTTTTGTCTGTCCCAGAAAAGAGAAATCTCGAGTGACCGTACACCTGCTGTCAGCGTGATTCGTTCCACACAAACAAACAAACAAACACAGCCACATAAATATGAAAATTTAACATAATTTGAAACTCTTATTGCTCATATCCAGTGTTGGGGAAATTTACTAGTGGAAATTTAAATATTCATTGATCAGTAATAGATATTGCAAATGTATGCAACATGTTTTTCTCATTGACTCTGGCTGTGTCCAAAATCGCATACTTTCGAGTAGGTATTTATTCTGAATAAGTAATTACTTCATGACCACTAGAAATATTTTCTATATACACTCACCGGCCACTTTATTAGGTACACCTGTCCAACTGCTCGTTAACACTTAATTTCTAAGCAGCCAATCACATGGCGGCAACTACGTGCATTTAGGCATGTAGACATGGTCAAGACAATCTCCTGCAGTTCAAACCGAGCATCAGTATGTGGAAGAAAGTTGATTTGAGTGACTTTGAACGTGGCATGATTGTTGGTGCCAGAAGGGCTGGTCTGAGTATTTCAGAAACTGCTAATCTACTGGGATTTTCACGCACAACCATCTCTAGGGTTTACAGAGAATGGTCCGAAAAAGAAAAAACATCCAGTGAGCGGCAGTTCTGTGGGCGGAAATGCCTTGTTGATGCCAGAGGTCAGAGGAGAATGGCCAGACTGGTTCGAGCTGATAGAAGGGCAACAGTGACTGAAATAACCACTCGTTACAACCGAGGTATGCAGCAAAGCATTTGTGAAGCCACAACACGCACAACCTTGAGGCGGATGGGCTACAACAGCAGAAGACTCCACCGGGTACCACTCATCTCCACTACAAATAGGAAAAAGAGGCTACAATTTGCAAGAGCTCACCAAAATTGAACAGTTGAAGACTGGAAAAATGTTGCCTGGTCTGATGAGTCTCGATTTCTGTTGAGACATTCAGATGTTAGAGTCAGAATTTGGCGTAAACAGAATGAGAACATGGAACCATCATGCCTTGTTACCACTGTGCAGGCTGGTGGTGGTGGTGTAATGGTGTGGGGGATGTTTTCCTGGCACACTTTAGGCCCCTTAGTGCCAATTGGGCATCGTTTAAATGCCACGGCCTACCTGAGCATTGTTTCGGACCATGTCCATCCCTTTATGGCCACCATGTACCCATCCTCTGATGGCTACTTCCACCATGTCACAAAGCTCTAATCATTTCAAATTGGTTTCTTGAACATGACAATGAGTTCACTGTACTAAAATGGCCTCCACAGTCACCAGATCTCAACCCAATAGAGCATCTTTGGGATGTGGTGGAACGGGAGATTCGCATCAGGGATGTGCAGCCGACAAATCTGCGGCAACTGTGTGATGCCATCATGTCAATATGGACCAAACTCCCTGAGGAATGCTTCCAGCACCTTGTTGAATCTATGCAACAAAGAATTGAGGCAGTTCTGAAGGCAAAAGGGGGTCCAACCCGTTACTAGCATGGGGTACCTAATAAAGTGGCCGGTGAGTGTAGTATGAATACTATATAGAAAATACTATGAATACTATGAATGTCGGACGAAACATCCTGAAATTACTTTACTTTCATTGTACTTCTGCCTACTTTTCTCTTATCTTGAGGACCACATAAGTTAAAAATGGCTCATCATACACTCTCCCATATTTTAAAACTGTGCTAAATACCGTAAACCTCAGAAGATTCAACACTGACTGAAGGAACGCGCTAGTTATGACATCATCACCGCAATGCGAAGTCAAAAACGCACCAAATTTAGTTTACAATGGCAAAACATCTATAAAACAACAGATCAAACAAAACAAGGATATTTCATTCCTTTTAGATGGAACTAAAACTATGCATTTATTTATTCCTTATGCAAGAAGAATCAGCAGACAATAAAAGTTTAATACTTGGTTGAAGCAAAAAAAAAAAAATGGAAACGAATACGACAGTCTGTCTCTTTATTGACTAACACGATATCAAAGCATCTCAAGACAATAAAACTGAAGAAGGCCAGTTTCAAAGATCCAGAGGCTGGTGCACACTGGGGTACGAGCCCGAGACTACCTGGAGGAGGTGGTCTGAGTTCAGTTGCTCCTGAACCGTGCCGCGGTTCGCGTGAATGTGAAAGCAACACAGACTCGGGTGCGCACTTGTTCAGGGAGTAAAGTAACCTGCGCATGTGTTTCAGCTGATTATGATGTATTTAGTTAAATAAAACACATGTAAGGGATGATAGTGTTGATGATTTACCTTGGATATGAGCGAGAGTGAGCCTGCAGTGTATTCGTGGATTGCATCAGGGCAACAAATTCAAATTCTCTTCAAAAGAGTCCGTTTGTAAGCAGTTGAAAGCCACCTTATGCGACAAACACACATACACACACACACACACACACACAGTAGACCTGTGTTGTTCACTCAGCTGCACATAATAGCACCAAAGTAATAAAAAAACACAATATGTTGACCCGCGTCCTGTTTTTTATTATGCGCCGTGCACGTTTGCGATGACGTAAGATGCACGCAAACGCACCAGGGTTTAATAGAGGGGGCTTTCACACTGGCAGTTTAGTTCGGAACGGGGCACGGTTCGCATGAAAAATCGCTAATGTGAAAGCTGTCATGGGACCCGGGTGCGCACTGGGGTACCGAACCCGAGACTACCTGGAAGAGGTGGTCTGAGTTCGGTTGCTCCAGAACCGTGCCGCGGTTCGCGTGAATGTGAAAGCAAAACGGACTCGGGTGCGCACTTGTTCAGGAAGTAAAGTAACCTGCGCATGCGTCTTATTGTGATGTATTTAGTTAAATAAAACGCTTGTAAGGGATGATAGTGTTGATGATTTACCTTGGATACGAGCGAGAGTGAGCCTGCGTGCAGTGTAGGCCTATTCGTGCATTGCGCGTGGAATCAGGGAAACAAAGTTGGAAATCCACTGTCTCCTAAAAAGATTCCGTTTGTAAGCAGCAGAAGTCCACCTTATGTGACACACGCACAGTAAACCTGTAGTGTTCACTCAACTGCGCATAATAGCAGCGAATTAATAAAATAAAAAACAATATTGACCCACGTTCTGTTTTCTATCATGCGCCATGCACGTTTGCGATGACGTCATATGCACGCAAACGCACCAGGGTTCGATAGAATACTGCGGTCAAGTGGGCCGCGCGTTGAAAATACACGGTCAAGCCAGCCACACATTTTTTTTTAGTATGCGCGTCTAATCGTGTACTTACGGTATGGGTGCTGAAAGAGGTCAAACTTGATTTTTAGACTCTATTTTCTGCTATTTTCCATCTTATTAGGACATAAATAATATATATTTTTTAACTATTTTAATGTTTGTATGCCTAAATATGATTAACATTAATTATTACATAATTTATTCATGTTCATATTCATTTTAATTATCCTTAATATTTTTACATTTTTATTTTTAATGTTTATATATATATATATATATATATATATATATATATATATATATATATATATATATATATATATTGTATACATTAATTATTATAATATATTTATTAATGCTAATGAAATGTAATAATAATGTTATTTATCATACATTTATTTTAAATTTGTATTGTTGATTTAATTATTAGGCCTATATATCAGTTATTAATATCTATTTACTTATTTTTAATTTGAATGTTTATATATATAGTATACATTAATTATTGTAATATATTTATTAATGCTAATGAAATCTGTAATATTGATGTTAATTATCATACATTTATTTTACATTTGTATTGTTGATTTTAATGTTTGTGTATAAATAAAGTATACATTTAATTATTTTACATCATGTATAAATGTTTATTTATTTATTTACTTACATTTTTCATTTTAATGTAAATGACAAATATGATACAACAGGCTTTTGGTGGCTTTAATCTGTCAATTATCCATGAATTGCATATATGAACAATAAAAACCTAATCTATGAAATATGCTTGCATACCTGATGAATGAAACACAAATGATATTTAAAACACATGCACACACACACACACACACACACACACACACACACACACACACACACACACACACACACACACACACACATATACACACAATTTATATATACAAGTATGTTATATTACTGTATAGTTTTTGGAGAAAAGGCAAACTCACCCCACACATCAAAGTGCATTCTATCACTTACACCATGTCCCATTTTCAAACACTCATAAAAAGTGTTCCTTCATAGGTTTGCCCATTCTTACATTTGATTAATGTTCAGAGTGACTCTGACTATTACTGTAATTATTGTCAAGTCATTTTACTGTATAGTTTTCGAGAAAAGTAAAGGTAAACTCACCCCAATCATCAAAAGTGCATTCTATCACTTGCACCATGTCCCATTTTCAAACACTCATAAAAAGTGTTCCTGTATAGGTTTGCTCATTCTTTCAATATATTCCTGTTCAGAGTGACTCTTAATATTACTGTAATTATTTTCAAGTCATTTCACTGTATAGTTTTGGAGAAAAGAAAAGGCAAACTCACCCCAATCATCAAAAGTGCATTCTATCACTTACACCATGTCCCATTTTCAAACACTCATAAAAAGTGTTCCTTTATAGGTTTGCTCATTCTTTCAATATATTCCTGTTCAGAGTGACTCTTAATATTACTGTAATTATTTTCAAGTCATTTTACTGTATAGTTTTCGAGAAAAGTAAAGGCAAACTCACCCCAATCATCAAAAGTGCATTCTATCACTTAAACCATGTCCCATTTTCAAACACTCATAAAAAGTGTTCCTTTATAGGTTTGCTCATTCTTTCAATATATTCCTGTTCAGAGTGACCCTGACTATTACTGTAATTATTATCAAGTCATTTTACTGTATAGTTTTGGAGAAAAGTAAAGGCAAGCTCACCCCAATCATCAAACTGCATTCTAGCACTTACACCATGTCCCATGTTCAAACACTCATAAAAACTGTTCCTTCATAGGTTTGTTCATTCTTTAAATATATTCCTGTTCAGAGTGACTCTTAATATTACTGTAATTATTTTCAAGTCATTTTACTGTATAGTTTTGGAGAAGAGTAAAGGCAAGCTCACCCCAATCATTAAACTGCATTCTAGCACTTACACCATGTCCCATGTTCAAACACTCATAAAAAGTGTTCCTTTATAGGTTTGCTCATTCTTTCAATATATTCCTGTTCAGAGTGACTCTTAATATTACTGTAATTATTTTCAAGTCATTTTACTGTATAGTTTTCGAGAAAAGTAAAGGCAAACTCACCCCAATCATCAAAAGTGCATTCTATCACTTACACCATGTCCCATTTTCAAACACTCATAAAAAGTGTTCCTTCATAGGTTTGCTCATTTTTTCATTGGATTCCTGTTCAGAGTGACCCTGGCTATTACTGTAATTATTTTCTAGTCATTTTACTGTATAGTTTTGGAGAAAAGTAAAGGCAAACTCACCCCAAACATCAAACTGCATTCTAGCACTTACACCATGTCCCATGTTCAAACACTCATAAAAACTATTCCTTCATAGGTTTGCTCATTCTTTCAAAATATTCCTGTTCAGAGTGACTCTTAATATTACTGTAATTATTTTCAAGTCATTTCACTGTATAGTTTTGGAGAAAAGTAAAGGCAAACTCACCCCAATCATCAAAGTGCATTCTATCACTTACACCATGTCCCATTTTCAAACACTCATAAAAAGTGTTCCTTTATAGGTTTGCTCATTCTTTCAATATATTCCTGTTCAGAGTGACCCTGACTATTACTGTAATTATTATCAAGTCATTTTACTGTATAGTTTTGGAGAAGAGTAAAGGCAAGCTCACCCCAATCATCAAACTGCATTCTAGCACTTACACCATGTCCCATGTTCAAACACTCATAAAAACTGTTCCTTCATAGGTTTGTTCATTCTTTAAATATATTCCTGTTCAGAGTGACTCTTAATATTACTGTAATTATTTTCAAGTCATTTTACTGTATAGTTTTGGAGAAGAGTAAAGGCAAGCTCACCCCAATCATTAAACTGCATTCTAGCACTTACACCATGTCCCATGTTCAAACACTCATAAAAAGTGTTCCTTTATAGGTTTGCTCATTCTTTCAATATATTCCTGTTCAGAGTGACTCTTAATATTACTGTAATTATTTTCAAGTCATTTTACTGTATAGTTTTCGAGAAAAGTAAAGGCAAACTCACCCCAATCATCAAAAGTGCATTCTATCACTTACACCATGTCCCATTTTCAAACACTCATAAAAAGTGTTCCTTCATAGGTTTGCTCATTTTTTCATTGGATTCCTGTTCAGAGTGACCCTGGCTATTACTGTAATTATTTTCTAGTCATTTTACTGTATAGTTTTGGAGAAAAGTAAAGGCAAACTCACCCCAAACATCAAACTGCATTCTAGCACTTACACCATGTCCCATGTTCAAACACTCATAAAAACTGTTCCTTCATAGGTTTGCTCATTCTTTCAATATATTCCTGTTCAGAGTGACTCTTAATATTACTGTAATTATTTTCAAGTCATTTCACTGTATAGTTTTGGAAAAAAGTAAAGGCAAACTCACCCCAATCATCAAAGTGCATTCTATCACTTACACCATGTCCCATTTTCAAACACTCATAAAAAGTGTTCCTTTATAGGTTTGCTCATTCTTTCAATATATTCCTGTTCAGAGTGACCCTGACTATTACTGTAATTATTATCAAGTCATTTTACTGTATAGTTTTGGAGAAGAGTAAAGGCAAGCTCACCCCAATCATCAAACTGCATTCTAGCACTTACACCATGTCCCATGTTCAAACACTCATAAAAACTGTTCCTTCATAGGTTTGTTCATTCTTTAAATATATTCCTGTTCAGAGTGACTCTTAATATTACTGTAATTATTTTCAAGTCATTTTACTGTATAGTTTTGGAGAAGAGTAAAGGCAAACTCAGTCACTAGTGCATTCTATCACTTAACACCATGTCTCATGTTCAAACATAAAAAGTGTTCCTTCATAGGTTTGCTCATTCTTTCAATATATTCCTGTTCAGAGTGACTCTGACTATAACTGTAATTATTGTCAAGTCATTTTACTGTATAGTTTTGGAGAAAAGTAAAGGCAAACTCACCCCAATCATCAAAGTGCATTCTATCACTTACACCATGTCCCATTTTCAAACACTCATAAAAAGTGTTCCTTCATAGGTTTGCTCATTCTTTCAATATATTCCTGTTCAGAGTGACTCTTAATATTACTGTAATTATTTTCAAGTCATTTCACTGTATAGTTTTGGAGAAAAGTAAAGGCAAACTCACCCCAATCATCAAACTGCATTCTAGCACTTACGCCATGTCCCATGTTTAAACACTCATAAACAGTGTTCCTTCATAGGTTTGCTCATTCTTTCAATATATTCCTGTTCAGAGTGACTCTTAATATTACTGTAATTATTTTCAAGTCATTTCACTGTATAGTTTTGGAGAAAAGTAAAGGCAAACTCACCCCTATCATCAAAGTGCATTCTATCACTTACACCATGTCCCATTTTCAAACACTCATAAAAAGTGTTCCTTCATAGGTTTGCCCATTCTTACATCTGATTAATGTTCAGAGTGACTCTGACTATTACTGTAATTATTGTCAAGTCATTTTACTGTATAGTTTTGGAGAAAAGTAAAGGCAAACTCAGTCACTAGTGCATTCTACCACTTAACACCATGTCTCATGTTCAAACACTCATAAAAAGTGTTCCTTCATAGGTTTGCTCATTCTTTCAATATATTCCTGTTCAGAGTGACTCTGACTATTACTGTAATTATTTTCAAGTCATTTTACTGTATAGTTTTCGAGAAAAGTAAAGGCAAACTCACCCCAATCATCAAAGTGCATTCTATCACTTACACCATGTCCCATTTTCAAACACTCATAAAAAGTGTTCCTTCATAGGTTTGCTCATTCTTTCAATATATTCCTGTTCAAAGTGACGCTTAATATTACTGTAATTGTTTTCAAGTCATTTCACTCTATAGTTTTGGAGAAAAGTAAAGGCAAACTCACCCCAATCATCAAACTGCATTCTAGCACTTACACCATGTCCCATGTTTAAACACTCATAAACAGTGTTCCTTCATAGGTTTGCTCATTTGTTCACTGGATTCCTGTTCAGAGTGACTCTGACTATTACTGTAATTATTGTCAAGTAATTTTACTGTATAGTTTTGGAGAAAAGTAAAGGCAAACTCAGTCACTAGTGCATTCTATCACTTAACACCATGTCTCATGTTTAAACACTCATAAAGTGTTCCTTCATAGGTTTGCTCATTCTTTCAATATATTCCTGTTCAGAGTGACTCTGACTATTACTGTAATTATTGTCAAGTCATTTTACTGTATAGTTTTGGAGAAAAGTAAAGGCAAACTCACCTCGATCATCAAAGTACATTCTAGCACTTACACCATGTCCCATGTTCAAACACTCATAAAAACTGTTCCTTTATAGGTTTGTTCATTCTTTCAATATATTCCTGTTCAGAGTGACTCTTAATATTACTGTAATTATTTTCAAGTCATTTTACTGTATAGTTTTGGAGAAAAGTAAAGGCAAACTCACCCCAACCATCAAAGTGCATTCTATCACTTACACCATGTCCCATTTTCAAACACTCATAAAAAGTGTTCCTTCATAGGTTTGCCCATTCTTTCATTGGATTCCTGTTTAGAGTGACTCTGACTATTACTGTAATTATTTTCAGGTAATTTTACTGTATAGTTTTGGAGAAAAGTAAAGGCAAACTCAGTCACTAGAGTGCATTCTATCACTTAACTGTCACATGTTCAAACACTCATAAAAAGTGTTCCTCCATAGGTTTGCTCATTCTCTCATTTGATTACAGTATTACTGTTATTATTTTTAAGTCATTCTACTGTATAGTTTTGGAGAAAAGAAAAGACCAATTCACCCCCAACATCAAAGTGATTTTCCTATAGAGGTTTGCTCATTCTTTCAATGGATTCCTGTTCAGAGTGACCCTGACTATTACTGTATCAATTTTCATTTCATTGTATCATTGTTAAACACTAAATTATTTTCATTTTTGAAGGCATTGTTGTGCAAACATACCATGCTTATTTTTATTTCATAATTACCATGTGTAATTTTAACTTACAGTATTTAATGTACAGTAGTGGACAAAATTACATGGAAATACATCATATACACAATGTCTTGCATTTGACGTATTATTGTCATTTTAATTTAGTGAAAACCTTGTTTTTAACTATAAGACATGATTATGTTCATCATCCATTTGAGAAGTAATTTTTTTTTGTCAATGGTTACTACCTCACCTTTAGTTCTCTTACGAGAGGTTATCTCGTATTGCGTAAGCTAGCTTACGCTACGGGAAAGATTCATCTTTTCTGAGAATTTGAAGCCAAAAAATGATCCTATAATTTTGTATCCATTGTCAACGCAGTTCAGCTGCAGCAGACCAAGAGCGGGCTAGCTAGCAGCTCATTGGTTCGCTCACAGAGAACTGCTTAAGCCTATGAGGAGACGCGAATGAACTCTCGACCAATGAGAATCTGACCCGCTCTCATTGCGTCAGAACCCGCCGAAACGGGCGTGGTCAGAGAGTATAAATAGCGTCCCAGGCTGTAAACTCTGGTTTTCATAGAATGAAGCGAGAACGCTAGGAGCACAAGCACGGCCAGGAACGCAATACTCGTTCCCTCATCTAGAGAGAACCGAGGTTGCGTTAGGTAACCGATTCGTTCTCTTACGAGAGGTTCTCTCGTATTGCGTAAGCTAGCTTACGCTACGGGAACACCTGGTCAACGCCGTGCGTGCTAAGCATCCACTAAGAGTCCCAGGGGAGACCCCGGGGAACCCTTATGAGTGGGAATAATTATATGTACCTGTGACAAAGGCCAGCAGAGCGGGCCGGAGATTGTGTAGTACATAAGCACATGATAGAGAGGGACAGAGCGAAAACCGGTCTGTGTGAATGACTCCCCATAGTGCAGCTCAACCAGAAGAGCTGTAACATACTAGACTGCTAGTAGTTTAGCCTGCAAGGCGGGAACTTCCAGATTGTAAAATCTGACAAAGGTGGAGGGGGAAGCCCATCCCGCTGCCACACAAATGTCATGAATGGAAATTCCGCTGGACCATGCCCACGATGAGGCCATGCCTCTAGTGGAATGAGCCCTGATGCCCAGAGGGCATGGCAGGTCTTTTAATGCGTATGCGGCTGCAATGGCATCAACTATCCATCTGGATAGAGTCTGTTTCGAGGCAGCCCACCCCTTGGTGCGCCCACCGAACGAAACAAAAAGCTGCTCGGATCGTCTGACCGGAGCAGTGCGAGTAATGTATAATCTCAGGGCCCTGACCGGACACAGGAGATTAGAGTCAGATTCGTTATCGGATGCAGGCAGAGCCGATAGGGAAATAACTTGTGCCCTGAACGGGGTACCAATCGCTTTTGGGACATAACCATGTCTAGGTTTCAGAACGACTAAGGAGTCATTGGGCCCAAACTCGAGACAGGAAGCGCTGCTGGACAGCGCGTGAAGGTCTCCCACACGTTTTACTGACGTGAGCGCGAGCAGAAAGACAGTTTTGAGCGAAAGGTATTTGAGGTCCACGGTGTTTAGCGGTTCGAATGGAGGGGCTTTCATAGCTTGGAGAACTATGGAAAGGTCCCAAATCGGCACCGAAGGGGGGCGTGGGGGGTTCATCCTTCTAGCTCCTCTGAGGAAGCGGATGACCAAGCCATCTTTGCCCAGTGACTGGCCGCACCGGGGTTCAACGAACGCTGCGACGGCTGCCACATACACCTTGAGAGTGGACGGGGACCTGCCCTTGTCCAACATCTCTTGGAGAAAAACTAGCAAGGAAGGAACCTCGCATAACCGTGGGTCCAAGTTTCTGTCGGTGCACCATTTAGAGAACACAGACCATTTAGACGCATAGAGCCTTCTAGTAGAAGCTGCTCTAGCCTGCATGATCGTGTTTAACACTCCCTCTGGCAAAGCAACATGTAGTTGTTGATCACCCACGCATGTAGCGCCCAGCGCTCTGGGTGGGGATGCCAGATCGTGCCGCGAGCTTGGGAGAGGAGATCTGCTCTGATTGGAATGGGCCACGGGGCTGTCTGTGACAGCTGAGTGAGCTCCGGAAACCAAGTCTGACCCTCCCAACGCTGGGCTATGAGGAGCACCGAGTGGCGTGTTTCCCTGATTCTCTGAAGCACCTGTGGTAGCAGAGAAACCGGAGGGAATGCATAAAGCGGGCGGCTGGGCCAGGTCTGGGCTAGCGCGTCCTCGCTCTTTGAGAAAAATATTGGGCAGTGGGTGTTCTCTTCTGAGGCGAAGAGGTCCACCTCTGCTCTGCCGAATATTCGCCACAGCTTTTGGACTGTAAGAGTGTGCAGGGACCATTCCCCGGGGGGAATGGGGTTCCTGGACAGACTGTCTGGACCGTCGTTCAGATAACCCGGCACGTGCGTCGCTCTGAGCGAGAGCAGGTGACACTGAGACCAAACTAAGATGCGTTCTGTCAGCCGGAAGAGATTCCTGGATCTGACTCCACCCTGACGGTTTAGATAGGAGACCACGGCTATATTGCCCGAACGGATCAGCACGTGGTGACCGTGAATTCGCGGAAGAAAGCGTGTGAGCGCATTCTCGACCGCCAGCATCTCCAAACAGTTTATGTGGAGGAGGCTCTCCTGAGCTGACCAGGGGCCGAAGGCCGGTGAGCCCTCGCAGACCGCACCCCAACCCGTGTTGGATGCGTCTGTCGAGATGACTTTTCGGCGAGAAAAGGTCCCCATGGAAACACCCCGCTGAAACCATTCTGCCACAGTCCATGGGTGCAGAGCTGTGATACAGGTCTGCGTTACCTTCATCAGCTGGCGGCCCGTGGTCCACGCACGGTGAGACACACGGCTCTTCAACCAGAGCTGAAGCGGGCGCATGCGCAGTAACCCCAGCTGGAGCACCGCGGAGGCTGAGGCCATGTAACCCAACGCCTTCTGAAAAGTTTTCAGAGGTGTGAGTCTGTTCATCTGAAATGATGCGGCGAGACGCTGAACACGGCGCGCGCGCTGTGTTGACAGACGAGCCGTCATCGTGACCGAGTCTAGCTCTATACCCAAGAAGGAGATAGTCTAACTGGGTTGTAGTGCGCTCTTTGTCCAGTTGACAGAGAGGCCCAAAGCTTTCAGATGGTCGAGGAGAACTGTACGATGAGACAGTAGCTCTCTCTGTGATTGTGCCAAAATCAGCCAGTCGTCCAAATAGTTCAGTATTCGCAGCCCCTTACTCCGCAGGGGGGCGAGCGCCGCATCCATGCACTTCGTGAACGTGCGGGGTGCTAGGGATAGGCCGAACGGAAGGACGGTGTATTGATAAACCTGGCCTTCGAAGGCGAAACGTAAGAATGGCCTGTGAAGGGGATTTATCTGAATCTGAAAGTAAGCATCTTTCAGATCTAGTGAAATGAACCAGTCCCCCTGGCGCACATGCGCGAGGAGTTTTCTGATAGTGAGCATTTTGAACGGTCTCTTCATGAGAACTTTGTTCAGAAATCTAAGGTCTAAGATTGGTCTGAAGCCGCCGTCTTTCTTTGGAACCAGAAAATAACGGCCGTAAAACCCCGACTCGCTCATAGATAGAGGAACTCTCTCTATAGCCCTTTTGCACAATAGTTTTGCTATCTCTGAACGGAGCAGTGTCACTGCTTCTGGGTTCACAATAGTTTCTAGCCGCGCTCTGAAACGTGGAGGGCGGCGGTGAAACTGTAAGCGATAGCCTAGCCTTATTGTGTTTAGCACCCACTGGGAAATTCCCGGAATAGCTTCCCACGCTTTGAAGCGTAACGCTAAGGGGTGAATGGCTACATGGTCCCCGTTGCTGCATATAAAGGGCTGCGCGGGCGCGCTCATAGTGTTTATGACAGCGGGACTTACACTCAGAGAGGAGTTTAAGGGCCGTGTAACAGAGTGAGCAGAGGTGGGACGCGCGCACGGGCTCGTGGGCGCGCTTATGCACTCTGAAACTCGAGCGGGTTGGAACCGCTTTATGAGAGTGGGCTCTGTGAGAAACACGGGAACTGAAATGCTTTTGTGTATGCGTGAACACAGTGTTGTGGGCACATTTTCTACACAGGAGGCTTTTATGCTCTTTTTGAGACTTCTCTGGGTCGCCGTGAAAACGGCGTTTGTGCTCATGCAAGCGGGAAAGGGGACCGGCTTGGTAATGGCGGGGTACACTGCTGTAGTAGCCGCGTGAGCGGGGACTAACAGAGGGCGAAACTTTGACGGCGGTCCGGCCGCGGCGGGAGAGCGCCGTCTTTTCCTCAGCTGTGCTAGGCAGACTTCGAGTGATCAGGTTTCAGCGTGATCCTAGGCCGAGGCCCCCGAGGAGGCGGCGGTCTGTGGCGGCTGTCAGAGCGAGAACGAGGGCGGCCGCCCTGGCGTCGCTGAGAAGTCTGACTGTGCTGAGCTGGGCGTTGGGGTGGGGCTCGTGCTTTCTGGAGGCGCACTAATTCCTCCTCGATTCCAGCGCGGGTCCCAGAGGATTCTCGGGCCGAGGAGGCGTGAGAACCGGACCATTCCTCCCTGTCTGAAGCGAGAAGCGAACAGGTTTCCTTGATGTCCGCGGCGTCATCGGAGGCGACAGAGCGGCCACTCGGCGGCAACTGCATGTCCGGAAGCGGCGGAGAAGGAGAGCGGGAGGCGACAGGCTCCGGCGGGATGAACGGTTCTAGCTGGGGTTCCGGCAGCCTCTGAGAGCGGCGTTTCTTCTTCCGCGGCGAAGTCAGAGGCGGCGCGGAAGCAACTTTAGTGGCCTAAAGTCGAGCCCGCAGGATCGACAACGGCATGTCCTCGCAAAGATCGCAGCCGCCATCGGCGAGGGCGAGCTCGGCGTGCTCCAATCCGAGGCAGAGAGCGCAGATGACGTGGCGGTCTCCAGTCTCGAGGGGAGCGCGGCAAGAACCGCAGGAGGATTTACGAGACATCTTTAACCTGTTAAAAGTGCATCTAAAGTGCATAAAAGTGCATCTATCCATGATAAAAATGCATCTATCCATCATAAAAGCGCATCTATCCATGATAAAAATGCATCTATCCATCATAAAAGCGCATCTATCCATGATAAAAATGCATCTATCCATCATAAAAGTGCATCTATCCATCATAAAAGTGCATCTATCCATCATATAAGTGCATCTATCCATGATAAAAGTGCATCTTTTATCATGGATAGATGCACTTTTATCATGGATAGATGCACTTTTATGATGGATAGATGCATTTTTATCATGGATAGATGCGCTTTTATGATGGATAGATGCATTTTTATCATGGATAGATGCGCTTTTATGATGGATAGATGCATTTTTATCATGGATAGATGCACTTTTATGATGGATAGATGCATTTTTATCATGGATAGATGCACTTTTATGATGGATAGATGCACTTTTATCATGGATAGATGCACTTTTATGATGGATAGATGCGCTTTTATGATGGATAGATGCACTTTTCACAAAACAATAGAGGCAATAGACTGAATAGATGCTTATAAGATGACAATAAACACCAGTCTAATCAAAATAAAGTCATATGACATGATCTTGAAAAACATTGAACTAAATACAGAGTTTTAGACTTATCATCTTCAGATTTTAAATATAACATGGCCAGACATGTGGCTTTAGCTGCAGTGCATTTCTAGATTGCTACAATGCCAACTTCAATTTTATTTTCATGAAGATGTTTCATAAAAATAAATGTATAATAACTTTACAAAACTTTGAAGCTATTTATAACTATTTTTTTTCATTATGACAATAATTAATTCTACATTTACAATAAACTTCCAGGTGTCAGCTTTCAAATGAGATCTTACTTGTGCTTTTAGTACAAAGGGTTCATGAACTGTATCTGTTTCAGTTTGGGAATGCCATATCTGGGGATTTTTCAAAAATGGGCTTGAAGCTTAACAGGTTAAAAAGACGCTAGACTTTTTTAGATACAAATAAGTATAGGAAGCTTTTTTGTAAAAAGGATACAAATCCGTCGGATGGCGCTAGCTCGCAGGACGGCTGAAGGTGACGAAGATGGCCGGCTTCCTCAGTCTCCCAGATGCTCGCTAGAGTTGCCTTTTCGACGACGGCGGCTTCCACTTTTTATGAGTGTTTGAAAATGGGACATGGTGTAAGTGATAGAATGCACGTTGATGGTTGGGCTGAGTTTGCCTTTACTTTTCTCCAAAACTATACAGTAAAATGACTTGAAAATAATTACAGTAATATTAAGAGTCACTCTGAACAGGAATATATTGAAAGAATGAACAAACCTATAAAGGAACAGTTTTTATGAGTGTTTGAACATGGGACATGGTGTAAGTGCTAGAATGTACTTTGATGATTGAGGTGAGTTTGCCTTTACTTTTCTCCAAAACTATACAGTAAAATTACTTGACAATAATTACAGTAATAGTCAGAGTCACTCTGAACAGGAATATATTGAAAGAATGAGCAAACCTATGAAGGAACACTTTTTATGAGTGTTTGAACATGAGACATGGTGTTAAGTGATAGAATGCACTAGTGACTGAGTTTGCCTTTACTTTTCTCCAAAGTTATACAGTAAAATGACTTGACAATAATTACAGTAATAGTCAGAGTCACTCTGAACAGGAACCCAATGAACAAATGAGCAAACCTATGAAGGAACACTGTTTATGAGTGTTTAAACATGGGACATGGTGTAAGTGCTAGAATGCAGTTTAATGATTGGGGTGAGTTTGCCTTTACTTTTCTCGAAAACTATACAGTGAAATGACTTGAAAATAATTACAGTAAACTTAAGAGTCACTCTGAACAGGAATATATTGAAAGAATGAGCAAACCTATGAAGGAACAGTTTTTATGAGTGTTTGAACATGGGACATGGTGTAAGTGCTAGAATGCACTTTGATGATTGGGGTGAGTTTGCCTTTACTTTTCTCCAAAACTATACAGTAAAATGACTTGAAAATAATTACAGTAATAGTCAGAGTCACTCTGAACAGGAATCAAATGAACAAATGAGCAAACCTACGAAGGAACACTGTTTATGAGTGTTTAAATATGGGACATGGTGTAAGTGCTAGAATGCAGTTTGATGATTGGTGTGAGTTTGCCTTTACTTTTCTCGAAAACTATACAGTGAATGACTTGAAAATAATTACAGTAATATTAAGAGTCACTCTGAACAGGAATATATTGAAAGAATGAGCAAACCTATGAAGGAACACTTTTTATGAGTGTTTGAAAATGGGACATGGTGTAAGTGATAGAATGCACTTTGATGATTGGGGTGAGTTTGCCTTTACTTTTCTCCAAAACTATAGAGTAAAATGATTTGACAATAATTACAGTAATAGTCAGAGTCACTCTGAACAGGAACCCAATGAACAAATGAGCAAACCTATGAAGGAACAGTTTTTATGAGTGTTTAAACATGGGACATGGTGTAAGTGCTAGAATGCAGTTTGATGATTGGGGTGAGTTTGCCTTTACTTTTCTCGAAAACTATACAGTGAAATGACTTGAAAATAATTACAGTAAACTTAAGAGTCACTCTGAACAGGAATATATTTAAAGAATGAACAAACCTATAAAGGAACAGTTTTTATGAGTGTTTGAACATGAGACATGGTAAGTGGTAGAATGCACTAGTGACTGAGTTTGCCTTTACTTTTCTCCAAAACTATACAGTGAAATGACTTGAAAATAATTACAGTAATAGTAAGAGTCACTCTGAACAGGAATATATTGAAAGAATGAGCAAACCTATAAAGGAACACTTTTTACGAGTGTTTGAAAATGGGACATGGTGTAAGTGCTAGAATGCAGTTTGATGATTGGGGTGAGTTTGCCTTTACTCTTCTCCAAAACTATACAGTAAAATGACTTGATAATAATTACAGTAATAGTCAGGGTCACCCTGAACAGGAATATATTGAAAGAATGAGCAAACCTATAAAGGAACACTTTTTACGAGTGTTTGAAAATGGGACATGGTGTAAGTGATAGAATGCACTTTGATGATTGGGGTGAGTTTGCCTTTACTTTTCTCCAAAACTATACAGTGAAATGACTTGAAAATAATTACAGTAATATTAAGAGTCACTCTGAACAGGAATATATTGAAAGAATGAGCAAACCTATGAAGGAACACTTTTTATGAGTGTTTGAAAATGGGACATGGTGTAAGTGATAGAATGCACTTTGATGATTGGGGTGAGTTTGCCTTTACTTTTCTCCAAAACTATACAGTAAAATGACTTGACAATAATTACAGTAATAGTCAGAGTCACTCTGAACAGGAATATATTGAAAGAATGAGCAAACCTATGAAGGAACACTTTTTATGAGTGTTTGAACATAAGACATGGTGTAAAGTGATAGAATGCACTAGTGACTGAGTTTGCCTTTACTTTTCTCCAAAACAATGCAGTAAAATGACTTGAAAATAATTACAGTAATAGTCAGAGTCACTCTCAACAGGAATATATTGAAAGAATGAGCAAACCTATGAAGGAACAGTTTTTATGAGTGTTTGAACATGGGACATGGTGTAAGTGATAGAATGCACTTTGATGATTGGGGTTAGTTTGCCTTTACTTTTCTCCAAAACTATACAGTAAAATGACTAGAAAATAATTACAGTAATAGCCAGGGTTACTCTGAACAGGAATCCAATGAAAGAATGAGCAAACCTATGAAGGAACACTTTTTATGAGTGTTTGAACATGAGACATGGTGTAAAGTGATAGAATGCACTAGTGACTGAGTTTGCCTTTACTTTTCTCCAAAACTATACAGTAAAATGACTTGAAAATAATTACAGTAATATTAAGAGTCACTCTCAACAGGAATATATTGAAAGAATGAGCAAACCTATGAAGGAACAGTTTTTATGAGTGTTTGAACATGGGACATGGTGTAAGTGATAGAATGCACTTTGATGATTGGGGTTAGTTTGCCTTTACTTTTCTCCAAAACTATACAGTAAAATGACTAGAAAATAATTACAGTAATAGCCAGGGTTACTCTGAACAGGAATCCAATGAAAAAATGAGCAAACCTATGAAGGAACACTTTTTATGAGTGTTTGAACATGAGACATGGTGTTAAGTGATAGAATGCACTAGTGACTGAGTTTGCCTTTACTTTTCTCCAAAACTATACAGTAAAATGACTTGAAAATAATTACAGTAATATTAAGAGTCACTCTGAACAGGAATATATTGAAAGAATGAGCAAACCTATAAAGGAACACTTTTTATGAACTATACATTAAAATGACTTGACAATAATTACAGTAATAGTCAGAGTCACTCTGAACATTAATCAAATGTAAGAATGGGCAAACCTATGAAGGAACACTTTTTATGAGTGTTTGAAAATGGGACATGGTGTAAGTGATAGAATGCACTTTGATGTGTGGGGTGAGTTTGCCTTTTCTCCAAAAACTATACAGTAATATAA
Source organism: Rhinichthys klamathensis goyatoka (assembly GCF_029890125.1). NCBI lineage: Eukaryota > Metazoa > Chordata > Actinopteri > Cypriniformes > Leuciscidae > Rhinichthys > Rhinichthys klamathensis. The sequence continues at coordinate 714,886 of NW_026607022.1, forward strand.
CATAGCCTACTTGTATATATAAATTGTGTGTGTGTGTGTGTGTGTGTGCATGTGTTTTAAATATCATTTGTGTTTCATTCATCAGGTATGCAAGCATATTTCATAGATTAGGTTTGTATTGTTCATATATGCAATTCATGGATAATTGACAGATTAAAGCCACCAAAAGCCTGTTGTATCATATTTGTCATTTACATTAAAATGAAAAATGTAAGTAAATAAATAAATAAACATTTATACATGATGTAAAATAATTAAATGTATTCTTTATTTATACACAAACATTAAAATCAACAATACAAATGTAAAATAAATGTATGATAATTAACATCAATATTACAGATTTCATTAGCATTAATAAATATATTACAATAATTAATGTATACTATATATATAAACATTCAAATTAAAAATAAGTAAATAGACATTAATACCTGATATATAGGCCTAATAATTAAATCAACAATACAAATTTAAAATAAATGTATGATAAATAACATTATTATTACATTTCATTAGCATTAATAAATATATTATAATAATTAATGTATACAATATATATATATATATATAAACATTAAAAATAAAAATGTAAAAATATTAAGGATAATTAAAATGAATATGAACATGAATAAATTATGTAATAATTAATGTTAATCATATTTAGGCATACAAACATTAAAATAGTTTAAAAAAAAAAATTATTTGTGTCCTAATAAGATGGAAAATAGCAGAAAATAGAGTCTAAAAATCAAGTTTGACCTCTTTCAGCACCCATACCGTAAGTACACGATTAGACGCGCATACTAAAAAAAAATGTGCGGCTGGCTTGACCGTGTATTTTCAACGCGCGGCCCACTTGACCGCAGTGATAGAATCCAGTTGTGTGTGAAACCAGACCAACACTGCGGGGGACGCCGGGAACAAACGCGCTCGGGCTCGGACCGCAGCAAACGAGCCCAGTGTAAAAGCCCCCAGAATCAATCGCGCCCGGGCTCAGACCACAGCAAACGAGACCAGTGTGAAAGCACCCACAAAGATGAACTTTATTCACTGTAACAATGTTAGATGATGTTTCTTTGTCCTGTCGATCGTTAGGACAGATTTAGATCCTCATGTGAACCTCGAGACTCCTTTTGCATGTGAAACTATTCCCACACTGATCACAAAGTGAACGGTTTCTCTCTGGTATGGATCTTCATGTGATCCTTAAGATTATTTTTGTATGTGAAACTCTTCCCACATTGATCACATTTGTGCAGCTTCTCTCCAGTGTGGATTTTAATGTGTTCTTTAAGGTGAGCCTGTTGTCTAAAACTCTTTCCACACTGATCACATGTGAACGGTTTCTCTCCAGTGTGAATCCTCATGTGAAGTGAACCAATAAAGTCTTTGTGTGTGTGAAACTCTTTTCACACTGACTGCAAGTGAAACATTTCTTGTCTTTTCTTTTCAGTAAAGAAATATTTTCAGTCTGTGAGTGAGTTTTTTCTCCAGTTCTGACATGATGATGTTTCTCCTCTTCACTCTCCTCATTTTTCAGCATTACATCTGAAACAAAAGTCAAATGTAGGGCTGTCAAGCATCTACATTTTTAAATATAATTTATCGCAAATCAAATTTGAGAAATTACGCCCAAAAGATAATTTAAAGTCATTATTGTGTTAAATTAGAAAAGCATCAAATACACATTACAAAAAGTATCTTGAGAAACAATTTTTTTGATTCAACAGAATTTATTACTAACGAGGGTGAGTAAATTATGACTGAATTGTGTGAACTACCTTATTGTTCCGAATATAAGACGACCCTGATTATAAGACAACCTAGTTCACCCTGATCTCACAAAGCTCTGTTATTATTAATAAAGCTGACTGCACAATGAATCTTTCATAATGTCTACACTTTGTTTGTTATGATCAGAGGATTTGTCAGCATGCATAATTCAGCACTGAAGAAAAACGTATACTCGGTTGCGTACGTAACCTCGGTTCTCTCTAGAAGAGGGTACGAGTATTGCGTAAGTTGCTTACACTACGGGTAAAGTCATCTTTTTTCGAGATATGAAGCCAAATTATGCTTAATTTTTTATTTATTGTCAACGCAGTGCAGCAGCTAGCAGACTTAGAGCAGGCTATCTAGCGTGCTCATTGGCTGCTCTGCGGCTACTGCAGCAGCCTACCCCTGAGCCCGGCGTGACGTCGCGCCCTCTACGCGTCACAGCGTAGAGCAGAAGAGCCACACCCGCCAGAATGGGTGTGGCTTAGCGTATAAAAGTACGGCTCGGAGGCTGCTTCTCTGGTTTTCATCGACTGAAGCGAAAGTCGCTTGTGGCGCGAGCACGGCAGGTTACGCAATACTCGTTCCCTCTTCTAGAGAGAACCGAGGTTACGTACGTAACCGAGTACGTTGTCTTACGAGAGGTTCTCTCGTATTGCGTAAGTTACTTACGCTACGGGAACCCCTTGTCAACGCCGTGCGTGCCAAGCATCCACTTCATGAGTCCCAGGGAAACCCGGGGAACGTAGATAAGTGGGAATCAGGCGGCCAGCAACGCGGGCCAGCACATGTACATAAGCACCCATAGGGAATACAGAGCGGCATTGCCGTCTATATAAAGCATAGCAACCCATATAGTGCAGCTCAACCAAGAGAGCTAAGTTACGTGAGAGTAGTCCGCGCACGATCAGATCTGGGCAGAACATACATCCCACTCATACTGACAGAAGTCTAGCCTGCATGTCATGAATGGAAATCCCTGGACCAAGCCCACGACGAGGCCACTCCCCTAGTGGAATGGGCCCTGATGCCCAAAGGGCATTGCAGACCTTTAGACACGTAAGCATTTGCTATAGCGTCCACTCTGTTTCGAAGCGGCGAGACCCTTGGTGGGCCCACCAAACGAAACAGAGAGCTGCTCCGAGCGCTTAAAGGGGGCGGAGCACGTAATGTAAGCCCGCAGCGCCCTGACAGGGCAGAGGAGACTAACATCGCTCTCACTATCGGATGCTGGCAGAGCTGATAGAGAAATGACCTGCACTCTGAAGGGAGTGCCCATCACCTTAGGGACATAGCCATGTCTTGGCTTGAGGATGACTTTAGAGTCATTTGGTCCAAACTCAAGACACGCAGCGCTAATGGATAGCGCGTGTAAATCCCCCACACGTTTAACTGATGACAGTCAGAAAAACGGTTTTGAGCGAGAGGTACTTTAGGTCCACGGAATCTAGCGCTTCGAAGGGGTATGCTTTTAGGGCCACTAAGACCAAGGAAAGATCCCACATGGGAACCGACAGGGGTCGCGGGGGATTCATCCTCCTGGCTCCTCTAAGGAAGCGGATGACCAGCTCGTTTCTTCCTATTGACTGGCTGTGCGTCGACTCAGCGAACGCTGCAACGGCCGCCACATATACTTTAAGCGTGGAGGGGGACCTGCCCCTGTCCAACAGCTCTTGAAGGAAGCTAAGCAACCACGATACCCCACATGTTCGTGGGTCCAGATTTCTGTCGGCACACCATTTGAAGAACACAGACCATTTAGACGCGTAGAGCCGTCTCGTAGAGGGAGCTCTGGACTGCGTAATCGTGTTCATAACCCCTTCTGGCAAGACAACGGGTATCCGTTGATTAACCATACGTGCAGAGACCAGCGCTCTGGATGGGGATGCCAGATTGAGCCGTGGGCTTGAGAGAGGAGATCTCTCCTCACCGGAATTGGCCAAGGGGCTGTGCGTGACAGCCACATCAGCTCCGGGAACCAGATTTGGTTCTCCCATCGCGGGGCTATAAGGAGCACCGAGTGGCGCGTTTCCCTGATCCTCTTGATTACCTGTGGCAACAGAGAGACCGGAGGGAAAGCATAAAGTGGGCAGCTGGGCCAGATTTGGACCAGCGCGTCCTCATTCTTCGAAAAGAACATCGGGCAGTGAGCGTTGTCTTTTGACGCAAACAGGTCGACTTCCGCTTTGCCGAAAAGGCGCCATAGCAACTGGACTGTCTGGGGGTGAAGGGACCATTCCACTGGGGGAACGTTGTCCTGGACAGTTTGTCTGGGCCATCGTTCAGGTGGCCTGGCACATGCGCAGCTCTCAGTGAGCGCAGAAAGTGCTGAGACCATACGAGGAGGCGTTCCGTAAGATCGCAGAGATTTCTGGATCTGACACCGCCCTGACGGTTCACGTATGACACCACAGACATGTTGTCCGATCGGACTAGAACGTGGTGAAGTATGAGCGGGAGAAAGTGCTTCAGCGCGTTCTCGACCACTATCATCTCCAGAAAGTTTATGTGAAGGCATTTCTCTCGGTCTGACCACAGGCCAAAGACCGATCTGCCCTCGAAGAGAGTGCCCCAACCTAAGTTGGAGGCGTCCGTCGAGATGACCTTTCGGTATGAGACGGCTCCCATCGTCACTCCCGCTGGTACCAGTCAGCCGCTAACCAAGGCTGCAGAGCTGAAACGCAGCTCTGAGTCACTCTGATTCGTCTGCAGCCGAAAGCCCAAGCTCGGTGAGGCACCCGAGCATTCAACCAGCATTGTAGCTAGCGCATGGGCAGTAGGCCCAGCTGAAGCACTGCTGCAGCTGATGCCATACAGCCCAGCATTCTCTGAAATGTTTTCAAAGAAGCGACGCTGCCCTTCTGGAAAGATGCGGCCAGGTGTCGCACACGGCGCAAGCTGTGTCGATAAATGGGCCGTCATAGCCACAGAGTCCAGTTCTATCCCCAAGTCAAGTCAAGTCAAGTCATCTTCATTTATATAGCGCTTTTAACAATGAATTGTTTCAAAGCAGCTTTACAGAGATAAACATATAATTTAAGGTAACAGATTGTTTTGGCGTTATAGCGGTTCTTGAATAATGTTACTTCCAGCTAAAGTTAACTTTGATTAATTCACCTCCGTCGAAATGATCAGACTTTAAACGCGAATCTGTGATTAACGCTGACGGCGTTCACATGCTCATTCAGAATTCTATAGTTATGTGCTTTTTAAAATATGTGCGCAGGTTTGTAATTCATACAACCCAGCCTAAACAAACTACTTTTCTTGCCTATAAATTTTGATACAGAATTTTGTTTTATTTTATCAGTTCGGGGTACGCGAGCCGGAATTCACAACGCTTTATCTGTAGAGTGGGAAAGGGATCCTCCATAGGGAGAGGATAGTGGATACTTCAGCACTGCATTGTCATCGGGTCCAGGCAAAGCTCCCTCGTCAGATCTGGACACGGCCTGGATCCGGCAGGCTGCGCGAAAACCTCGGGATAAACAAAGACACTAATATTAGCGTAGATGCCATTCTTCTTATGATGTAGCGAGTACATCAAGATTTAAGGGAAGTGTTCCCAGTTCCGGCTGACCTAATCTATGCAGCCTAACATTGAATTTATAGAAGTCTATAATGTATTATGTGTATGCTAGGTCAAAGAGATGTGTTTTTAGTCTAGCTTTGAACTGACAGAGTGTGTCTGCTTCTCGGACAATGGTAGGAAGACTGTTCCAAAGTTTTGGTGCTAAATAGGAAAAGGATCTACCGCCAGCAGTCGATTTTGATATTCTAGGTATTATCAACTGGCCGGAATTTTGAGATCGCAATAGACGTGAAGGACCATAATGCGTTAAGAGCTCGCTCAAGTACTGCGGAGCTAAACCATTTAGTGCTTTGTAGGTAATCAACAATATTTTAAAATTTATACGATGTTTAATAGGGAGCCAATGCAGAGTTGACAGAACCGGGCTAATATGGTCATATTTCCTGGTTCTGGTAAGAACTCGAGCTGCGGCGTTTTGAACTAGCTGTAGTTTGTTTATTAAGCGTGCAGGGCAAGCACTCAGTCGAGCATTACAACAATCTAGCCTTGAGGTCATGAACGCATGGACTAATTGTTCCGCATTTCCCAATGAGAGCATATGGCGTAATTTAGATATATTTTTAAGATGGAAAAATGCAGTTTTACAGATACTAGACACGTGGCTTTCAAAAGAAAGGTTGGTATCAAATAGCACACCCAGGTTCCTAACCGACGACGAAGACTTGACAGAGCAGCCATTAAGTGTTAGACAGTATTCTGGGTTATTACGTGTGGAAGTTTTTTGTCCAATAATTAGAATCTCTGTCTTTTCAGAATTTAGTAGTAGGAAATTACTAGTCATCCAATTTTTTATATCAGCTATGCATTCCGTTAATTTTGTGAATTGGTAAGTTTCGTTGGGTTTTGAAGAAATATACAGCTGAGCATCATCGGCATAACAGTGAAAGCTAACTCCATGTTTCCTAATGATATCTCCTAATGGTAGCATGTACAGAGTGAACAGCAGCGGTCCTAGTACTGAGCCTTGTGGTACGCCATACTGAACTTGTGATCGATAAGACATCTCTTCATTTACTGCTACAAACTGATAACGGTCAGTTAAGTATGATTTAAACCAGTGGTTCCCAAAGTAGGGGTCGCGACCCCCCGGGGGGGCGTGAGACAGCGAGGGGGGGGTCGCGAGATGATTTCCAAGGGACCGTTTGGTATTTATGGAAAGGTCCACCGGAGGAAAATAGGGGAGGGTGTATTTTTATTCTTTGTTGAGGGGAGGGTCATTCAACTTTTTGTATCCATGAAAACAGCAAAATTTCAAATATTTTTTCCATGTAGCTCTCTCGGTCTCGGTTCCCCATCGCTATCAGATGGGTCTCCCAACAAAAATCCAGTTTAGCGCTGTCTGACAGTGCGCGCGCGCGCTTCAGTGCGCGCTCAGAAAAAGTACATCATGTACAGAACGCCAATGAAATGTTTACCTGGCATAGCTTTAAAGCACGATTAAATAATTAACTTTTGTGATTACGAATAAGTGCAGTGTCCTGTGAGTGTAACTCTACCGCTGCATTAACATGTGATATGAATGTACGTTGAGTGTTTGAGTGTATTGGGACTGAAGCGCCAGAACTGCAGCTGATATAATGTGCGCTGTAGCACGATACTTCCATATTTTAGTTTCCATTCTTATTGTGTTTTCACAACAATGTTAGTGAGTAAATACTGAAATTGCCACCATAACAGTGGAGTGTGATGTGACGTAGGGCTATCACATTTTTAAATTACTATTAGTATTATTTGAAGTTAAAATAATCGGAAATACGCAGACCGACACCAAAAAACTATTTGAGGATAAATTATTTAAAATTGGGCAATTCCAGCGTTATGGACGTGACATTTGCAGTCAAAACTTGAAATATAAATGATCAGAAAATGTATTTAATACTGAAACAGGCTATCCATACCCCCAAAGGAGTCAAGACATTAGAAAAATATCAGTCTACACATGCGTTTTATATTTAATATGAGCGAAATACACATGTGACGTGACACAAAAAATCTTTAACTTTTATGTGGCAAAATATTTTTTAATAATTCTACGAATTACACTGAATTACACAAAACAAAAGTACGCTAATAACTGGATGAAGAAGGGTCGGCCTCCACAGAACATAAAATATTCTTTATTTTATTTTATTTTTCGTGTTCGCATTTATGAGGAAAAAAACAATACGGACGTGACAGTTCTCCGTTTCGGACATGACCGCTCTGAAAGCGACTTTAAAACTTCCACAGAGACTTCAGAAAGCACAAAGCCTTTCTTTAAAGTAAATTTCGTTTTTTATTAATTGTATCTAAATTTTAATTAATGTTTCATCAACCAATTACCTGGATTAATGAATAAGAAGTAAATATAGTAGAAAATAGATCATCATGACACGGAGTCGCCGGCGCGTGAACTGGACTCTTTCTCATGAACCGAAACTCAGCGTATAATGTAGCTACTTGCCTCACAGAATTGAGAAATATATAGAAAGCTTGATGTCAACTTTTAAACAGAACATTTAAAAACGAAAAACAGACTGCTCTCTGCTTATGTAATCCGTATGAAATCTGCATTTCTCTCTGGCGCGTTACTGTGAAGATGGCGAGTCAGCATCGTCAAATTCATCTTGAAGCCGACACACTGACACAGAAAAACCTTGTTTATTAATAAACAATTAATATCTCTCCCTGCTATACTATTTGACATATTCATAATCATTACTTTTGCCGGTTCTTTTGTGGCAGCCTTTAGATACTTTATTGGGAGCGCCACCCTTGTTACATGAACGCGTCACCACTGCATCAGCACCGAAAACATGATTTTTCTTCTTTTTTTTTAAATCTAAAATAAAAAATCATGATACGAACCGAGTTGTAGGTTTGGTCCATCGTTACAGCCTTAGTAAAACGAGAAAGTAGGAGTTTAGTCGTTTGTCATTTTGTAAAAAAAAAAAAAACAATGGCTATCTGAGCATCTTTGCCAAGCGCAAACCAGCAATCAATAAATTATCGGGGAGGGTCATGCCTTTTTCACAATCATTTTGGAGGGTCATGGAAAAATGTATTACTGGCGAAGGGAGGGTCAAGTATTTTGACTACAGATCTCAAAACTCCTCCGGTGGCCCCTTAAATAAAAAACGAACAGTCCCTAAATAAAAAATAATAATAGGCTAAAAAAAAAAATAAAAAAAAAAAAAATATATATATATATATATATATATATATATATATATATATATATATATATATATATATATATATATAACGATTAGAAATAGCATATTGTATCCATAATTGTAACAAAATACAAAAAAATAGTTGTTAAATAAAAAAAATAAAAAATAAAAACATACAAATAAAAAAAAAGCCGTTGGTCCTGAGCCTGAGGTGATGACGAGAGATTAACGACAATTAGCGGTCACTTTACTACAGCACCAAGATAAACAGTCTTTCTGACACGTAGCGCAAGGTATTTTTTAGGTTTAAGTATAAGATAATATTGTTTTCGAAATGAAACGTTGGTTAATATCGACCAAAGACAACAAAGGAAGGCCAGCAGAGGTGCCAGCGGAGGAGAGTGGAGAAGTAGGCCTACCACCGTCGGAAATGCCATCGACCTCAGATACGGAAAGGGGCCGGCGTGTGCATAAAGAGCACATCCATCAGCAGTCGGATCAGCCTTCCTCCAAGTGTCGAAAGTATCGAGACGAATTTATCCAGTATGGATTCACATGCGTCATCATCAACGAAGTACAACATCCCCAGTGTGTAGTGTGCACTGAGGTGCTAGCACATGAAAGCCTAAAGCCTGTAAAAATGCTACGACACTTGAAAACCAAGCACCCCTCTCTTGCTGCTAAACCAGTAGATTTTTTCCGACGAAAGGAGCGAGAGTTGCAAGGCCAAAAGAAAGTTCTAACTAAACAAACAACAATCCCTGCCAAAGCTCAACAGGCATCATATGAGGTGGCATATTTAATTGCACTGGCAAAAAAGCCACACACGATCGGTGAAACCCTTATCAAACCCGCTGCTATAGCAATAAGTCGGGCTATGCATGGGGATAAACTGGCCCGTGAGCTAGAAGCAGTGCCTCTGTCTAACGGGACTATTGCCCGGCGCATCTCCGACATGGCCCAGGACATAAAGTGTCAGCTGGTGGACAGAGTGAAGAAAGGGAAATATGCTTTACAATTAGATGAATCCACAGATGTATCAAACTCTCCCCAGCTGCTTGTATTCGTCAGATACAGTTTTGACGGAAAACTTAACGAGGACATTCTGTTTTGCACCGCGCTTGAGGGAACGTGCACAGCCGAGGACATTTTCATAAAAGTTGACAACAAACTAAAAGAAGAGGGACTGTCTTGGGGTGAGTGCATCGGTGTGTGTACAGATGGTGCTGGAGCGATGCTGGGGAAAAAGAAAGGTCTTAAAGCAAGAGTCTTGCAAGTGGCGCCTCACATAAATTTCACGCATTGCATTATACACAGAGAAGCTCTTGCGAGCAAAACACTTGACCCAGAACTTAAACGTGTTCTTGAAACCGCGATAAAAATTGTCAACTACATAAAAGCGCGTCCACTCAATATCAGGCTGTTTGCCACTCTCTGTCACGAACTGGGATCGGAGCATGAGTGCTTGCTGTTCCACACAGAAGTCAGGTGGCTTTCGCGAGGGAATGTGCTCAGCCGCCTGTTTGAGCTGCGGGACGAAGTGCGCTTATTTCTGATGGAGCATGCGTCCCAGCTCGCTGACCACCTCACTGATCCTGACTGGTTAACAAGGCTAGCGTATCTGTCTTGCATATTTGAAAAACTGAATGGCCTTAATATGTCATTGCAAGGTGAAAACACAAGCATCATGTCACTGAATGATAAAATCTACGCATTCACGAGAAAACTTGAGCGCTGGACTGAGCGAGTTGAAATGGGTAGGATTGACATGTTTTCTGAGCTGGACGAATTCATTGAGGAAAATGAACTGAGTGTTAACATAGTGATGAAATCTATCACTACTCACCTTCAATCCCTACTGGAACACTTCAACAAGTATTTCCCAAAGGAAACAGCTCCAGAACAATATGACTGGGTAAGATCACCGTTCACTGTAACAAGGGCTAATCATCTGACATCCAACCTGGAGGACGCATTGGTTGAACTGTCAAGCGACCGAACCTTAAAGACAGCGTTTAATTCCAAGACGCTGGCTGAGTTCTGGATTTCTGTCGAGAAGGAATACCCACAGCTATCCAAGGCCGCTATGGATGTACTGATGCCTTTTGGCACTACCTACTTGTGCGAAAAGACTTTCTCGGCACTCACGTACATTAAAAATAAACACAGATCGCGACTGAATGTGGAGGACGAACTCCGAGTGGCGGTCTCCAAAATTAAACCAAGAATGGACTTGCTGTGCTCCAAGCATTGTGCCCATCCATCTCATTAGGAGATGGTAGGCTAATATTTAAATGAAAGTAATGAGTAAATTACTATAAAACAGTATTATAGTTTGATTGTTGTGTTCTTTTTTGTTGTAAACATGCTCGTGTTTAGATAGGCCTATTTGTGCGTGTGCGCTTTTGTGCGCAACGGCATGTGCCCATCCATCTCATTAGGAGATGTTAGGCTAATATTTAAATGAAAGTAATGAGTAAATTACTATAAAACAATATTAGAGTTGTTTGATTGTTGTGTTCATTTTTTTGTTGTAAACATGCTCGTGTTTAGATAGGCCTATTTGTGCGTGTGCGCCGTTGTGCGCAACGATATTGTGCGCATCCATCTCATTAGGAGATGTTAATATTTAAGTAAGGAATAATTGACGACAGGCCGTTGAATTATTAGAAAAATAGTGCACACTCGAGCTAATAGGCTAAATGAAACACAAAGCCCTTTTAACAAGTAGGCCTATCAATAATTATTTATTTGTTATAGAATAATAACGAAAACCCGTGCAGTTTAATTTTTATTAAAATTAAACTGCATGTGTCCATTTATTGTGAAGTTAGACATTACAAATTGCAGATCAAGCGCATGGGGCTGCATGTTTTTTCTTGTTATGAATTGTATCCTATTTTCCGTTGTTACAGTTATTACTACGCGCAGTGATATGGAACTAATGCGGTCAAAACTACTTTAGCCGTGCGTTTCCCTGAAAATAATTGCACACCTTATAACCTTCTCAACCAATCAGAATCAAGCATGTAACAGCCCTGTAGTATAATATAAAATAATATAATGTTTGTTTTGACTGTTGTGTTCTTCTGTGTTGTAAGTATGCCTATTAGTGCGTGTGCACAGTTTCACGCAATGTTTGTATACTTTAACCACCTCCGAGGATAGTAGGGGTCGCGAGTCACTCGCACCTTTATTTTGGGGGTCGTGGGCTGAAAAGTTTGGGAACCCCTGATTTAAACCATGCTAATGCAATTCCACTAATGCCAACATAGTTTTCTAATCTATTTAAAAGAATGTTGTTGTCAATGGTGTCAAATGCAGCACTAAGATCGAGTAACACTAATAGAGAGATACAACCACGATCGGATGATAAGAGCAAATCATTTGTGACTCTAATGAGAGCGGTCTCAGTGCTATGGTACGGTCTAAATCCGGACTGAAAATCCTCGCAGATATCATTTCTTTCTAGAAAGGAACATAGTTGTGAAGATACTGCTTTTTCTAATATCTTTGACAGAAAAGGCAGATTCGAGATCGGCCTGTAATTGACTAATTCTGTAGGATCAAGTTGTGGTTTTTTAACAAGCGGTTTTATCATAGCCAGTTTAAAGGTTTTTGGTACGTATCCTAGAGACAAAGATGAATTAATGATATTAAGAAGAGGATATATGACCTCTGGAAACATCTCTTTCAGTAGCTTAGTCGGTATAGGGTCTAACATACAAGTGGTCGATTTAGATGAATTAACGAGTTTGCAGAATTCTTCCTCTCCTATAGCAACAAATAAATCAAATTTTTCCTCAGGGAGACTACAATGCACTTCCTGATGCAATACTGTGGTAGACGGTTGCATAGTTATAATTTTGTCCCTGATATTATCAATCTTATAAGTGAAGAAGTTCATAAAGTCATCACTGCCGTGTTGCTTTGACACTTCTGAGCTTGAAGCTTTCTTTTTCGTTAGTTTAGCCACTGTTTCAAATAAATACCTAGGATTATGTTTATTTTCTTCTAATAGGTTTAAAAAATAAGCAGATCTAGCAGCTTTTAAAGCCTCTCTGTAAGCAATTGAGCTCTCTTTCCACGAAATCCGAAATACCTCTAGTTTAGTTTTCTTCCAGTTGCGCTCCATTTTTCTGGCTGCTCTCTTAAAGTAACAACAGGTAACTTTTCAGCCTTCATAATATATTTCCAAGTCTCTTGTGATGGTACATCGACTTACAATAGGTTGAATGACACGTCTGCCATAGCCTGACGGGGTCTGTAGCGTTTTTAATCGTACTTTTAAACTTCGGGTTTCGGGTAGTAACCGGCGAACAAAGAGAACTACAAAATTCGACTGCTTTACGGCATATACGTCACTTCCACCACCACCACCCCCACTTCCTTAAAATCGGACTTGCGAGCCAAATGTTATAGTCATGGCCGAAGCAGCACAGAAAAACAAGAAAGCAAAGGTTTTATCGGAGCAAAGCAAAAAGAGAAAAAGAGAAAGTGATCGCGTTAAAGGCAGAACGAGGATCAACATTGCAGAGCTGCCAACTCTCACGCATTGGCCGTGAGACACCCGCATTTAATTGGTTTCACACGCTCACACGCCACACCCCCGGTTTCTCACGCTAAATTGTCAACCCGGTCGGTCAAATGCCTGAAAGATGAGTTTATCTATAGATCTCTACCTGTTGAGCCACTCGTGATCGACAAGTTATACCGCAAATTAGTTCAAATCTCCCGGAATCTAGAGCGAGCGCGCACGCGAGACATACTGTGCTTCAACGCGCGCGGACGGCAGAGAGAGAAAGCGAGCGAGAGACCTTGCGTGTGCAGGGAGCATCGAACCCCCCATCGAAAAAAGAATGCCTCTCTCTAACCTCTCTAATTCGCTAGAGTGGTAGCGAATTATCAATCTGGTAGCAAGTAAACGATATTCTAGTTTTTGATGGTTAGCTATCGCTAGTATTCTCGTTCTGATTTGAACTTTGCAATCGATGAAATGCAAATAGCAAATGTTTGACCTAAAAAGTGTAGTCTACTCAACATGTACAAAGAAAGGAGGAAGATTATTAATAAAATCATATTTTAGGATACCTAACATGTCTGTGATATTTGTTTATTTGTCTTGCCTCAAGCTATAATGCAAATCGATTTGTAAAATTTGCAGATTCATTTATGGTAGCTTGATATTATAATATTGACGATATATGGTTATTATCAACCACTCAAACATTGCATTGAAGTATCATATAGATTCAGTAAAACGGTAACCAATAGACTAGGCTACTATAATGACGCTGGCTTGTAAACGCGATCATTTGTCGTTATAAAAAAAATAAAACCCATGAAATTATATTCATATGACATGCTGAAATATATGCCACTGTACCTGGGATGAAGACATTTCACACGCGACACAAGCAGAACACCTGCATGTGACCTCCTCCTACAGTGTTCAGGGCTATCATGGTTGTCAACAAATGCACGTGCATGTAGGATGACAGTTTACGACAGTAGTAGAGGACAATACTGTTTCCCAACTGTAGGGGGAGCCCGAGAGGAAAAAACTACCTGTTGTTACTTTAAGGGCCTGAGTGTGCTCGCTGTACCACGGCGTTGGACTATTTTCTTTAATCTTCTTTAAGCGCAACAGAGCAACTGCGTCTAAAGTGCTGGAAAAGAGAGAGTTAAACGTTTCTGTTGCAATATCGAGTTCTTCTAAGCTATCTGGGATGCTGAGATGATGAAACTGATTAGGAAGATTATTGAAAAAGCAATCTTTAGTGGCAGAAGTTATAGGTCTAACGTATTTATAACACGGAGTCGGCTTTGCAGCCTTGGCTAAATGTAATTTACATGAGACTAGATAATGATCTGAGATGTCATCGCTCTGCCCCAGAAAGGAAACTGACTGACTGGGCAGTAATGAGCTCTTGGTCCAGTTGACCGTGAGACCCAGGCTTTCCAGATGACTGAGGAGCACTGTTCTGTGAGATACGAGTTCTATCTCTGACTGTGCCAGAATCAGCCAATCGTCCAAATAGTTCAGAAACCCACATGCCCTGATTTCTCAGGGGGGCGAGAGCCGCGTCCATGCACTTCGTAAATGTACGGGGTGCTAAAGACAGGCCGAACGGGAGGACGGTGTATTGATATACCTGACCGTCGAAGGCGAATCTCAAGAATGCCCTGTGACAGGGTATTATCTGAATCTAAAAGTAGGCATCTTTCAGATCGAGAGATAAACCAGTCCCCCGGACGAATTTGCGCGAGAATTTGTCTGGTCGTGAGCATTTTGAACAGTCTTCTCATGCGAGCTTTGTTCAAATATCTCAGATCTAAGATAGGTCTGAGAGCTCCGTCCTTCTTAGGTACAAGAAAATAGTGGCTGTAAAAGCCTGACTCGCTCAGAGAAGGAGGTACCGGTTCTATGGCCCCTTTGCACATCAGTTTGGCTATTTCTGCGCGGAGTAAATGCGCTACTTCCGCTTTCACTTTCGTCGCGCTCCGTGCTTGAAACCGCGGGGGCCGACGAGCGGATTGTAGCGAATAGCCCTGTCTTATTGTGCTCAGCACCCATTCTGATACCCCCGGAATAGCTTCCCATGTATACAGACAGGAGCCATCTTTGGAAAACAGTCTCGACTAATCGAACCACGAACGGCGTGCTAAGTGAGCTGAACTGTATGAAGTTCAGTGAACTTCTGAACTGTATGAATGGCGTTCGTGGTTTGACTAGTCGAGATTGTTTTCCAAAGATGGCTCCTGTCGGTATACACGAAATAATAATAATAATAATTCATCACATTTATATAGCGCTTTTCTGGACACTCAAAGCGCTTCACATAGAAGGGGGAATCTCCTCAACCACCACCAATGTGCAGCATCCACCTGGATGATGCGACGGCAGCCATATTGCGCCAGAACGCCCACCACACACCAGCTTACTGGTGGAGAGGAGACAGAGTGATGAAGCCAATTGGTATATATATATATATAGGGATGATTAGGAGGCCATGATGGACAGAGGCCACTGGGCAAATTTGGCCAGGATGCCGGGGTTACACCCCTACTTACTCTTTCGAAAGACATCCTGGGATTTTTTGTGACCACAGAGAGTCAGGACCTCGGTTTAACGTCTCATCCGAAGGACAGTGCTCAATTGATAGTATAGTGTCCCCATTACTATACTGGGGCGTTACGACCCACACAGACCACAGGGTGAGCCCCCCCTGCTGGCCTCACTAACACCTCTTCCAGCAGCAACCTGGTTTTCTCAGAAGGTCTCCCGTCCAGGTACTAACCAGGCTCAGCCCTGCTTAGCTTTAGTGGGCAACCAGTCTTGGGCTACAGGGTGATATGGCTGCTGGCACAAAGTGGACTGTCTTTATCTTTATCTTCTTATTAAACGGTCTGTACACTTACAAAGTTCTCAATGCTTCGTTTTGCATGTAGGGACCCTCATTATGTAACTGTGTTAGTGTGGGGCTATTTTGAGCCTTGTTAGTGGTATAAACTAGCGATTTCTTTTTACTTATTAAATGCCCCCATTACTAGCGTTATACGCTAAACAGTTTTTAGAGATAAAACTCTTTACATTCGATTATCATGAAAACAAATCTCAGAGAACGGTTGACTAGGTACCATTGTTTTATTAGACCAAAGGTTCATTTTGCAACGGAGTTCTCCTTTAACTTGTGAAAATACAAAGTGTAAACAAATGTGACATCTCCTTACAAAAGAAAAATAACAAGAACAATTTGAACCTGTAAAAAAAATATTTTCCTTCATAAAAGCGTAAACATTTTACATAACATTTAACTCATAATAAAGTATAATGATATTTATATATACCATGAAGCAAAATTATATACAAGAATAATTCTCTCACAACTGCTGGTCTTGAAGATTAATTTTATTCACTGTGACAAATTTAGATGTTTCTTTGTCCTGTCGCTCGTTGGCTGGTTAGGACAGATTTGGAAGAGATTTTATTGCTTGATGGTATTATTGTGTCACGTTTGGTGAGGACACAGCATTAGACCTGAAAGTGCTGGATCTGAAGATGATCTACTTGCTGTGATTGTATTTTATATGACTGCGTAGAGAAGATAATTGAGTGAAACTCTTCCCACAAGGATTGCAGTGATACGGTTTCTCTCCAGTGTGGATCCTCTCGTGTGTTTTCACATGTTCTGACCGACGAAATCTCTTGTCACAGTGTGAACACTTGTAAGGTTTCTCTCCAGTGTGAGTCCTCCAGTGTTGTTTCAAACGTATACCGGTAATAAAACTCTTCCCACACTCAAAGCACTTATGATCTCTTACACCAGTATGTATTTTCTGATGAAATTTTAAACTCTGCAGACGTGAAAAACTCTTTCCACACAAAGAACATGAATGTGGTTTCTCCTGTGAATGAACTAACATGTGGGTCGATAGGCCTGTGGACCTCGAAAATATTTTGCCACATTGATCACATTCATATTTCTTTTCTCCAGTGTGGATGTTCATGTGATTCTGAAGGTTTGATGATTGTGTAAAACTCTTTCCACACTGATCACATGTGAACCGTTTCTCTCCAGTGTGGATCCTCGTGTGAACCTTAAGACTTTGTTTGCATGTAAAACTCTTTCTACACAAAGAACATAAATGTGGTTTCTCCTGTGAATGAACTCTGAGGTGGCTCTTTAGGGATGAAGCACTCACAAATGTTTTGCCACATTGATCACATTCGTATGGTTTCTCTCCAGTGTGGATGTTCATGTGTTCCTGAAGGTTTGATGATTGTCTAAAACTCTTCCCACACTGATCACATGTAAACGGTTTCTCTCCAGTGTGGACCCTTGTGTGAATCACGAGACTTTGTTTGTATTTAAAACTCTTCCCACACAAAGAACATAAATGTGGTTTCTCCTGTGAATGAACTCTGAGGTGGCTCTTTAGGGATGAAGCACATACAAATGTTTTCCAACATTGATCACATTCATGCACTTTCTCACCAGTGTGGATGATCATGTGTTCCTGAAGGTCTTCTTGTCGTGTGAAACAACTCAGACACTGATGGCAGATGAAATATTTCTTGTCTATTGTTTTCAAAGAAATACTTTCAGTCTGTGAGGGAGTTTTTTCTTCAGTTTTGACATGATGTTTCTCCTCTCCAATCTCCTCATTTTCCTCCATCGTGCCTGAAATGATAATAAAAATCATCATTTTAATGCATTTTTATTAATTGATTTCCACAAATGAGGTATATTGAAGGCTGATGGGAATATTCTATCATTTATTTGTCAACTGATGTGAGCATTAGGAAAAGAATAATTCAGTTAAAAACGGGGGAAGCGGCAGCGCATTTCATTCAAATTGTTACAAAGTGCCTTGTATTTAGCTGCATTAGGGTTTTCTTATTGAGAGTTGACATATTCAATGACTATGGACTGTTAATGCCCCCTTGTGGTATTACGGAGTAATTGGAATATGCTCGGAAGTGCGTTAGTTCTCGTTATGACTCCGTAGAGCAGGGGTGCCCAATCCTGCTCCTGGCGATCGACTGTCCTGCACAGTTCATCTCCAACCCTAATCAAACACACCTGAAGCAACCAATTAAGGTCTTCAGAGCACGTCAGGATCACTTGAAAATTAAAGGCAGGTGTGTTTGATTAGGGTTGGAGATGAACTGTGCAGGACAGTCGATCGCCAGGAGCAGGATTGGGCACCCCTGCCGTAGAGTGTTGACTGTGGAGCGCACGAGAGTTCGCCTCATCTCATAAAGTGGTGTTATATAATCGTGTGCGTGCATCTAAAAGTAAGTTTCTATGTTTAGTAATCTTATTTCATTACTGTTTACGGGTTATCAACATAGTTCTGTTTGTTAGGTTAAATAGGCCTAATTAAAGTCGTTTGTACGGCTGATCGACCTGCATATAATCTCGGTGCATGGTCATAATTGTTCAGTATGCTCCTGTTGTTATATCAAACATTATTGTAATAGCTTTTCATTGGGTATATTTATATTATTTGTTGATATTGTCAAGTATGCTAAGAAAAGTGCTTCGTCATTCAGATTTGCACGCGCTGTCTACGTGCCGTTATTGACGCGGGTTCGAACCCCAGTCTGACTAATGTTAGATAAGATGACAAAAGTGAATAATATGACTTCTGGATATGTTCTAATGCCTTTCTAACTATTGAAATATCTTTGTTATTGATCAACAATTATTGTATGGATATTAAATATTGATATATTGTTTTTATTTGTCTTATTAGAAGCACACACACACAAGTACACTCAATAAATCCTCAACGAAACCTATGTGCATCTTCATTGCGTCCTGACCAGACGTACCACAGTGATTAATTTAACCCGAGCCACATCGGTTACTGCATAACAAATTGGTCCTTCGAGCCGGATTCGGTAATTGCTGTGGATGTGTTGAAGATGTTGTCAGACAAGACGAACAGAGAAGGACGGCCTGCTGACGTGCGTCCTAAGAGGCGAACACAGCCTCCAACCTGGTTGGAGGATTATGAGGTTTCTCTCCCGCATTATGACCAACATACTCCAGCTGCTCATACATTAATTCATCCCAGAGAGTTACAGGCAAGTCACACTGAAAGGGTAGCCGAGAAGACCCCTCTCACGTATAAGTCAACAAGCGACAAGGCCATGTCGGCAGGCTGGAGAGCCATACGTCGTTCAACATCCACTGGAACAAGATATGAAAGCCCACCTGTATCGCAACGAGTTACAACGGAGGATGTATCTGAGATTTTGAAAATGATGCAGCAGCTTAAACGAGAAAATCAACAACTTCAATCTACAGTGATAGATATGCAACAGCAAATGGTCATTAATCCAGCCTCCTCAACCCAACAAAAAGCAGTGCCTTTGCCAGATGACAGGGCCCATTTACCACCAAGGCGAGCCCCTTTAACAGAATATGAAGACTAGCCACTGCCACCTCCTCCTGTAGTGGATGATGAGATCCTTCCCTCCACAGTGGATATACCACCACCTCCTAGACACAACATATCAGATTTGGTGGACGAAATATCCACTAGCATGCAGAAATTAGGGAATCGAGGTAAATTTCCCTCCTGCGCATTAACACCTGAGTACTATGAACCCGGGAGGTACCCTATGGGAATGACTTCACCACATAGGACGCATAACTATCCACCGCCCAGACATCCCCAAACAGCACCTACTGCCAGCATGCCATTCTATAGAGATACAGGACGGCATCCTGACCACACTCAGCAAGAGAAGGTATATCGAGGCCCTACACCCACAATCCCTGACTTCACCAAGGAAGACCCACGGGAATTTGCACGATTGAAGGTCTCATTAGACAATCTTCTACCTGAGGATGTGACGGAGAGATTTAAATATCAAATTCTTTTAGAACACTTGAAGTTTGATGACGCTCTTCTCATTGCAGACTCTTATATAAATTCCAGTAGGCCCTATTCAGATACAATGGCAACTCTTGCTGAGCAATTTGGGCAACCTCACCAATTAGCCTTGCGGCGGATTGCTGATTTAATGGACGATCCCACTATCCATAGTCATGATGCCAGTGGATTCAAAAGGTTTGCATTGAAAGTCAGAGCATTAGTAGGCATGCTGGACCAACTGGGGGATAGTGGCAGTGTTGAGCTCCAGTGCGGTTCACACATAACCAGACTGTTGTCGAAGCTGCCCCACGACTTGCGAGCTGAGTTCAAAAGGTACATGTACCCCTTAAATATTCGCATTCCTACTCTTTTACACTTTGCAGACTGGCTTGAATACGAGCTGAAAATCCAGGAAAGTGGTTTCCAGTTGTATGGCGGTGACAGAAAGGAGCAAGCTACTCAGGAAAGAGATAGACGCAGAGACTTTAAGTCCACCAAGACAACGGCTATATTCCACAGTGCAGAGCCTGCTACCACATCTACAGAAGAATCCAGTTTGAGTGTGGCTAAAACTCAGGACAAACCAAAAAAATTCTGCCCCTACTGTACAAATACTCAGCATTATTTGAATCAGTGTCATAATTTTAGCCAGCTCACCAAGGAACAGAAAACAAACTGGGTGAAAACTAATAAGAGATGCTGGCGTTGTGGTCGAGCTCATCAGGCAGCGCAGTGCCGTTTGAAAATCATCTGTAAGGTATGTAAGGGCAAACATCTTGAGGCACTTCATGAGTTGAATGAGAGATCAGTCAATGAAAACACTTGTCTTGTCAACAACACATGTACCTAGACCGAACATTAGGCTGCAGTCAGGTTCTGTTAAAGGTCACAAAGGTAATCCTACGGAATGGAGAACATGCCATTGAGACATTTGCCATTTTGGATGATGGCTCAGAACGCACCATCCTTTTGCAAGCAGCTGCTCAGAAACTGAAGTTACATGGCAAACCAGAAGACCTTGCTCTGAGAACTGTTCGACAGGACATGAGAGTCATACATGGTACTTCAGTGTCCTTCACCATCTCTCCTGCCTGTCAGCCTCAACGAGTGTTTAAGATACACAGGGCGTTTACTGCAGACCAATTGGGGCTAGCCGAACACACGTGTCCAGCTACAACCTTACAGAATAAATACAGACACCTCAGAGGATTGCCAATACCTTCCTATGACAGTGTTCGGCCCCTCCTATTAATCGGCTCTGACTATCCCCATCTAGTTACCCCGATTGAGCCTGTACGCTTGGGTCCTTCCAGTGGATCAGCAGCAGTGAAGACGAGACTAGGCTGGACAGTCCAAGGGCCTGCTAAGCTTTTGCGACATCCACTTCTTACCCAACAATGTCTCAACATATCAACTTGCTCCCCTTCCAATGAGCTGTTCAGACATGTTGAGAAACTGTGGAAACTCGATGCACTGCCCTACAGGAGTGAGAAACTTGCTACCAGATCCAAACAAGATCAAGCCGCCATCGACCTGCTAGAGGCAAAGACAACCCGAATTGATATAAGTGGGATCCAACGCTATGATACACCCCTCTTAAGAGTTAAGAAAATGCCAAAATAACATGCCACCAAGCAATCTGTAATGGCTAATCTTCGCAGCACAGAGAATTGCCTGGCTAGGGATCCTGTGAAGTCAGGGGCTTGCAGAGTCGAAATTCAGAGACTGGTACAGGCAGGCTACGTGGTTGCAATACCAGAGCAGAATCTGACTGGGGAAGAAGAATCATGGTTCATCACCCACCACATGGTGAGGCATAATGAAAAAAAAAACAGAGTTGTTTTCAATTGTTCTTTCTCATACAGAGGCGAAAACCTGAATGATTTGCTTCTGCCTGGACCAACTCTGGGACGCTCCTTGCTCGGGGTACTGCTACGGCTCCGGGAGCATGCAGTAGCCTTTAGTAGTGATATAAAGGGCATGTTCCATCAAGTAAGATTACTACCAGAGGACAAGCCCCTCCTCTGATTCCTATGGCGTGATCAGAATAGAGAGGAACTCCCGAGCATCTACGAGTGGCAAGTGCTCCCATTTGGAATGACGTGTAGTCCATGCTGTGCCACATATGCACTACAGAAGCACGTAATTGACCACAGTGAGCCAGGAGACAAAGTCTGACACTCCATCGAAAGATGTTTCTATGTAGATAACTGTCTACAGAGTGTTGCTACATCTGAGGAGGCTAAAGGGCTAGTGAATACACTGAGGAATCTGTTAGCAGAAGGGGGATTCGAATTACGACAATGGGCTTGCAATTCACCAAATGACATTAATCATCTGCCAAAGGAAGCCAGATCTGAAAGCAGTGAGCTTTGGCTTAACCAAACCGGATCAGATCCTCAAGAACCCGTTTTAGGACTACGTTGGATGTGTCAATCTGATACTCTTGGATACCAAAGCCGCCTTGCTGACTGTTCAACCACCACAATGAGAAATATATACAAGGTAGTAGCGAGCCAGTATGACCCCCTTGGGTACCTTGTTCCCTATATCACTCGGGCCAAGATACTTATACAGAGTCTGTGGGCGAAACATAGAGAATGGGATGACCCACTACTCCCGAACGACATTCTTGAAACATGGCATGCTTGGCAAAGAGAACTGCCACATCTAACTCAAATTAAATTACCCCGCTGCTATGTTAGTTCCATGATGGACTCCCTTAATTGTAATCGACAAGTACATATCTTCAGTGATGCCTCTGAACGGGCCTATGGGTCTGTAGCATACTTGCGCACAGAGGATGCAAGGGGAAGTGTTGAGGTAGCTTTCCTCACAGCCAGGTCGAGAGTAGCCCCAAAACGCCAGTTATCTGTGCCTAGATTAGAACTGTGTGCAGCTCTTACTGGTGCACAGTTAGCTTCATTATTAGCTAAAGAGCTCACCTTGAACATCGAATCCTTTGTACTCTGGACTGACTCAACTACAGTCCTGACATGGCTTCAGTCAGAATCCTGTCGCTATAAAGTATTTGTGGGAACCAGAATAGCCGAAATACAAGTACTCACAAATGCCGGTATGTGGAATCCACCAATAATCCAGCTGACTACATCACTCGTAGGAAGATTCTAAAAGAGCTATCCACAGACAAATTATGGAGACAAGGACCGGAATATCTCCTGCACTCACCCTGCTGCTGGCCGATTATCCCCAACGTAAGTACATCTGACAATCCTGCTGAACTGAAGAAGCCTACTTTCTGTAGTCATGTAACAGTTGCTGATGTTCAGTCCTTGCCTGACCCACAACAGTTCAGCAGTTTTAAAGCTTTAGTTGAAGCTGCAGCACTTCTACGCCATGGGGCGGCTGGTAAAGAAGGGGATCCCTCGGCAATTAGCAGAAAGAGACATTCTAAGGAAAGTTCAATATGATAGCTTCCCTGAGGATTTCCACTGTCTAGTGGCAGGTAAACCAGTACCTTATTCTAGCCGCCTAATAACTTTGGCACCTGAGTATGACCAGACAGTGGGCCTCATTCGAGTTGGTGGGCGACTTTGCCGCAGTCAACAACTGGATGCAGATGTTATCCACCCAGTTGTTCTAGATCCATCCCACAAAATAACGCAACTACTCATTCATGACATGGATAAAGAGCTGCATCACCCTGGTTCTGAACGAGTCTTTGCAGAGGTCCGCCGTAAATATTGGATTTTACGCGGTAGAGAAGCCGTTAAACGGCAGCAATACTCCTGCCCTGACTGTCAAAGGTGGAGAGCTAAACCGACTGTGCCTCAAATGGCAGACCTCCCTCAGGCCAGACTGCAAATATTCAAACCCCCATTGTTCTCTACTGGAATGGACTGTTTTGGACCATTTACAGTTAAAATAGGTAGATGATGTGAGAAACGTTGCATCTTGTTTAAATGCCTGACTACTCGTGCTGTCCACATCGACCTGTTAAGCAGCCTTGATACTGACTCATTCCTGATGGCTCTAAGACGCTTTACATCACACAGAGGAAAACCTTCAGAATTGCTATCAGATCAAGGCACAAACTTTAAAGGTGGTGAAAGAGAGCTCCAAGAGTCATTCAAATCATTGGGTCCTACCCTGCAGTTGGAGCTGGCCAAACAGCAAATACAATTCAGATTTAATCCTCCCAGTAGCCCCCATTTTGGAGGTGTTTGGGAACGTGAGATCAGATCCATTAAGTCTGCACTGTATATCACTTTACAAGGGCAGAGTACGACTGAGGAGGTCCTGAACACGGTTCTCACTGAAATTGAAGGAATTCTGAATTCTAAACCCCTGGGTTACATTTCCACAGATATTGCTGACCCCAACCCGGTGACTCCAAATCTTCTTCTCATGGGGCGGCTCGATCCATCACTCCCACAGACTGTTTATCATGAAGCAGAACTCTTAAGCCGCCGTAGATGGAGACACTCTCAAGTACTTGCGGACCAGTTCTGGACACACTTCACAAAGTACTACCTGCCCAACCTACAAACCCGTGCTAAATGGCAGACAGACAAAGATCAGTTGCAGTTGGACACGATTGTTATGATTGTGGACCCACAGTTACCCAGAGCACTCTGGCCTGTAGGAATGATCACTAATGTTTTCCCCGGGACTGACGGACGAATCAGAACAGCGGAGGTGAAAATTAAAGACAGAACATACACTCACCGGCCACTTTATTAGGTACACCTGTCCAACTGCTCGTTAACACTTAATTTCTAAGCAGCCAATCACATGGTGGCAACTCAGTGCATTTAGGCATGTAGACATGGTCAAGACAATCTCCTGCAGTTCAAACCGAGCATCAGTATGGGGAAGAAAGGTGATTTGAGTGACTTTGAACGTGGCATGATTGTTGGTGCCAGAAGGGCTGGTCTGAGTATTTCAGAAACTGCTAATCTACTGGGATTTTCACGCACAACCATCTCTAGGGTTTACAGAGAATGGTCCGAAAAAGAAAAAACATCCAGTGAGCGGCAGTTCTGTGGGCGGAAATGCCTTGTTGATGCCAGAGGTCAGAGGAGAATGGCCAGACTGGTTCGAGCTGATAGAAGGGCAACAGTGACTGAAATAACCACTCGTTACAACCGAGGTATGCAGCAAAGCATTTGTGAAGCCACAACACGCACAACCTTGAGGCGGATGGGCTACAACAGCAGAAGACTCCACCGGGTACCACTCATCTCCACTACAAATAGGAAAAAGAGGCTACAATTTGCAAGAGCTCACCAAAATTGAACAGTTGAAGACTGGAAAAATGTTGCCTGGTCTGATGAGTCTCGATTTCTGTTGAGACATTCAGATGTTAGAGTCAGAATTTGGCGTAAACAGAATGAGAACATGGAACCATCATGCCTTGTTACCACTGTGCAGGCTGGTGGTGGTGGTGTAATGGTGTGGGGGATGTTTTCCTGGCACACTTTAGGCCCCTTAGTGCCAATTGGGCATCGTTTAAATGCCACGGCCTACCTGAGCATTGTTTCTGACCATGTCCATCCCTTTATGGCCACCATGTACCCATCCTCTGATGGCTACTTCCACCATGTCACAAAGCTCTAATCATTTCAAATTGGTTTCTTGAACATGACAATGAGTTCACTGTACTAAAATGGCCTCCACAGTCACCAGATCTCAACCCAATAGAGCATCTTTGGGATGTGGTGGAACGGGAGATTCGCATCATGGATGTGCAGCCGACAAATCTGCGGCAACTGTGTGATGCCATCATGTCAATATGGACCAAACTCCCTGAGGAATGCTTCCAGCACCTTGTTGAATCTATGCCACGAAGAATTGAGGCAGTTCTGAAGGCAAAAGGGGGTCCAACCCGTTACTAGCATGGGGTACCTAATAAAGTGGCCGGTGAGTGTATATCAGGCCTGTAGTGCGCCTCATCAAACTACCAGCACTCCCAGACACAGATGTAATTTCAAGCCCTTCTAAATAAGCAAATTTGACAGGGCAAATTTGGGGGCGGCTGTTACAAAGTGCCTTGTATTTAGCTCTTCAGGTAATAGATTTATATTAGTAGGGTTTTCTTATTGAGAGTTGACATATTCAATGACTATGGACTGTTAATGCCCCCTTGTGGTATTACGGAGTAATTGGAATATGCTCTGAAGTGCGTTAGTTCTCGTTATGACTCCGTAGAGTGTTGACTGTGGAGCGCACGAGAGTTCGCCTCATCTCATAAAGTGGTGTTATATAATCGTTTGCGTGCATCTAAAAGTAAGTTTCTATGTTTAGTAATCTTATTTCATTACTGTTTACGGGTTATCAACATAGTTCTGTTTGTTAGGTTAAATAGGTCTAATTAAAGTCGTCTGTACGGCTGATCGACCTGCATATAATCTCGGTGGATGGTCATAATTGTTCAGTATGCTCCTGTTGTTATATCAAACATTATTGTAATAGCTTTTCATTGGGTATATTTATATTATTTGTTGATATTGTCAAGTATGCTAAGAAAAGTGCTTCGTCATTCAGATTTGCAAGCGCTGTCGACGTGCCGTTATTGACGCGGGTTCGAACCCCAGTCTGACTAAAGTTAGATAAGATGACAAAAGTGAATAAAATGACTTCTGGATATGTTCTAATGCCTTTCTAACTATTGAAATATCTTTGTTATTGATCAACAATTATTGTATGGATGTTAAATATTGATATATTGTTTTTATTTGTCTTATAGAACCACACACACACAAGTACACTCAATAAATCCTCAACGAAACCTATGTGCATCTTCATTGCGTCCTGACCAGACGTACCACAGTGATTAATTTAACCCGAGCCACATCGGTTACTGCATAACAAATATGTTCACATTATTGTGCATATTTGCACTGTAAACTTTGGGCATTATAGTTATTCTGAAGTAATTTTGGGTCTCTGTGGTAAAAAGAAAACGTTTGAGTTCAGACCGTCAGAATATACCCTTAAATATTATAAATCATCTATTATAAAAGATTATAGTATTACATATCACATCTGACCCAAACAAACACTACAACAATATGACACCCATTTTTAGAGTTCGGTTTTTCTGATTCCTGTCATTAACCGTGCATAACTGATTATGTTTATTTATTTATTTATTGCCACATTAAAGACCAAGACAGCGATAAATGTTTCTATCCCCATGAAATTTCCTCACAGACCAAAACTTACATAACACTACATTATCACTCTCAAAATTAAACATATGGCAAAATCGTCCATGTTTGAATTATTTCAACATTTCATCACATGTTAATTTTGTGCTGAAACTAGGGCTGTCACGATGTTAGATTTTTCACACCACGGTTAATGCCCCCTGTTAACATGTTAATGTCACATTTCCCATTCCATGACTAGTAAAATAATTGCAATGTATTCTCTGTAAAATTGCATAATCCACAGGGTGGACACGGAGATGGGTAAAAAGGTTGGTGGCTACACATTCTGCACCGCCGCGTCGCATGTAGGACAACTCGAGGTATCGCACACCGGACGCGCACTTTCTCAGTTTATGGCCAGCAGTATTCTTATGTTTAAGGAGATTATGAAATTAAGATAATGCCTGTACTATGTTATGATTGTACTGTACAATAGTTGCTGAGTCTGTGATCTGAACACTTTACCTCAGAGCGTCCATTAACATGAATTGAGAATATCACCTGAAAATCCGATAACATCAGCAATTTTCATTCAAGCAGCTGATTTATGTAAATTAATGTAAAACTAAATGTACATTGCAGCACAGGGTGAAGTCATTTACGATGATTTGAGACAAATAAAATGTAAATTTAATATAAAACTATGTAAAGAGTCGTTGCTGGGCGCCGCGGACAGACGCCGAACGGCACCGCCGGTGTGTGTACACTCGAAGAGAAAATGTGTTCGAATTTTAAAGACGTGGCGCTGCGCTTCTCGTCCGGTGTGCGACCCCCTTTAAAGTGCTGTTTTCTTTTGAGCCGAAGAACTCCCATACAGGCGAGCTTACTTTTTTCGGGTGTGTTTCACTCTCTCGCTCAGACGACGTTCTTCTCAGAGTAGCTGCGCGGCCCGGGCTGCGTCTTCTTCTTTGATAGAGTCAGCGGGTGCAATACAGCTGAGAGGTCAACCAGGTACTCGCCAGTGTTGGGCAAGTTACTTTTAAAAAGTAATTAGTTACAGTTACTAGTTACTTCTTCCAAAAAGTAACTAAATTAGTTCTCAGTTACAAATTTTAAAAGTAACTGGTTACTTAAGAAAGTAACTATTGCGTTACTTTCAAGTAAAATTTAATTTTAAATGCTCAAATGTGACCCCACCTCTACCCATCTTTAACGGAACTTAAAATACATGTGCATGTTCAATTATTTATGATAAATCTGAATATTATAATGAAATGGACACTTAATAAAATACATTATTAACAGAAACATGAAACATTGTACACACATCTAAAAAAAAAAAAAAATGTTGCTGTGGGACAAAGTGAGACTAGCCTCCAATCAAATGCCATGTATGTAGATATTCACAATTCATGAGCTAGCCGTTAGTGATGATGGGTCGTTCGCGAATGAGCGTTAGTGATGATGGATCGACTCGTTCGCGAATGAGCTTTTGATGGGTCGTTCGCGAATGAGTGTTAGTGATGGATTAGTCTCGCATAGCCAGACCTACAGACTGACGGCTGAAGGTCTGGAACTCATAGCAGCTTTCTTTGGCCAAGGCCCGCCCATAAGGCCGTTTGACCGACATGTAAAACAACCAATTACAGATCGTTTCGTTCAGCGTCACGTTTCGGTGCGTGGAAATGTCCCCACAACAACAGACCTGCGTGCAACAAGTCAGTCAGCATAGAAAATCAAAGAAGGAAAAGAAAACTTCAAGAGTCTATGCCGTGAACCTCGCATACTTTTGAGAATCCTACGTTTAGCTGATCTTGATAAATGCTCATTGTCACTACAACAGTTTTTCTTCCGCAATCACACGTCTGCGCTTTGTTTTCCGGCGGACCGAAAACAAACGCGACACTCGTGCCCCCCGGAAATCCGATAAAATTCAACCAATCAGATGACGACTTCAACATTCCTGAAGTGTTTCCAGTTAAGTGTACCATATGCATCAGACGTTTAGCCAACGTTCCATGGGCGTGACGTCTGAGGCTGAGACTAGTGATGGATCGACTCGTTCGCGAATGAGCTTTTGATGGGTCGTTCGCGATTCGCGAATGAGGCGACTCTAGAGCCGGCTCTTTTAGGTGAACGTCGGGAGCTGGCTCGCATATCTGAAGAGCCGACTCTATTTTTACAAATTTAGCCTATAGAAATTAAATAATTATGTAATAAAAATTTAAATATTATAGTCAAAGTCATTTAAAGAGCCGTTTGTGAGCCAAAAGAGCCGGCTCTTTTCAGTGAGCTGAGTCAAAAGAGCCGAATGCCCATCACTACTATGCGTGCTTTCGAACACCCGCCCAACTCTACCTCTGATTGGCTTACAATGACATTTTACTCTACCTCAGCCAATCGTCAGCATTTATGCGCTTGTCTCGTGCTCTGCCCACTAACCAAGGATGAACAGTAAAAAAAGTATTTGCCTCTTGCTCAGAGATCTAGCTGGTCTGATAAAAAAAAAAAAAAGAAGCTTCATCAGTTATAGTAACGCGCTGCATTTTTTGGCAGTAACGGTAACGGCGTTATTAAGATGAGAAGAGTAATTAATTAGATTACTCGTTACTGAAAAAAGTAATGCCGTTAGTAACGGTGTTATTTATAACGCCGTTATTCCCATCACTGGTACTCGCGCTGGAGTATTTACGTGTCATGTATCATAACAGTCCTATTCATTTTAAACATTGTGGTTATCGCCAATACCGGTATATTGCCACACTCTAAATTAACACGATGTCGATATTTCATGCTTTGAATATCACGATTATCAGTCTACAGGCGCCAGAAAAGACGCACATTTGGCGCTTTATCCGATGAAAACAATTCAGAAATAACCCTGTAAATGTTGGGTGTGTAAATACGCGAAATATCTGAACTGCAGAAGACACAACAAACGCGCTGACCGAGGAAGGAAACTACTAATGACGTCAGCGCGGTGATGCCAAATAAACGCGCCAAATATTGCTAACTATTTATACCTATGATTTATACAACTAACATTTATAACATATACAAAAATAATGCGAAAAGTTAATGAAAACAAAAATTAAATCTCAGTCATGTGTAGGTTGAAAAATAATGTATTAGACAGTTAAAGGTGCTATATGTAGCTTTTCTTCTAAAATGAGTCCTTTTTTTTATTGCCTGTGTGTGAAGGGGTTGTAATCACACATTACAATGATCCACTTGTCGGGTTTTGCTATTACCTCTGAAGGCCAATATTCCTATTTCTATGTGAAGGCTCCGGGTCGGATTTACCGCGAAATCCATCGGATGTGACGTGCACGCGCGCTCCCGAGCCTCTCTCCTTTTTATATAGTCTATGCGACCGACGGCACTGCAGCTGACGACATGGAGTCTGATAACAACCCAAAACGACCTGCCTCCAGCACAACACAAACTCCAACACAACAACATGACACCATGACTTTGCGTAAACATACACGCCACTTTCAATTCAAGTGGCGTGTTATCCATACGCATTTTGAGCTATCCGCGTGTATGTCCACGCCGAAATCTTTTGCGTGTATGTCTACGCCATTAAACGTCCGAGTGATTCCGCGTGTATGTGTACACCGTTAAATGTCCGAGCGAAACGAAGCAAAATCTATATCTACATCTGTGGAGCGATATTTATTTTCCTAGGATGGTAGGGGAAGACTCATAAATGGTATTAACCCCAGTGACGGGTAGGTTTAGGGACGGGGTTGGGGTAGGTCATATATTTATATATACATAATACAGTAATATAACGTTAAGTCAAAGGCGTTGATAAACACGCTGAAAAGCGATGATGCGTGTTGATAGCACGCCAAAAATGGAAATACGAATTGGCGTGTCATACATACGCCATTTCATGAGATCAGTCTGAACACAAACTCCACAAAAATATAAAAAACAAAAAAAAGTTTTATCAGCCCTTCAGGCCAAACGTGAATCGGATCAACTTCGGACGAAAACACGGATCAACATCGGCTGAGCGTTTGAATTATGGAGAGACCTCCGCTTTGTTTTAGGTATAATGGCGCTTTTCCACTGCATATTACGGTAAGGTTCGGTTCGGTACGGCACGCTTTGGCGCTTTTCCACTGCATGGTACGGTACGGTACGGTACGGCTCGCTTCGGCTCGCTTTAAATGGTACCTGGTCTGTTGAGGTTCCAAGCGTACCGTACCGGTACTAAAATTTGACGTAAAAACACTGCAGATCACTGATTGGTCAGACAGAATCGTCACTACCAGCGTCATTGGATTTGCGACACGAGACACTAAACCCGCTAGATTTAAATAACCAGTAGACAACAGCCAACGCGGTAGCATTTGTTTTTTAAACTTTAAAAAGAAATGGCTGAATCGTGGTCAGTGGACGAGGTGCAGACGTTCCTCTCGTTGGTTGCCGAGGAGCGGATCCAGCGAGAGCTGGATGGGGCAAAACGGAATGAAAAAGTGTTCCAATAAGTAGCTCAGCTCTTAGCCGCACACGGCTATCACCGGACCTACAGTGTAGGGACAAAATAAAGATCAGTCCCACCCACTTTGAAGGGGTACTAACTGCGGTGGAAAAGCAACCGAGCTAAAGCGAACCGAACTGTGCCTTACCGAGTCGAGTTGTACCACGCAGTGGAAAAGCGAAGCGAGCCGAACCGTTCCGCGCCGAGTCGAACCGTACCGAGCCGTACCAGCAGTGGAAAAGCACCATAAGTGTGGGTATTTCTAAAGTCCCTTTAAAAACATGCCTTAGATCTAGAACATTACTGATCTGCATCTTGAGACAAAACAATGGCACTCACTGACATATTTTAAGATGTCAGTTCATGTCGCTTTCAGTTAAAACAGCTCAATAATGCATTTTAGTCTAGGACTAGGCTTATGCTATTTATGTGAAACCAGGGGACAGTGTTTTTATGAATTCATAAATTATACCTAAGAAATTTCATCCAAATACTTTATTCCTAGGATCTTACCTCTCATTAACATATTGGCAAAGAATTATAGAAAAAATTAAAAGTACAACAATGAACAGAATACAGATACCAAATATAAATAAGAAAAAAATAAACTTAGAACAACAAGTGTGAAAGAAATGACCCACCAATTGAGTCTGACATAACTATTTGTTTTTATATGGAACATGGTTCATCAAAGATTGAATAAATGCTGTTATGATACTTACCTAGGCTATTTCTAGTAGATGGCACAATAGCTGATCGTGTCGTTTGTTCAAGTCTGTTGACACCAATAAAATTAGCTTAATGTGGCAATTTACAGATCTGAAGACATCAGCATAATGAATGAGGTGAAAACAGGATCTATTGACATGAAATAAAGAGGCTTTTCAGCTGCTCTGATAATAGTGATGATCCGTAGACAATCAACACTCATTCGACAAGCCATTCAGGATCAGCAGCAGATCATCTCACTTTATTATAAGTATTTGCTGCAATAAACAGATTGTTACAGTCAGAATAAATGCTGAAAACCTAAAAGTGATCTACTATTGAACTATTATTTCTCAATTTATACAGTAACATTGCAGGAATATAAAGACAGACACTAGTGGCACCCATCTTTATCAAACATTGTAATTCGCCGATATGAATCTAAATATAGTTCAATTTCCTAATAACTAAGTTACCGTTCGCTAGCATCTTACCGTTTTGTATGTGAGAAATACATTTCTTCTTCTTTAAGTGTTTTAGTTATCAGACACACGAAGAGCGCTGAACATTATAGAAGCCATTCAGAAATAGCCGTGTAAATGTACTTTAAACTGTGTAGAATATTTAACAATTACTTGATAGCGTGTACGCTGTTTACCTCAGAAGAATAGAATGAAGGGAGCGCGCGAATGGTGACGTCATCACCGCGAGACGAGATCAACGGCAGATTATTAAAACACACCAAAAACTGTATAAAATATCAATATAAAAAATCATAAAACAAAAATAATGGTAAAACAGTTACTGATGTAGACAGACAGCAGTGATATGTGGGGTGAAAGATGTTATAGGCATTTAAAAGCTTTATCGAGAAATGTAAAGCCCAAAGCAATCACAATATATTTTAATGACTTTTAAATGTAGCTAAAATGATTAAATCAGCTATTTTTGTAGATAAATGGACAATAAAGGTTAACTGGTGGAGTAAATACAAAATGTAATTAAATTAGACGGATCTACATAAAAAAAAGATTAACACAAACAGTTTAATAAAACAGTTTGAACCTGTTAAAAATAATATTTTCCTTCATAATAGTGCAAACAAACTACAAGTGATATATGCATCATATCATATTTTACTTAGAATAAAGTAGAATGATATTTATTTATACCACAAAGCAAATGATATTCAAGAATAAAAAGTCTAGATGGTCTTTAGTGAGGAACTCCATCTTTGAGTTGATGTGAATCTCACAGTTGAAACCACTGGTCTTGAAGATGAACTTTATTCACTGTGACAAATAAGGTCATGTGTCTTTTTCCAGTCACGTTGGCTGGTTAGGGCAGATTTATACTAAAGAGATATTATTGCTTGACGGTATTATTGTCTCACGTTTGGTGAGGAAACAGCATTATACCTGAAAGTGCTGGATCAAAATATGATCTACTTGCTGTGATTGTATTTTATATGACTGCGTAGAGAAGATAATTGAGTGAAACTCTTCCCACAAGGAGTGCAGTGATACGGTTTCTCTCCAGTGTGGATCCTCTCGTGTGTTTTCACATGTCCTGACCGACGAAATCTCTTGTCACAGTGTGAACACTTGTAAGGTTTCTCTCCAGTGTGAGTCCTCCAGTGTAGTTTTAAACGTTCAGTTGTAATAAAACTCTTCCCACACTCAAAGCACTTATGAGCTTTTTCACCAGTATGTGTTTTCTGGTGAAGTTTTAAATTGTGCAGATGTGAAAAACTCTTTCCACACAAAGAACATGAATGTGGTTTCTCCTGTGAATGAACTAACATGTGGCTCTTCAGGCCTGAAGCCCTCGAAAATATTCTCCCACATTGATCACATTCATGCAGCTTTTCTCCAGTGTGGATGTTCATGTGTTCCTGAAGGTTTGATGATTGTCTAAAACTCTTCCCACACTGATCACATGTGAACGGTTTTTCTCCAGTGTGGATCCTCATGTGAAGCTCAAGACTCTGTTTGTATTTTAAACTCTTTCCACACAAAGAACATGAATGTGGTTTCTCCTGTGAATGAACTTTCAGGTGGCTCTTTAGGGCTGAAGCCCACAAAAATGTTTTACCACATTGATCACATTCATGCAGTGTCTCACCAGTGTGGATGTTCATGTGATTCTTAAGGCGTCCTTGTTGTGTGAAACTCTTTCCACACTGATGGCAGATGAAATATTTGTTTCTTTTTAGTGAAGAAATACTTTCAGTCTGTGAGGGAGTTTTTTCTTCAGTATTGACATGATGTTTCTCCTCTTCACTCTCCTCATTTTCCTCCATCAGGCCTGAAATGAAAATAAAAATAACAGTTTTAATGCATTTTTATAAAATAATTTCTACACATGAGGTATATTGTATGCTTATGGGAATATTCCAGCATTTATTTGTGAACTGATGTGAGCATTGGGAAAATAATGATAACTCCACTAAAAAAAACAAAGGAAGCTGCATACTTATCCTGTAGTAATTTTGGGTGTCTGTGGTAAAAATACCACTCAGATGGAGTCAGAATATAACCTTAAATAATAATAAATCATTTATATTTAAAAAGATTATGGTATTACTTTTCACATCTGACACGAACATACAAACTACAATGTGACACCCATTTTTAGAGTTCGGTTTTTCTGATTCCTGTCATTAACCGTATAACTGATTATATCCATCATTAATTTATTACCACATTATTATACCAAGAAAGCATAAATGTTTCTATCCTCATGAAATTCCCTCACAGATCGAAACTTAAAGTTTGAGGTCACATACATTAGATAACTCTAACATAATTACTCTAAAAATTATTGAATGATTTCAACATTAAGATGTTCGTTTCGTGCTGAACTAAATCAGTCTACAGACGCCAGATTTGGCACTTTATCCGATTAAAACAATTCAGAAATAACCCTGTAGTTGTTGCTGAAACATCTATGTAAAGTGTATTTTATGTGTGTGTAAATACGCGAAATATCTGACCTGCAGAACTCACCTCAGAAGACACAACAAACGCGCTGAACGAGGAAGGAAACTACTGATGACGTCAGCGCGGTGATGCGAGATAAACGCGCCCATTCTTACAAAAGAACAATTCATACAAAAACACAGTATTCCTGCGCCCCATGACGCTTTGCGCGAATTATGGGTGTAACTTCCGGTAAGATGTAAACAATCAGTGAAAGACTAAGCTCTATGGACGCAATAATAGATTTTTAAACCTTTTACGATGACATTACATTATTCTACTCACCCTTCAACCATTGAACATTAAAAGGACATTTAAAAGTGTAAAAGCATCAACAAGCTAACTTTCAACAGACCATGAATAATCTCAAAAGCAACTTTCCACAGCTAAATCGGTCGGTTAAATATCACTGTGGTGATCTGTATTATGTAACGTTGCCTTAATAAAAAAGTGTTTTACTTCAGCATTACGTGATACTATTTTAAAGTGATTTCAGTCATTTTGACAGATAATAAATTGTATTTACCCGTGAAACCAAACCTGGAAAGAGACGTGAGGATTTGGAGAGGATCCCAGTGAATTATTAATGGTATACATAGTAAATTAAATCGGGAGAACAGACCACAAATGTGCAGTATGTGTTGACCTTTGTCATACTATTACAGCGGAATTCAAAAGGAAAAAAAGAAAATAATCATGAGGAAAAGAATGCAGAGCTCTTACTATGGATATTCTTGTTATAACATGTCACGTTAAAATACCAAGTGTTACGTTATTCTCATGTTATTCTTAGATAAAACATGAAAGAAAACTGATTGCTCATTAAGTCAAACTGACGGATCAGGTTTATTTGTAGGGCAACCTTATGATTTGAAATGATTCGTTTCAGTCTTTTTGAATGGAAGTTCCCCAAACCGGAAGTGCCGCCCATAATTCAAAACGCAGTAAGCTTGTCAGGAATAAGGTGGATAACATACACTAAAATAACTCTAAAAGTTAAAGTAAACAATAATTCAATCTCAGTCATGTGTAGGGTGAAAAATAATTTATTAGACAGTTTATTCTCCAACATCACATCTGAAATTATAGTGTAACTACATTTTAATAAATCCTTAAAAAGTGCAAGTAGACAATGGCTACATAAAAATACTCATTTTAATCCATAGTAATATTGACAGCATTCATCAACCCTGTTACCAAAGTTATAAGAAAAAAAATAATAATAAACTGTATCAGACACTATAAAAGAGATTTTGATTGATTTATGCTAAAAAATCTGCCATTCTCAATATTATTTAATTTAGGTGTTTTTAAAGTTCATTGATAAAAATAAATAAATAGATTAAAAAAAAGAGAAAAAAAAGAAGTAAAATATAAGACCTTAAGATCATTTTCAGCTTGGTCTCCTGATGTTGAGAATCAATGTGAATGTTTATCAAATCTCGTTTCATTGACCATTTGATCATCCCGGACATTTTGGGCGATCTAGAAATCGCGGCTGAACGCATTTTTTAGGTCCAAAAAGAGGACGTGTGGTCACCCTACTTTGTCGACAGAAAATGAATCATTGTTATACTCAACACTGTTAGTATTATCATTTAAATCTCTTGTTTTCCGACGAGTAGCCTACCATGTTGGGACTTTAAGCAACAGCTGCTGATAGAACGGCAACAGCAGCCGGAAGTAAACGGTTAACTGCCGTAGCTAAAGAGCGCAAAAATCACTAAGCAACAGTAAACAGGACGGCATAGGGGATAATTTAATCATCAGACAAAATACAAAAAATAAACAGATTTTAAAAAAGTAAGAGAAGGGTTGATTTGGGCATTTAATGATATACAGAAACGATTATAATGCCACATAACCTAAAATATAACATTAGCTTTCTTAATCTGTCACGTAGTATCGACTACGGCAAATCAGCTGTTCTCCCGTTGTAGACAGTTACAGTAGAACGTCGCTAAGTAGCAGTTAATGTCGCGCATGCGCAATAGAACGACAGAATGCCGTTGCCGTTCCACCAGAGGCTGTTGCTTAAAGTCCCTAATAACATGCCTCGGAGACAACACGATGTCAAGTAAATAACATAGCAATAATTTTAACAATAAAGAGCTTTATTTTTGGTAACACTAATACAGCATTTTCTCTATCATAGGCCTACAATGTTTTAAAGTAATTGTGTGACATTTAGCAACACAAGTCATCCAGCTTTTGTTAATATGATACTCTAATATCGATCTAGCTTACAGCACTGCTACCGAGCGAATGCACAGTAACGACGTAACATAAGTTTCAACACACTCAAATGTATTTAGCATGATTGTTTTAACCTTGTAAAAAAAGCGCAGTGTTACCCAACATATGCATGAACGAAAGAAGCGGCTGATAAGCATAATAAAAGCTCCGCTGCTCTCAACGGAACGTGAAACCCGGTGTGTTGATTTGTATTTCATTGTTATTGAGATAGTAGTGAATTAGATCATGGAATACTTAGTGAATTTGGCCAATTTTATTTATTATTCTTCCTTACCTTCAGGCTCACGCTATAGCTAAAGTTTAACTTGGTCAGTCAGCTTAGTTCTGGTTCCCAAAACCCCCCAATATCTTATTCTCCACTGTTGCATCTTCATGGATGAGACATGCCGATAACTACATACTGAACTTCAAAGATTATTCAACTGTCACTGAATTTTATGTAAACAATTAACTCTTTAACAATTCTGAGTTTGTCTGGTTCAAAAACTTGCAACCGAAAAAGTAATCAGGGAATGTTTAACTTTTTATAGCTGTCAAAATAATTAATTGCAACAGTTCCAATACCTAAATTGAACTCAGTATGTAGTACTTCTGAAGAAGAAGTACAAGAAGATTAAAGGTGCATTGCGCAAGTTTCTGAGTTTTTGCAGAACTATGCCCCCTCTGGCGACAAGCGAAACTGCAACCAGAGGTGTGCACGCTCATGGACCACACGCACACTTGCACAAGCACGAGCTGTTCATAACCAAAGGAGCATCAGCCGCACAAATCTTTTGTTTACAGTCATAATGTCTTCAGAGGTAATAAAGTTATAAATCTGCAAGTCATTTTAAATATATGAAAGGAAAGGCATTTGAGTAAATTACACACTTATGTGTGAGGGGAAAACAGGGGTAG
This sequence comes from Rhinichthys klamathensis goyatoka, assembly GCF_029890125.1. NCBI lineage: Eukaryota > Metazoa > Chordata > Actinopteri > Cypriniformes > Leuciscidae > Rhinichthys > Rhinichthys klamathensis. Next base: position 753,258 of record NW_026607022.1, read on the forward strand.
TAGAAAACTTCGGTTTTTGTTTCCATCTATCTCCATGTTGAACTATTTTATGTGTTTACTGTATCCACTTATGATTGTATTATTATGGAAACACGTTCATGAACCGTTTTATCAAGAAAAAAGCCAACTGAGGATCCCGTTTGAGCCCTAGATCTCTCCATTTGTTGAAAGCCTTCCCGATGTTGACTCTCGTCTTATTTCGACGCCTGTCTGACTCCAATTTGGCCCTTTTGGTGGCACTAGACAAAAGTTTTCTTTTCTTTGTCTTACGTGGAGTTTGAGTTGGGGTTTGGAATAAACTACAAGCCGGTCTCTTAGAATCCATCTTCTACTTTTGTCGAAAGTTGACTAAAGTTTTGTCGCTCAAGTTGTCTTCGCTGATATGGAGAATGGCGGCACCGGCGAATACACAAACCTGCCAGACATAGCCAGGTGAGCGCGAACGCGCATGACGTCAAGCCCAGTCTCACGTTCCGGCCTGAATCCCTCTTATTTATTTTACTGTACAGGATTATAGAGGCAATCGCAGTGATCAGAGAAGGGCTCATTCAGCCCATCAGGCAATTGTTTAAGCATGTATGGGTTAGAAAAACGGGTTTTAACATGAAATGTTGCGCAATGCACCTTTAAAGAAGAATCAAATGTTTATTTGTCTTTTTCACCAGACAAAAACAATTAACAATGAAAGTTAACTTGAGAAAATACAAAGTGTAAACAAATGTGACATCTCTCTACAAAAGAAAAATAACAAGAACAGTTTGAACCTGTAAAAAAAATATTTTCCTTAATAAAAGTATAAACAAACATTTTGCATAACATTTAACTCATAATAAAGTATATTGATATTTGTATATACCATGAAGCAAAATTATATACAAGAATAATTCTCTCACAGTTAAAACTTCTGGTCTTGAAGATTAACTTTATTCACTGTTACAAATTTAGATGTTTCTTTGTCCTGTCGCTCGTTGTGGCTGGTTAGGACAGATTTTGAAGAGATTTTATTGCTTGACGGTATTATTGTGTCACGTTTGGTGAGGACACAGCATTAGACCTGAAAGTGCTGGATCTGAAGATGATCTACTTGCGGTGATTGTATTTTATATGACTGCGTAAAGAAGATAATTGAGTGAAACTCTTCCCACAAGGAGTGCAGTGATACGGTTTCTCTCCAGTGTGGATCCTCTCGTGTGTTTTCACATGTTCAGACCGACGAAATCTCTTGTCGCAGTGTGAACACTTGTAAGGTTTCTCTCCAGTGTGAATCCTCCAGTGTTGTTTCAAACGTATACCGGTAATAAAACTCTTCCCACACTCAAAGCACTTATGATCTCTTTCACCAGTATGTGTTTTCTGATGAAGTTTTAAATTCTGCAGACGTGAAAACCTTTTTCCACAAAAAGAACATGAATGTGGTTTCTCCTGTGAATGAACTAACACGTGGCTCGATAGGCCTGTAGCCCTCGAAAATATTTTGCCACATTGATCACATTCGTATGGTTTCTCTCCAGTGTGGATGTTCATGTGTTCCTGAAGGTTTGATGATTGTCTAAAACTCTTCCCACAATGATCACATATGAACGGTTTCTCTCCAGTGTGGATCCTCATGTGAACCTCGACACTTTGTTTGCATGTAAAACTCTTCCCACACAAAGAACATAAATGTGGTTTCTCCTGTGAATGAACTTTCAGGTGGCTCTTTAGGGCTGAAGCACTCAAAAATGTTTTGCCACATTGATCACATTCATGCAGTGTCTCACCAGTGTGGATGATCATGTGTTCCTGAAGGTCTTCTTGTTGTGTGAAACTCTTCCCACACTGATGGCAGATGAAATATTTCTTGTCTCTTTTCAGTGAAGAAATACTTTCAGTCTGTGATGGAGTTTTTTCTTCAGTTTTGACATGATGTTTCTCCTCTTCACTCTCCTCATTTTCCTCCATCGGGCCTGAAATGAAAATAAAAATAACAATTTTAATGCATTTTTATAAAAATAATTTCTACACATGAGGTATATCGTATGCTTATGGGAATATTCCAGCATTTATTTGTGAACTGATGTGAGCATTGGGAAAATAATTATAACTCCACTAAAAAAACAAAGGAAGCTGCATTATACTTATTCCGTAGTAATTTTGGGTGTCTATGGTAAAAAATACCACTCAGATGGAGTCAGAATATACCCTAAAATAATAATAAATCATCTTTATTCAAAAGATTATAATATTACTTTTCACATCTGACACAAGCATTCAAACTACAACCCGTATCTGCTTTACTTTTCGAAATGGATGATCCCCATGGCGGGAGAACCTGAATTTGTAAAGTTGGGACGGTTGTTTTATTCTCAACGATATGAAAAGTGTTGCCACTCCCATTTATTGCACATTTTCCCCCGAAATCATAATGCACGACCGTATATATGCAGGCAAACACTGTCGCCTATATCAGTCGAGCCAATAGCGTGGCATTATTAACCAATCAGATGTAGCTTATTTAGAGCAGCTGTTACACGGATGATTCAGCTGTCAGACACGAGCAGCATCTGCGGCGGCAGCACTATAAAGAAGGTGTCGGGAGGAAACCCAAACTTGTGACCTCTGAAAAGGACTGTACTTAGGGTTGATACAAAATCCTCAATCTCCCCAGGTTGTCCGGTCAGAAAAATAATGAGGACGAATTTTACACTCTCATGCCACTCTTTAATGAAACAGTTTGACATAGACGATGTGAGTTTTGTTCATGGTTTATTCTCATGGACGCATGAAGCAGAACTGAAGAATAGAGATATTTCCCTCTAGATAGCGGATTGGAGATGGAGCGAGTGTCTCCGATGAAAGTTACGTGCATAATGACAACAGTCAGGGGTTACGCTAGTGGAGACTGTCTGATTGGTGGAGAAAACAAAGGGGATTGCTGATTGGTCTAACTGTTGCTGGGCACGTGAAAAGTGTAAAGTGACGCTACAGTAAACTAGATAATAACTTATAACACAAACACAATATAAAGTCAGAACCTTATTAACAGCCGCCCCCAACTTTGGGTAGCAAAGTTGAACATTAATCAGTCAGGAATGTCTCGAGGAAGTGCAGGCAGCTTGATGAGCTTGGCGACAGGTCTGGTGTAGGATTTGTCTTTGATCTGGATCTGAGCAATACGAATCCTGCCATCAGCTCCAGGGAAAACGTCTGTGACTTTGCCAACAAGCCACAAGGCACGCGGAAGCTGCTGGTCGACAACAAGAACAATGTCATCAATACGGATGTTCTCTTGGTTTTGTTGCCTTTTGGAACGGATCTGGAGGGATGGTAAGTAGTTTCTGATGAAACAAATCCAAAACTGATCCACTAAGACCTGACAGTGTCGCCATCTGCGGCGACTGAGGAGCTCTGTCCCTGAGTAAACAACCTGCGGAGTAGATGGGTCCAGCCGCCCCATCCGCAGCACATTTGGAGTGATTGGATCTGGGTCTGCCACATCAGAAGAGGTGTAACCAAGCGGTTTGGAGTTGATAATGCTCTCCACTTCTGTAAGGATGGTTCTGAGGACCTCCTCGGAGACCGCTTGTGATCCCAGTATGGCATGCAGCGCTGACTTGATGGTGCGGATTTCTCGCTCCCAGGAACCCCCAAAATGAGGGGCACTAGGTGGGTTGAAGCGGAAATGGATTTGCTGGCTAGCGAGTTGTAACTGCAGAGCTGGGGCAAGGGAGTTGAAGGCCTCTTGAAGTTCTGAGCTGCCACCTTTAAAGTTTGTACCTTGATCGGACAGCAATTCGTGAGGCTTTCCCCGTCTAGAGATGAAACGGCGTAGACTCATGAGGAACGAGTCAGTGTCCATGCTGGCCAGCAGATCTAGATACACTGCATGTGTGGTGAGGCATTTGAATATTATGCCCCATCGCTTCTCATTGCGCCTCCCTATTTTAATGACGAAAGGACCAAAACAGTCCATACCAGTTGAGTAGAAACCTGGATGATGTAACCTTAGACGGGAAGCGGGAGGTTGGCCATTTTGGGGATAAAGGGTTGGCTGCGCCACTTGCGGCACTCTGGACAGTGGTGTTGCTGCTTGCGGATGGCCTCTCTGCCTCGCAAGATCCAAAACCTTCTGCGTAGCTCAGCGAAGACTCTCTCAGGGCCTGGATGTGCAAGCTTGCTGTCGTAATCAGCAATGATCAAATTTGTGATGGGATGATGTGGGTCTAAGACAAAGGGATGCAAAGTGTCTAAACTGAGGGATTCACAGCGTCTTAGTCGGCCCCCGACCCGGATTAACTGAGTCTCTGGGTCGTATTCTGGGGCCAAAGTGATAAGCCTACTGCTGGATGGAATGGGCTTTTGGGAGGAGATGAGAGCAAACTCCTCTGGAAAACAGTCACTTTGCACTTGTCTGATGGGAGAGAGTTCAGCTTGTCTGAAAGACTCAGCTGTGGGTTTAGAGTCTGTGGCCGCCCCGTGACATGCTCGAACTGTGGCTTCCAGTAGTTCTTGGAAACTGTTAAACTGGCTAGTGTCAGGTAAAAGTGGATGAAGGGGAGTAGAGATGACGCCACAAAACTTCGCTTTCCGCAGCTCTGCTGAATCATCAGGGCATGTAATGTCTGGACAGGAAGACCAGGTTGACTCACTTTCATGAAGGAAGGCAGGTCCAGATCTCCAGCGGCTGTGACTCTGGATCTGTGAGAGGGTCAGTCCGCGAGTTATATCGTCAGCAGGATTCTCACTGGATTGGACATAGCGCCATGAGTGGCTCTCAGTTAATTCCTGGATATCCGCAACTCTAGCACCAACGAACACCTTGTAGCGGCAGGAAGGAGACAACAACCAAGCCAATACGGTGGTGGAGTCGGTCCAGTAGGTGACGGAGGAGATGGAGATTGTGAGCTCCCGTTTCAGGACTGCCCCAAGCTGGGCTCCGAGGTGGGCAGCGCAGAGTTCCAACCTCGGGATGGACTGCTGGCGGACTGGAGCAACACGGGAACGGGCCGCTAGGAACGCTACCTGGACATCATCATCGGCGCTGACAGTACGCAGGTAGGCGACCGATCCATAGGCCCTCTCTGAAGCATCTGAGAAAACGTGGATGCTCTGGGAGGCCGCTAGAAGATCAGTGTCTAAGTGGACATAACAACGTCTAACAGTTATGTTAGGAAGTAATGGAAGTTCACTCACCCATGCCTGCCACAGCTGGAGCAGATCCTCGGGAAGATGAGGATCGTCCCAGTCCCGTTTCTTTCCCCAGAGGCTCTGCACCAGGATTTTGGCCCGATCGGTGTAGGGAATGAGTAGTCCTAGAGGGTCATATTGTTGAGCTAGGACTCTGTAAATGTTGCGCATCGTGGGCTCAGACTGTTTTGTGTGGCGAAGGCGATAAGTGAGAGTATCTGTTCTGCAGTGCCAGTGCAGCCCGAGGATCCGTTCTGGGGGATCTGCACCCTCCATTGATAGCCACAGATCTCTGCTCTCGGATTTGAGTTCAGGTGGCAGATGACTGATGATGTCTGGAACGTTGGTGGCCCATTGACGCAGCTCAAAGCCACCTGATTGGAGCAGAGTCTGAAGTTTGCAGACGAGCTGCTTGGCTTCTGAGATGGATGGGAAGCTTTGAAGAAGATTGTCTACATAAAAACAGTTCTCCACTGAAAGACGAGTATCTTCATCAAGACTGCTGTGCTCAATGACGTGCTTTTGGAGGGCAAAGGTCGCGCAGCAGGGACTGCAGGTGGTGCCGAAAGGGAGCACCTGCCACTGGTAGATGTCAGGCTTGTTGCTGCGGTTCATGTCCCTCCAGAGGAAGCGGAAGAAGGGCTGATCCTCAGACAGGAGGCGGACCTGATGGAACATGCCCTTAATGTCGCTGCTCACCGCAGTAGGATATTGCCTGAAACGGAGCAGGACACCGAGGAGACTGGAACCTAGGGTTGGCCCTGGAAGTAGATGTTCATTCAGGCTGGTGTTTTGAAAGGTGAATGAGCAGTTGAAGACGATGTGGTCCTTGCCATTGTGATGGACCATGTGATGTGGGATATACCATGATTGCCTGCTCTGGTCTTCAGGTGATGTGAGCTTCTTGATATAGCCCGAATCCACCAGTTTATTGATCTCTTGGCTGTATGAGGCAGCCTTGGCTGGGTCTTTGGCAAGACGACTCTCTGTGCCTCGTAGGTGACTCAGGACAGCTTCCTTTGGGGCACTGAGAGGAGGAAGACCTTCCTTCCAGAGCAGTGGGGTAGCGTATCTCTGCACGTTATCGATGTTAACTCTGACTGTCTTCTCCTCCAGCAGCTTGATGGCCGCCTTATCCTGTTTTGAACTGGTGATGAGCTTTTCGTTCCGATAGGGAAGAATGTCCATCTCCCATAATCTGGACACGTGACTGAAAAGGTCAGTAGAGGAAGTGGGGGTGCTAATAAGGAGACACTGGGGGGTGGACGTCTGGTGCAGCAGGACTTTGGCAGGACCTTGCAGAGTCCAGCCGAGACGAGTTTTCAATGCTGCGGGGCCCCCTGGTGGACCTAGGTGCACAGGCTCAACTGGAGAGAAGATGGGGGTAGTCTGAACCAATGAGGAGAAGTGGCTGCGCTTGGCTGATTGAATGTAGCGGGAGGCCTCTCAGATGACGATACGTTTTCTGCAGGGCCTCGACAGGATGAGAATGCTTGGAAAGGCCAAGCCCTACCGCAGTGAAGGCTTCGTGGATTCGAAATTGTTTCTGAGGATGGGCAGATGACGATATGGAGAATGACACTTTCCTGAAACAGTCTTCACCTCTTGACGGATCGTTCTGAGTGCCAAATCCTCACTCTGTCCCTTGAGATGTAGCTTTTGAGCGGCATTGTGAAGCAAGATGGTGCGTTCAGAGCCATCATCGAGGATGGCGTAAGTTTCTAGTTTGTGTTTGCCATTGTGGAGAAGAACTTTGACCATCTTCAGCAATACACAGCTACTCCTGAGGTCTGGATCGAGGTAGTAAGTAGCTGGTTGTCCAGTCGCTGCGGTCGGATGGGCTGATTTGGTTGCGGGAGTGTTGACCCCATGCAGTATGTCAAGGTGTGTCTGATTACACTGCTGGCACTTAGCCTTGAGATAGCATTGAGCAGCAAGGTGATTTCTGCCACATCTCCAGCAGCGCATGCCAGTTTTGATCCATGACGCTCTCTGATCAGTGGAAAACTTCTTAAACTCTGGACACTGATTGAAGTAATGTTGAATGTCTTCACAAAAGGGACAATACTTCTTAGGTTTCTCAAGTTTAGTGCTGACGTGAGGTCGAACTTGTGACGAAGACTCAGGTGACTTAGGAGAAGGATCTGAGCCAAGCAAAACGGTGGTAGGGCGTGCACTGGACTTCTGCCACTTGGGCTTGAAGCTCTTCTGGTGTTCGTCTCGTGAAGACCGTGAATGTTAAGGTTGATAGTCCTCATCTTGAACACGGACCTCGTATTCAAGCCAATTAGAGAAGTGCACCAAAGTAGGTATCGGAGTGCGGATGGGGTCTATGTAACGCTTGAATTGTGCTCCGAGTTCATGCGGCAACTTGGACAGAAGTCGTGATGTGTGTGACCCGCAATCCAACTCAGTCTTTCCCTCCTTGCCCAGTTGATCTAACATACCGACCAGAGCTCTGACTTTGAGGCCGAAAAGGCGAAAACTTCGACTGTCCCCACTCCTGATTGGAGGCTCGGCCAGGACTTCATTGATGCGCTGCAGGGCTAGTTTGTGAGGTTGCCCATACATTTCAGTCAGTGAGGCCATTGTCTTCGAGTAGGGAGTTGGACTATTACTGTAGGAGTCTGCAATGAGGAGCGCGTCTTCGAACTTGAGGTGATCTACTAGTATTTGGTATTTGAACCGCTCAGTTGCATCTCTGGGCAAGAGGTTGTCAAGCGCTATCTTGAGGCGGGCATATTGACTTGGATCATCATGTGTGAAACATGGAATGTCCGGCTTTGGCCCTCTGTATGTCGCCTCCACAGAGTATGTATTGTAAGGGAGAGTATACGGCTCTACATACGCTGGAGTGGACTGAATCCCTGCCTCATATGAAGGTAAATATGACACTGGAGTCGGCGGATGGGGTATCGGCACGTCAGCTGGAGGTGGAGGAGGTAGAGGCTCGCTCCAGAGAGGAATTGGTACAGTGTCAGGCCAGGGCCGAAGATCATCCACTACTGCTTGAAGATTGCGATTAGGAGTGGATGTTCTCTCAGGAAGTTGATAAGGCATATATGAGGTGGAGCTGTCCTCAAACTGACTAGAATGCCTTGGATCAAGATGTTGAGGCGCTGATCTCAGGGATAGAGAATTGAAGAGGCTTTGCATATCTCGCCTGAGCTGGTTATTCTCCTCTTTCATTTCCTGCAAAGCTGACATGACTGCTTCGGAGCTGAGGTTCTGAGGCGCAGGTCCAACTGGATCTTGAGTGATGACTGGAGCAGGAGGTTGAAAAGCTGCTCCCTCGTTGGAGTGGCCATGAAGTGTGAGAGAAGAAAGACGACGTGGCGGGATATTCACCAGGAAGTCATCGAGGTAGCGAGGCCGACGGATATCACGGCGCGGACGATGGTGATCCATTTTAGAGCTGAGGAAACTGAAGATCCGGCTCGAAGGACCATATAAAGGAGGTGTCGGGAGGAAACCCAAACTTGTGACCTCTGAAAAGGACTGTACTTAGGGTTGATACAAAATCCTCAATCTCCCCAGGTTGTCCGGTCAGAACAATAATGAGGACGAATTTTACACTCTCATGCCACTCTTTAATGAAACAGTTTGACATAGACGATGTGAGTTTTGTTCATGGTTTATTCTCATGGACGCATGAAGCAGAACTGAAGAATAGAGATATTTCCCTCTAGATAGCGGATTGGAGATGGAGCGAGTGTCTCCGATGAAAGTTACGTGCATAATGACAACAGTCAGGGGTTACGCTAGTGGAGACTGTCTGATTGGTGGAGAAAATAAAGGGGATTGCTGATTGGTCTAACTGTTGCTGGGCACGTGAAAAGTGTAAAGTGACGCTACAGCAGAGGTGGAAAGAGTACTGAAAATTTGTACTCGAGTACAAGTACAAGTAGTTGCTAAAAAAATACTCAATTACAAGTCAAAGTACTGGTGTTAAAAATGTACTTAAGTAAAAGTACCCCTCTCAAAAACTACTCAAGTACTAATTACTTTTTAGCCTGTGATATTTATTGAATAAACATCAAATCCATTAAATCAAATCAGAAATATGAATGGTTTAAACACAGGCAATTTGTGTTTTATACGAATAAACATGTAGATCAGGAATTTTGTCTGTTTAAAGAATGTTAAATTAATTTTAAACATGTATAAATAAACTTTTCACTGCAAACCAACAACTGAAAATATAAGGAAGTATATAAGTATATAAAGGAAATTATATATTATTTCATATTATTTCTTCATATAATTTTTATGGGAATCAAGTTATAAAAATGGTCTAATATTATTATTAATGAATTATAATGCAACATAAATGACCTTTTTGGGTTATTTTATTTATAAAAATATTATTATTATTTTTTTTTACATTTAAAAAAATCTGACTGGACAAGAAAGCTTTCCAAAAGTACCCTACTAATATTTCAAAAGTTATCAGCATTTAGCACTGACACATGCGCAATCTAGACAGGCTGTCAATCAGTGCAGTTACACTGTTACGCCAGTGGGTTGCGGCAAGAGACTGTTTTTATGAAAGAGTCATTATTATACCGTTTATTATAAGTTTAAAACACAGATTCAATATGAATAAAACAATTTGTTTACAATGACATAAAAGCCACTTTACAATGCTAAATATTTTTTTACGCTCTATATGCTCGTCACCTGGGTAACGCTGAAGCTCATGTTTCAAGTGATGTTTTTAGTCAAATTATCGTGAGGTCTACCCAACATTAAAAACGAAAACAACTATCACATAAATATAGTTATAAGTCTTCGTACCATAATGTGTTTTTTGAGATTAGAGGCTGAAGTCTTGTAAGCCGAAATCACTGCAGATGGCAAACAATGTTTGCATTGCATTTGTGCGGCCAAGGGCACTCGTCATCCGGTATTTCTTCGGAATTTTCAATGAATTCAGCGTCTCGAATCTCCATGTCCATAACGCCAAAGTTCTTTGATAACACTAAAATACACCTTCACAGTCAAGGACGTGCGAGGACGAATAGCTCTCCATAACCGGGCTTTTTTCCCGGTCCAAATACAAGGGTTTTTATTGGCCCGCCCACGATCAGTTATTTCTATTGGATACCGAAATGCTGGTCAAAGATTTGAAATTTAATTTAATTCAAATTGTACAAGTACTTAGTAACGAATGTGATTTTTAAAGTAGCGAAGTACATTACTTAACTTAATTTGTACTTAAGTACAAGGAAAATTACAGACTTAAAAATATACTCATAAAAGTACAAGTACACGAAAAAACTACTTAATTACAGTAACGTGAGTAGTTGTAATTCGTTACTTCCACCTCTGCGCTACAGTAAACTAGATAATAACTTATAACACAAACACAATATAAAGTCAGAACCTTATTAACAAGCACAGTGACTATCGCCAAGGACATTGTTTTTGTGATTGTAAGTATTAATTTAATTCGAATATGATATCTATGAAAAATGTTTGTTTTGTACACTGTGTTGTTCAAACATATGTAAGCGTCTCGTTAGTGTCATTTTAAGTAGGGTAGTTTCAGCTGGCTAACTAGCAGTAGCTATCATGTCTAACGTTAGGTCCAGAGCCGGACAGTAACGGAGTACATTTACTTGAGTACAGTACTTGAGTACAATTTTGAGAGATCTGTACTTTACTCGAGTATCATTTTTGGGGATTACTCATGACTTTACTCAAGTACATTTGAGAGGCAAATATTGTACTCTTTACTCCACTACATTTCTATCCATAACCGTGAGTACCCGTTACTTCTAAAAAAAAAATTTAAAAAAGGAAAAAAGAAAAATCTCGGAAACCCTCAATTTGTTGTTTCCCTCTCAAACGTGATTGGATTGTGCAGGCGCCACTGATTGGGACAGCCTATCAGCAATCACCTTTCCGCCAAAGTCAACTCCATGGTCAGATTTAGATAAGAGACGAAACAGGTTCAAATGTGGGCGCAAAAAATCCATTAAAACTCTAGCAGAGGTTTGTCAGAGCGTTGCCATTGTACATTGCTTTGTGGGCAAGTGAGAAATGTTAAATAAAGCAACATGGTAAAAAGATGAAAATGACTTGAATTAACTTTCAATTCCTTTTAGATTATCAAAGGTATTAACATTAACATTTTTCATAACTCCATGTAGGACGTTTCTGTACATAAATGTAAGCACGGTTCGCGTACCTACCCCAAAGTGATAAAATAAAATTCTGTATCAAATTTATAGGCAAAGACAAGTAGTTTGTTTAGGCTGGTTTGTAGGGACTAACAAACCTGCGCACATACACTCACCGGCCACTTTATTAGGTACACCTGTCCAACTGCTCGTTAACACTTAATTTCTAAGCAGCCAATCACATGGCGGCAACTCAGTGCATTTAGGCATGGAGACATGGTCAAGACAATCTCCTGCAGTTCAAACCGAGCATCAGTATGGGGAAGAAAGTTGATTTGAGTGACTTTGAACGTGGCATGATTGTTGGTGCCAGAAGGGCTGGTCTGAGTATTTCAGAAACTGCTAATCTACTGGGATTTTCACACACAACCATCTCTAGGGTTTACAGAGAATGGTCCGAAAAAGAAAAAACATCCAGTGAGCGGCAGTTCTGTGGGCGGAAATGCCTTGTTGATGCCAGAGGTCAGAGGAGAATGGCCAGACTGGTTCGAGCTGATAGAAGGGCAACAGTGACTGAAATAACCACTCGTTACAACCGAGGTATGCGGCAAAGCATTTGTGAAGCCACAACACGCACAACCTTGAGGCGGATGGGCTACAACAGCAGAAGACTCCACCGGGTACCACTCATCTCCACTACAAATAGGAAAAAGAGGCTACAATTTGCAAGAGCTCACCAAAATTGAACAGTTGAAGACTGGAAAAATGTTGCCTGGTCTGATGAGTCTCGATTTCTGTTGAGACATTCAGATGTTAGAGTCAGAATTTGGCGTAAACCGAATGAGAACATGGAACCATCATGCCTTGTTACCACTGTGCAGGCTGGTGGTGGTGGTGGTGTAATGGTGTGGGGGATGTTTTCCTGGCACACTTTAGGCCCCTTAGTGCCAATTGGGCATCGTTTAAATGCCACGGCCTACCTGAGCATTGTTTCTGACCATGTCCATCCCTTTATGGCCACCATGTACCCATCCTCTGATGGCTACTTCCACCATGTCACAAAGCTCTAATCATTTCAAATTGGTTTCTTGAACATGACAATGAGTTCACTGTACTAAAATGGCCTCCACAGTCACCAGATCTCAACCCAATAGAGCATCTTTGGGATGTGGTGGAACGGGAGATTCGCATCATGGATGTGCAGCCGACAAATCTGCGGCAACTGTGTGATGCCATCATGTCAATATGGACCAAAGTCCCTGAGGAATGCTTCCAGCACCTTGTTGAATCTATGCCACGAAGAATTGAGGCAGTTCTGAAGGCAAAAGGGGGTCCAACCCGTTACTAGCATGGGGTACCTAATTAAGTGGCCGGTGAGTGTATATTCGAACACACATATAGAATCAATTCTTAATGCGCATGTGAACGCCATCAGCGTTTATCACAGGTTCAGTTTTAAGTCTGTTTAGAGAGACGGCGTCGTCTTAGCCGCCCCTAATTTAATAACAAATGATAATTTCAACGGAAGTGAATCAATCAAAACTAACTTTAGCTGAAAATAACATTATTCAAGAATCGCTATAAAGTCAAAACAATCTCTGTTACCTTAAATTATGTTTATCTCTGTAAAGCTGCTTTGAAACAATCTACATTGTTAAAAGCGCTATATAAATGAAGATGACTTGACTTGACACTGTGGCAGTAGTAATACAATATTTAGAAAATTTACTCTTGTACTCTTGATACTCAAGTACTTTTAAAAACAAGTACTTCAGTACTTTTACTTAAGAAGACATCTGACTGTAGTACTTTTACTTGTACTTGAGTAAAATTTAGCAAGGGGTATCTGTACTTTTACTCAAGTAACGAAGCTGTGTACTCTGTCCGCCTCTGGTTAGGTCACAGCTCTGAACCAAAACTACGACATTACTAGTAGATTAATGCATCCTGAATTAAAGTGACAGCGCATGGTTCGTGGTCAAAATGAAGTACCACTCAGATTATCGAATGTAAATAGTTTTATCTCTAAAAACAGTTTAGCCTATAAAGCTAGTATAACGCTAGTATATTGGGCATAGTGTAATGACAAATAAAAATCGCTTGTTAATACCACTAACAAGGCTCAAAATAGCCCCACACTAACACAGTAACATAATGAGGGTCCCTACCTTCAAACCGAAGCATTGAGAACTTTGTCAGTGTCCAGACAGTTTAATAAGAAGATATTTTAAACATACAGTCAACTTCGCGTATACAGACAGGAGCCATCTTTGAAATACAGCCTTTACCAGTCAATCTACGAACGCCGATCCAAGCCTGCTGTTCGCGCTCACCTTATCACAACTTATAGCTCGTTCACATCTCACCAGCGCACTTGGATCGGCGTTCGTAGATCGACTGGTAAAGGCTGTATTTCAAAGATGGCTCCTGTCTGTATACGCGAAGTTGACTGTATGTTTAAAATATCTTCTTATTAAACTGTCTGGACACTGACAAAGTTCTCAATGCTTCGGTTTGAAGGTAGGGACCCTCATTATGCTACCGTGTTAGTGTGGGGCTATTTTCAGCCTTGTTAGTGGTATTAACAAGCGATTTTTATTTGTCATTACACTATGCCCAATATACTAGCGTTATACTAGCTTTATAGGCTAAACTGTTTTTAGAGATAAAACTATTTACATTCGATAATCATGAAAACAAATCTCAGATAACGGTTGACTAGGTAACAATGTGTAATTAGACCAAAGGTTCATTTTGCGCCGGAGTTCTCCTTTAAACCTGTAAAAAAATATATATATATATTTTCCTTCATAAAAATATAAACAAACTACGATAAAAATGCATCATAAACATTTTACATAACATTTAACTCATAATAAAGTATAATGATCTTTATTTACCATGAAGCAAAATTATATACTATAATAATTCTCTCACAGTTGAAACTTCTGGTCTTGAAGATTCACTTTATTCACTGTGACAAATTTAGATGTTTCTTTGTCCTGTCGCTCGTTGGCTGGTTAGGACAGATTTGGAAGAGATATTATTGCTTGACGGTATTATTGTCTCACGTTTGGTGAGGACACAGCATTAGACCTGAAAGTGCTGGATCTGAAGATGATCTACTTGCGGTGATTGTATTTTATATGACTGCGTAAAGAAGATAATTGAGTGAAACTCTTCCCACAAGGAGTGCAGTGATACGGTTTCTCTCCAGTGTGGATCCTCTCGTGTGTTTTCACATGTTCAGACCGACGAAATCTCTTGTCGCAGTGTGAACACTTGTAAGGTTTCTCTCCAGTGTGAGTCCTCCAGTGTTGTTTCAAATGTATACCGGTAATAAAACTCTTCCCACACTCAAAGCACTTATGATCTCTTACACCAGTATGTGTTTTCTGATGAAGTTTTAAATTCTGCAGATGTGAAAATCTCTTTCCACACAAAGAACATGAATGTGGTTTCTCCTGTGAATGAACTAACATGTGGCTCTTCAGGCCTGTGGACCTCGAAAATATTCTGCCACATTGATCACATTCATATTTTTTTTCTCTAGTGTGGATGTTCATGTGTTCCTGAAGGTTTGATGATTGTCTAAAACTCTTCCCACACTGATCACATATGAACGGTTTCTCTCCAGTGTGGACTCTCGTGTGAACCTTGAGACTTAGTTTGTATTTTAAACTCTTTCCACACAAAGAACATAAATATGGTTTCTCCTGTGAATGAACTCTGAGGTGGCTCTTTAGGGATGAAGCACACAAAAA
Source organism: Rhinichthys klamathensis goyatoka (assembly GCF_029890125.1). Classification (NCBI taxonomy): domain Eukaryota; kingdom Metazoa; phylum Chordata; class Actinopteri; order Cypriniformes; family Leuciscidae; genus Rhinichthys; species Rhinichthys klamathensis. The sequence goes on from NW_026607022.1 coordinate 768,313, forward strand.
TGTTTTGCCACATTGATCACATTCATGCAGTTTCTCACCAGTGTGGATGATCATGTGTTCCTGAAGGTCTTCTTGTCGTGTGAAACAACTCAGACACTGATGGCAGGTGAAATGTTTATTTTCTCTTATTTTCAAAGAAATACTTTCAGTCTGTGATGGAGTTTTTTCTTCAGTTTTGACATGATGTTTCTCCTCTCCAATCTCCTCATTTTCCTCCATCGGGCCTGAAAGGAAAATAAAAATAACAATTTTAATGCATTTTTATAAAATAATTTCTACACATGAGGTATATCGTATGCTTATGGGAATATTCCAGCATTTATTTGTGAACTGATGTGAGCATTGGGAAAATAATGATAACTCCACTAAAAAAAACAAAGGAAGCTGCATACTTATTCTGTAGTAATTTTGGGTGTCTGTGGTAAAAATACCACTCAGATGGAGTCAGAATATAACCTTAAATAATAATAAATCATCTATATTTAAAAAGATTATGGTATTACTTTTCACATCTGACACGAACATACAAACTACAATGTGACACCCATTTTTAGAGTTCGGTTTTTCTGATTCGTCATTAACCGTATAACTGATTATATCCATCATTAATTTATTACCACATTATTATACCAAGAAAGCATAAATGTTTCTATCCTCATGAAATTCCCTCACAGATCGAAACTTAAAGTTTGAGGTCACATACATTAGATAACTCTAACATAATTACTCTAAAAATTATTGAATGATTTCAACATTTTCCAAAGATGTTCGTTTCGTGCTGAATTAAATCAGTCTACAGACGCCAGAAAAGACGCACATTTGGCGCTTTATCCGATGAAAACAATTCAGAAATAACCCTGTAAATGTTTCTGAAACAAACTGTGTAAAGTGTATTTTATGGGTGTGTAAATACGCGAAATATCTGACCTGCAGAACTCACCTCAGAAGACACAACAAACGCGCTGAACGAGGAAGGAAACTAATGATGACGTCAGCGCGGTGATGCGAGATAAACGCGCCAAATATTGCTAACTATTTATACCTATGATTTATACAACTAACATTTATAACATACACAAAAATAATGCGAAAAGTTAATGAACACAAAAATTAAATCTCAGTCATGTGTAGGTTGAAAATTAATTTATTAGACCCTCAAGGGTCCTTACAGACAAATGTGGGCAAAAAAAAAAAAAAAAAAAATCATTTAAAGAAAATAGTTTCCTTTATCTGAGAGGTACAAGACTTGTCTACTTTTCACATGAACACATGAACACACACGCACATTTTTTTTAACTCGATTAAAAAATGTTAAGTGGTTAAAAAAAACTTAATTTATTTTTCATGGACAAAAGTGGGCACATAGGAAATTAATGGGAAATACAATCATTCAGAGCAATTTTAGAGACTAAGAAACACTTAGAGACTCATATCACATACAAAAAGAGAAACTTGTTGATGTTGAGAAGTTGTAGTACTTTATTAATTACAATATTTTAAATAAATCCTGCAATCAAGTTCCTGTCTGAGAATGTCTTTTTGTGAGTGTATCTTTATTCATCAAAGAATAAAAAAAAAAAAAAAAAAAAAAAAAACAAAAAACATGAGGCAGCACAATTGTTTTCAACACTGATAATAATCAGAAATGTTTCCTGAGCATCAAATCATTATATTAGAGTGATTTCTGAAGGATCATGACATTGAAGAACGGCGTAATGATGCTGAAAATACAGCTTTGATCACAGGAATAAAAACAAATATTTTAAGTTGCACAATATTACTCTTTACTGTATATTGAATATAAAAATGCACCCTTGTTGAGCATAAGAAACGTTCAAAAACCAAAAATCTTACATCACAAACACAAGGGGGGGAAAAGGGCCTTAAAAATATTTTTCTCTACAAAACGGGATCTCACTTTATCATAAGTATCTACTAAATGCTGAAAGCCTAAAAGTGCTCTAGTATTACTATTATTCCTTGAATGACAGAGAACATAGAAAATAGCAGTCATATTAAGACAGACACTACTGTCACCCATCTTTATCAATCATTGTTATTTGTTCTTATTACATGGCTTGGTAGAATTCCAATGTAGAATGCGGTCTGTTATTTCTTGATAACAGACGTTGCTAAGCATAACACCGTTGCCATGAAAAACAGAGCGTTGCCATAGACGCAGTTCAGAGACGGAACGGACTATTTTCTTTAGCGGAAGCAATACAATCGTTTTTAGATCAATAAACTCCTTTTTAAATCAATATTTTGTGTCAAATTATTGATTTATTTGGTAGGTATAGCCATGTAATAAGCGGGATAATGTATAGCGAGGCGGTTGTTATAGCGAATACAACCCCTTCAGGCTCCGCGTCGGGCTCACAATCAGTCAGGTTTGTATTCGCTATAACAACCGCCTCGCTATACATTATCCCCTTACATATGATATGAATCTAAATTTCCTAATAACTACATTCATAACAATAAAGTAATTAGTTCCCTAGCATCAACGGTATATAGTTTGTAAAGAGAAACAGACATAAAACCTTCTTTAGATGGCAGAAACACAGCGGCACATCCAAAGAAAACCATTTCGAATGTTTATTTTTTATTTTACTAAAGCTGTGTAAAGAGAACTGCTCACCTCAGAAGACACGGAGTGTGCTACTCATTTCTTATTTGTGAATCATTATTTCCTACCCTCGCGTCTTGTAGGGGTGGAGCTGAGACGCGAGGGAAGGAAATGTAGTAATGTCACAGAAACTTTCCTTTTTTTTCCTCACGCAGGACTCGCGTTTAAGAAACAGGCATTCGTTAGATCTGACGAGCTGCACGTGCACAGACTCTCCCGCTATTAATGCACTATACATATATGAATAAACGGTAACACTTTACAATAAGGTTCATTTATTAAACATTAATGTAATAACTAACATGAACTAACCATGAGCAATACATTTGTAACTGTTTTTGTTCATCTTTGTTTTTGTTATTAAGAATAAAAATACCATAATATGTTTGCATATATTGAGGAAACATTAGTTAATATACAAATCCAGCTGGTCATTGTTTGTTCATGTTAGTTCACACACAGTGTATTAACTAATGTTAAAAAGATTTACAATAACAACCTTATTGTAAAGTGTTACCGAATAAACCATCTAATATGCTTTGAATAATCATACTACTAAAACTAAATGTAATATGGTGATTTAAATAATGTTTGCGCTTTCACTTTGAGGAGGGCCGTTCTGTGCATCACAGTTTTAATCACAAGAAAGCATGTGAAAATGACTATTCCCAGACTTAGTTCATCTAAAAATTTAAATTCTGCATTTACTCACTCTCATGTCGTTTTTGCCCGTCACGCATGCATTCGAACATCCGTGTTAACTGCAGTATGAGCGTCATTGTAAATCTTTATATCATATAAAGCCGTCATGTCTCTTCAGTAGACTTGGATTTAGATTAGACCACTCGATTTATTATTTTTATGATGCATTTGCGAATTTTTTTGGGATCTTTTCAGCTTTAGAGGAATGGACTTTTATTAGTGGTGCACGATATATCGGCCGCCGATATAATATCGGTCGATATGGTCAAATTTTTACACATCGGTATCGTTCCAATATCAAAATAGGGCCGATGTGAACAGGCCGATAATCATTCATGTGTATTTGACGTGTGTGTAGATGTGAGGGTGGAGGCGGGTATGTTTGTTTTTGCACGAGCGCATACATTACCAGCTGAAGTCCTGTCAGTTTAAACATCAACCGCAAGAAGACTGGAACTTGCGCGCTGTTTTCTGTCAGCCTTAAGGCCTGTTCACACCGGGACGAATTTCGCGCGCGATATTCGCCGACGTTTAACGCCTCGTGACTAAACAAAGGGCGCCAATGTGAGTGTGCACACCGACGCGAAAAACGCCACGTGTAAAAGCGTCATTTTTTTTAAAAACGCCTCGGGTTCGTTTTTTTGGTTTGACGCGCCACGTCAATAACTATCCGACCAATGAGATTGGCGCTTTTGCTCACGTGTCTGGAGCTTCTGAAGTTACAGTAAAACACAACTTGGGGGCGCTCAAACACAAACCGGTCTTGCCGAGCACACATACGTAACGGCGAAAAAGATATACGCCAAGTAGCGTCTACTACACCATAGATATCCATAATAAAGCCTAGATGTCTCGTCCGCGCTGCTGGCCAAATATGGCCTTTATTATGGATATCTATGGGCTACACTGCCGGGAAGAAATAATACGAGGAAGATGCGAGGCAAGATGAATGTAGAGCTGCTGGTCTCGTTGGTGTCGGAATATAAAGAACTATGATAAACGCAACAGCGACTACAAAATAGGACTATTTCTGTTTTACATTAAGCGCCATCTAATGTCAGGGAATGAATTTGCATGTTCACTCGGCTCATCGTCAGCGAAAATCGCTTGGGTGTGAACACAAAAAACGTGTTTAAAAACACTGACGAATAACGCGCGCCGATATTCGTCCCGGTGTGTACGGGGCTTTACTAAGGGCCTGCTCACATATCGCGTCTTTAGCGCTCAAGTTCGTTATTTCAAATGTAGGCGCGCGGTCATAACGGAAGCGACGCGGTCACGGTGCGACGCGCTCGTTTTTTCCAAGCGCGTCCGCACCGCATCGAGATAAAAACATCTCAACTTTTCAGAATGCCGCAAGCGCACCATAAGCACACCGTAGGTCACGTGACAAGAACCAACCAGAGCGCAACCGCCCTAGCGCTTTGGAAAAAGGAGAATGCGGCGCGCCCAGCGTTTTCTACGCGTTTTTAGGTGCTATATGTGAATCCGGCCTAAGGCGTATTTTTGTCCCGCCAAAGCCTTATTTGACCGGTGAGTGATGTAGATGACTGACTGCTGCGCTTGTTTAACTGAGAGAACGAGCAGAGAGGGAAAGCCCCGGTCGCGCCCGCGCGCTCTCACCGTCTTCAAACTGTCTCCCTCCCTCGCGCATATTAATGAATTGAGTTGACTGAATATCTTTGAGAATACACGATGGTAAAAAGTCGGAAGACTGAAGTTTTTTTTTTTCCTGCCAACTACCGCTGGTTGTGAATTGTGCTAAATAACGTTGCCTTATCTTCTCTAAAAAGCTAAAAATATCGCAATGTAATTTTTTACCAATATCACGCAGCCCTAATCCTCGCTATGTGTTTTCTATACAGAGATATCGACATCGGTAAATATCGGTATCGGCCATAACAGCAATATTACTATCGGTTATCGGCCACAATTTTCACATCGGTGCATCACTAACCTTTATACTCTCAGGCTTCATAAAAAATATCTTCATTTGTGCTTGGAAGATTAACAAAATTCTTATAGGTTTGAAACGACATGAGGGTGAGTACTTGATGTCAGAATTTATATTTTTGGGTGAATTATACCTTCGAAATACAGTAAGCTGAGCCTTGAAAAAAACTATATCGCCCATCATTTCGTTTACATCGACGATTCATTGTCACATTTTTATATCACAATATCTTGATATATCATTACACCCCTACTAAAATAACATTACAAACTAGCATTAACCATTAAAACCATCACCTAATGGTTTCAGCAGCAGTGTTGCCAAGTTTGCTGTTTTTTCCACCAGAGATTTAGACAGTTTGACATATTATTGTAATTCACTGACATGCATTTATTGAAACATGATACATTCTACCAATGATAAAATTTGACTAGAATATTAATTTTGTGAGAAAGGGGCCTTTGAGCTCCCTTATGAGAATAGACTGCTTATGATTCCTACTAGTGATTTTCAAGATGAAATTGTTTATAACGCATAACATTAACAGTAAAATATGTATTTTAGGTATGGTATTGGCACATGTTGAGTTTTGATATTATATGGTCACTGGGCTTGTTTTTAGCTATTTTTGATTGGACTTTGAGCTGGTTTTGTTACACAGACCTTTTTAGTTTCCATTCAAACCAATACAATTCCCATTATAACCATTACAAATTCTTTCAAAGGGTTTGTATTGTTTTTTTCAGCAGGGTGGTTACACAGATTTTGGGGCCATTTAAACAACACCGGTTTAAACTAAAATTAAAAATGTATGCGTTTAGCCATCCATTTGCATGACACCTGCGTTTTGGGTGCCTTAAAATGCAGTTTTCAAAAGTATTAAAAAGAAACATTTATCTTAATGTAAACTACAAAATGTGAATCTGAGAAAACTGTGAAATCATGCACATGCGTATTACGTATTCAGTATTTCTTTACAAAGTGATTTGAAGGTGCTGGATCTGAAGATAAGCTACTTACTGTGATTGTATTTTATATGACTGCGTAGAGAAGATAATTGAGTGAAACTCTTCCCACAAGGAGTGCAGTGATACGGTTTCTCTCCAGTGTGGATCCTCTCGTGTGTTTTCACATGTTCTGAACGACGAAATCTCTTGTCGCAGTGTGAACACTTGTAAGGTTTCTCTCCAGTGTGAGTCCTCCAGTGTTGTTTCAAACGTATACCGGTAATAAAACTCTTCCCACACTCAAAGCACTTATGATCTCTTTCACCAGTATGTATTTTCTGATGAAATTTTAAACTCTGCAGACGTGGAAATCTCTTTCCACAAAAAGAACATGAATGTGGTTTCTCCTGTGAATGAACTAACATGTGGGTCGATAGGCCTGTAGCCCTCGAAAATATTTTGCCACATTGATCACATTCATATGGTTTCTCTCCAGTGTGGATGTTCATGTGTTCCTGAAGGTTTGATGATTCTGTAAAACTCTTCCCACACTGATCACATATGAACGGTTTCTCTCCAGTGTGGACTCTCGTGTGAACCTCGAGACTTCGTTTGTATTTAAAACTCTTCCCACACAAAGAACATAAATATGGTTTCTCCTGTGAATGAACTCTGAGGTGGCTCTTTAGGGATGAAGCACATACAAATGTTTTCCAACATTGATCACATTCATGCACTTTCTCAATAGTGTGGATGATCATGTGTTCCTGAAGGTCTTCTTGTCGTGTGAAACAACTCAGACACTTATGGCAGATGAAATATTTCTTGTCTCTTTTCAGTGAAGAAATACTTTCAGTCTGTGAGGGAGTTTTTTCTTCAGTTTTGACATGATGTTTCTCCTCTCCAATCTCCTCATTTTCCTCCATCGGGCCTGAAATGAAAATAAAAGTCATAATTTGAATGCATTTTTATAAATTGATTTCCACAAATGAGGTATATTGAAGGCTGATGGGAATATTCTATCATTTATTTGTCAACTGATGTGAGCATTAGAAAAAGAATAATTCAGTTAAAAAACGTGGGAAGTGGCAGCGCATTTCATTCATATGTTCACATTATTGTGCATATTTGCACTGTAAACTTTGGGCATTATAGTTATTCTGAAGTAATTTTGGGTCTCTGCAGTAAAAAGAAAACGTTTGAGTTCAGACCGTCAGAATATACCCTTAAATATTATAAATAATCTATTATAAAAGATTATAGTATTACATATCACATCTGACAAACATAAACACTACAACAATATGACACCCATTTTTAAAGTTTGTTTTTTTCTGATTCCTGCCATTAACCGTGCATAACTGATTATGTTCATCATTAATTTATTGTTGTCACGTAAAAAACCAAGACAGCAATATAAATGTTTCCATCCCCATGAAATTTCCTCACAGATCAAAACTTAAAAGTTTGAGATTATACATTCATTAACACTACATTATCACTCTCAAAATGAAACATATGATAAAATCGTCCAGTTTGAATGATTTCAACATTTTACTCAGATGTTCGTATGGTAAATCAGTAAACATCAGTCTACAGACGCCAGAAAAGACGCATATTTGGCGCTTTATCCAATGAAAACAATTCAGAAATAACCCTGTAAATGTTGCAGAAACAAACTGTGTAAACTCTGTATTTTATGGATGTATAAATACGCGAAATATCTGACCTGCAGAACTCACCTCAGAAGACACAACAAACGCGCTGAACGAGGAAGGAAACTAATGATGACGTCAGCGCGGTGATGCGAGATAAACGCGCCCATTCTTACAAAAGAACAATTCATACAAAAATAACATTTATAACATACACTAAAATAACTCTAAAACTTAAAGTAAACAATAATTAAATCTCAGTCATGTGTAGGGTGAAACACATCTGAGAGGTCCACGTCTTGGCTTTATCTGAGAGGTCCACTCTTGGCTACTTTTCACAAGTTTGACACCTGAACAAACACACATTTAAAAAAAAAAACTTGATTAAAAAATGTTAAGTGGTTGAAAAAACGTAATTGGTCTTTCATGGACAAAAGTGGGCACAATTTAATGGGAAATACAACATTCAGAGCAATTTTTTTTAATATGTCCAATAAAAATCAATAAATCAACACAATGCACATAAATGAAGGGGTGAGCCTATAGCCTACAACTTTCTCAATGTGGCAAACACTCAGAAAACACTCAATGTGGCAAACACTCACTTAGATACAGAAATCTGATGTTTTTTGTAAGAAATAAATGATTACTCTGTCTCCTATGTCTTTTTCTTGCATGGTCATATTTGTATACTTTGTATAGTCTCACCCAACACAAATGGTTTTTAAAACTACAATTTTAACTTGTGATAAAATCTAAAACTTAAGAGGTTAAATTTGTCACAACAATGATTTATAGCTTATTTGCAGCCGTTGAGTATTGTTTTCAGGCTGTTGATATTTTTTTTCTATTTTTATAACATCATATGTCACCATAAGCCCTATTTGGACGGTAATTGTTTCTCATGGGGTCATTGATTTTATTGCCGTCCGAATCCAGAATGTCAATGTCAATCCCCGGCCGAATTACTACTGTTTTTTGACAAACAAAGGTCGTTGTGAGAGGCCGTGTGCGTCTGCGGCTGATTGTGGATTGCTCGTCAACTGAGTCTTCCTCGGTCAGAAGGAATAGGCAAATCCAATGGTGCAGTTTTGAGTATTTATTGAGGAGGAGTCAGGTACATGGAGATGATGATGGTTTACAGGTATTAATATGACAAATAGGTGTGTTTGTGTGTGTGTGTGGTTTTCTGAAACAGAAAATACAATAAAATGTATATTAATAAACATAGGCTATGGTTACACACAGTTGCATAAAGAAGTGACCCGCAGTACAACCAAAAATCCAATCTGGTAGGGTGAGACAAATGATCAATATGGCGATATATTGTTGGCCTTCTCCCTGCGGCTGCGATAAGATAATTGATATTCTGGAGCTTAATATCGATATTTTAATGAATAAAATAAGGCGCTCTAGATAGATTCCCCTGCTCCAAGCATCGCTACTACCTGGCTCCTTGAGGTAGTGCTCAACACATGAATGAGGGAAACGTGAACATGAGATAACTAGCCTAAGGAAAATAAGTTTTTAATTTAATAATGAGAAATAGTGTTTCATAAAAAAACGGAAAAAAAAACCTATCTTTAAATCCTCACTTGTCTGTCTTATGCTTCTCTGAGCAATGTTTGAACTTGGTGTTTTGAGCACTTCTTGCGTTGTTTTTGCCTTTTTACAATGACTCGCTTGGTTTAGTCCTCAGATGTAAGTCGCTTTGGATAAAAGCGTCTGCTAAATGACTAAATGTCTTAAAATGCCACCACAGCTGGAAAAAATCCTAGAGGAAACACTTAAGAGTTTTCCCTACTACAAACACTCAATCAGCAGGATGAGAACTGAGGATTTGGAAGCTGCTCTTGCCAGTCTCAGAGCTTCAGTTACTGAGAGCAGGGCAGTCTCAGTTGAGTGTCTGCTTTTGAAACCAGACTGATTGTTGTCCAAGAGGTTGTTCTGTGTAAGAAAGGAAGAGATCTGGTTGAAAACAACTCGTTCAAGTGTTTTCTCGACGAATGGAAGGAGGGATACCGGTCTGTAATTTTCCAGATGTGCTGGCTTTAGAGTGGGTTTCTTAAGCAGTGGGGTTACCTGAGCCTGCTTAAAAGCTGTGGGAAAGGTACCAGTGTGAAGAGAGGTGTTCATGATATGTGTGAGTGCAGGTACAACTGAGGAAGAAATGGCTTGAAGTAGATTAGTGGGAATAGGATCAAGGCAAGGCAAGGCAAGTTTATTTATATAGCACATTTCATACACAATGGCAATTCAAAGTGCTTTACATAGAAGAAATTAAAATAATCAAAACAAATAAGACTAATTAAAACAGTTTAGAATAAAAAATAAAATAAAGTAGTACTGGTCCACCCCTATCTGAGATGATGGAAGAGATTGAGCCGGTTTACGGTGCCACTGGACCTCAAGCCCAGGGACGTACTCTGCTGGGGTGGTGCTACACCAGTAATTCCCACTTCGCGTGCGCTGTCTGCTGCCGTTACCCTTAACTACGCTCTCAGCGACTTCTTATACTGTCAGCAGTATAACTAACTTACTCCTTCACTCGCCTCATCGGAGTGAAGACTCTCCTTCAAAATCTCTTCCAGAGATTATTAAAAAAATAAAAAACAAACAAAGACAAAACCAGTACAGTAAAAACAGTCGTACGAACAGTGGCACAGTGCTCATTCAGTAAATGCATAGCTAAACAGATGTGTTTTGAGTCTGGATTTGAATGTGACCACTGTAGGAGCACATTCTGATCTCCTCTGGAAGCTGGTTTCAGCTGCGGCTGGCATTATAGCTAAAAGCAGGCTCTCCATGCTTAGAGTGAATCCTTGGTATTTCTAGCTGATGTGATCACAATGATCTGAGTGATCTGTTTATATTCAGTGAGCATATCTGCAATATATTGAGGTCCTAACCCATTGAATTATTTATATACCAGTAATAATACTTTAAAGCTGCAGTCCGTAGCTTTTTCCCTTTTTGTCGCCATCTCTGTTCGAAATCTGTAACTGCAGTGATTCGCGGAATTATCATCTTTACGTGGGTTGTAAATCGGCATGAAACAGCGCGAATGAACACAGTGTTTTGAGGCGAGTGGTGCTGTCAGTCACCGCGCTGTGTGGATACTGTCATACAGAATCACAGATTCACTTTTTGAAAGCTTGACCAACATAAGAATTTTCACCGGAAAATGTCTTCTGAACAAGTAAGTAACATCCATTTTTGATCTGACCAACTAAGGGGGAAAAGCATTCGACATGACAAGCGATCGTTAGATTTAATCAGCGCGATTTACAGCAACCGTGCAAATCATAGCCTACTTTGTTCTCAAATTGTTCATGTTAACAACAGCATTGCGTGACTAACGTTATTTAATGTGTTTTATGATTACCTGTGTAGTTCAGAATTCATATTCTCCATAATAGCTAAACGAGAAAGGGACAACAAAGGAAACTCCATAACTGTGTGAATTAAGAAAACGTACTGTTACACGATTGAACTATTGAAATGTCTTACTTGTTCAGCAGAAAAAGCTTTCTCTTCTTCCGTTTCGAACCCCTTCGGGAGTTCACGCACCTTTCAAAAGCCCCACCGATGTGTATCCTTGTGTTCGCATGAGACGGTTTCTTTCTCTTTCCACCTTAAATCCGAAGTACGAAGTCTTTTGGGTTTTATAACTGGTTAATCTCCAGTTGACACTGATGATTGTTGTCTGCATCTTTCTGGATCCGCCATAAGTTTAATCATGTAAAGTGCTGCGAGAAAAGCCTATACATCTCTAACGTTACATCTCCTCACGCGCAGTATAGCCGGCTAGCCGAAACTCCTTCTTTATGTGTACGGGTGTGACGTAATGACGCAAAGACATGCTCGAATTTCCAGCGAAAACCCACCAGTACCACTGGAATTAAAATCATTATTACAAGCTAACCGTTTTGAATCTAGCTATGGCAAGCAGATAGTTTTGAACACTGGCTGAAGATGTTTTTTTTAAATAATTAATTTGGATTATTTTTAACTTAAAAAAGTTACGGACAGCAGCTTTAAAGTCAATCCTAAATGTAACGGGGAGCCAGTGTAAAGACCCGAGGACTGGTGTGATATGTTCATATTTTCTGGTTCTGCTCAGAATCCTGGCAGCAGCGTTCTGTATGAGCTGCAACTGTCTTATGGTCTTTTTAGGAAGGCCAGTGAGGAGTCCATTACAATAATCCACCCTGCTGTGATAAAAGCATGCACAAGTTTCTCTAAGTCTTGACTGGAAACAAAGCATCTAATTCTTGCAATATTTTTCAGATGATAGTATGCTGATTTAGTTATTGCTTTGACATGACTACTGAAACTAAGGTCTGACTCTAGAGACAAACAAGATTCCTGACTTGATTTTTAGTTTGTTAGACCCCTAGCGTCAAGGTATGCATTCACCTTGAGAACTTCCTCTTTGTTTCCAAACGCAATAACTTCAGTTTTGTCTTTGTTTAACTGAAGAAAGTTTTGGCACATCCAACTGTTTACTTCATCAATGCATTGGCACAGGGAGTCAATGGGGCTGTAATCGTTAGGCGATAGGGCTAAGTAGAGCTGTGTGTCGTCTGCATAGCTGTGGTAAGCAATTTTGTTCTTTCTCATTATTTGGCTCATTGGGAGCATATACAGGTTGAACAGGAGTGGTGCAAGAATTGAGCCTTGAGGGACTCCGGATGTCATGGATGTCCACTCAGACTTATGGTCTACTATACTCACATAATAACCTCTCCCTTCTAAGTATGACCTGAACCATTTTAGGACTGTCCCAGAAAGCCCCACCCAGTTTTCCAGCCTGTCAAGAAGTATGTCGTGATCGACGGTGTCAAATGCAGCACTGAGGTCGAGTAGTACCAGTACGGATAATTTCCCTGTATCAGCATTTAAGCGAATATCGTTTATTATCTTTATGAGCGCTGTCTCTGTGCTGTGATGCGATCGGAAACCAGATTGAAAATTGTCAAAGTATCAATTCGAGCTTAAGAATTTGTTCAGCTGATTGAAGACAACTTTTTCAATGATCTTGCCTATGAAAGGAATATTTGAGATCGGTCTATAGTTGCTTGCAGTTTTCAGGGACTTTGGAAAACTCCCAGAGATAAGTGAGGCATTTACCACTTCTAGGAGATCTGCTTCTAAGCTGTTTAACACACTCTTGAAAAAAGATGTGGGAAGTGCGTCAAGGGCGCAGGTTGATGTTTTAAGGTGCTGTACGGTTTCTTCCAAAATTGTGCCTTCAATTTCTTCGAAAACAGACATGGTAACTACTTTCTCAGGTTGTGGTCTGATCTGTCTGACCCCCGAGCAACTCAATGATGTGCTGATCACCTTTCTGATATTATTGATTTTCTCAGAGAAGAAAGAAGCAAACTCACTACACTTGCTGTCGGAGAGCATTTCACTGGGAATCTGGCTTGGGGGGGTTGTCAGTCTCTCTACAGTAGCAAAAAGAGTGCGTGTGTTGTGCAAAGTTTCTGTTTATAATATTCGAGAAGAAAGTCTATCTAGCTTTGCCTAGTACCATATGAAAAGCATGGATGCTGTCTTTGTAGATGTTATAATGGACTACAAGTTTTGTCTTCCGCCACATGCGCTCTGCTCTTCTGCATTGTCTTTTCATATTTTGCACAGCTGTTGAGTTTCTCCAAGGTGCTTTTTGTCTACCACTCTTCCTGACTTTCACAGGAGCAATATCATCAATTACACTTTTAACTTTTGAGTTAAAAGAATCAAGGAGAAAATCAACAGAGTCAGCAGATATGCTTGGTTTTAAAGATATGGCCTTCATGAATAGCACACTAGTGTTCTCATTTAAGCATCTCTTCTTGACAGACACAGATCTAGCTTCAATGACAGGAGAGATCAATATATCAAAGAAAATACAGAAATGATCAGAAAGTGCAACAATCGATGAGATGTTTAGACCCTTACTAATAAGTAAATCTAGAGTGTGTCCACGATTGTGTGTGGGACCATGTACATGCTGAGTCAGATCAAAAGTTTTTAAAACAGTTGTGATTTCTTTTGCCATATTGTTTTCTGCATTATCTATGTGAATGTTAAAATCTCCAGCAATGGCAAAACAGTCAAACTCTGAGGAAATGGTTGATAGCAGTTCTGTAAAGTCCTCAGCAAAGGCTGGAGAGTATTTTAGAGGCCTGTAAATAATGATAAGTAAAATACGTGGAGCACCTTTTAACACAATACCCAGATATTTGAAAGACGGGTAATTCCCAAATGATATTTGCTTACATTCATAGACATCTTTAAAAAGAGCAGCTAAGCCCCCGCCTCTATTACCCGCTCTGCAGACACTCAGAAAAGTAAAGTTAGGAGAGGATGTTTCATTGAGGACTGTTCCACTGCAGCTGTCTTCTAGCCAAGTTTAATTTAGAAACATAAAGTCCAGGTTGTATGTGGTTATTAAATCGTTGACTAGAAGTGATTTATTTTTAAGTGAGCGGATGTTTAAAAGTGCTAACTTAACAGTCTTACTTTTTGTCCCCACAGCAATCTTGGTTTGGCGCGTAATGGGCACCAATTTAGATGGGTTTGCTGTACGGCTTTTAAAGGCCTTAGATTTTCTATCATGAACAGCAATAGAGAAAGATTCAGGCACACTGGGTTCCCGCTTGTTTTGTAAACATTTAAGAAAGTTACTGTTATAATAGCGGGGACCCGACACATATCACTGAGAGCGTGTATCAGTTGTTTTTGGTTCACCGCGAGCCGATGGAGGAGGGTGTGGGCCCTGGCGCTGTGGCAGAGGCCGAAGAGCTCTCACAGGAGGAGGGGAGGGCGAGCTGGGCCTGCAGGCTTTGGTGGTTGTGGGGCCTGCCGTTTTTTGGTTGACATCTGGGGGCTTGCAGCGAAAGAGTGGGATAGTTTGGTTCCAGCATACACCAGTTTTACCATTTTCTCTGAGAAGCACAGAAGTGGAGATGCTGGAGAGAGGGATAACATGTCTGGGGAGAGGGGCTGTTGCTCTGGTGTTATCGGAGGCTGTAATATGCTGGCCTGGTTTACCTCGCTGTTTTCCAGAAAGTTGTCGTTGGCAGCTGAATCTTGGAGCAGTTCTAATATGTCCCGGTCTGTCTGTGGTGAGTTCTGTGGGCAGAGCTCTGCTGAGATTGTGTCCGTGAGCAGAAGTTGTTGTGGCTGCATGGTGTTATCATTGTCCTTGTGTGATATGTCAACCGCATGTCCATTCAGGTGCTGAAGTGAAGTCCAGTGGTCATTCATACTGTGTCCAGGTGTGTGTGTGCTATTCAGGTTGAGTAGATTGTCGCACACTGCAGAAGGATGATTGAGGGAGAAGTAGATATTAGGGATGCCACAATTCTCAATATAGTATTGAACCGTTCGGTACGACATCCACGGTTCAATACGCGCTTGTGAATTGCGTTTTTTCGGTTTTACATTTAAATTTATGTGCGTTTTATTTCTCTCCGAATTGACTGTTTGTGTGTGCCTGTACGAGCTGAGATGAGGAAACTCCTCCCCGCGACGGCCGCGAGTAAATTAGGGGGCGCGCGCGGCTTAGCCATCATTCCACACTTTAACATGGGGAGCGGCGGTGTAGTGAGTTTTTTTGCAGCCATGTGTTGAGCCCAAGCAACCGTGAAAACCTGTTTGTTCCTCTTGCTGGGAGTGGTCCACTGATGAATGTCTGAACTTTCAGTCTTTTAAGTGTTTCAAAAAGTTCATTGAAATCCTTCTTAAGGAGTTCTGACTGCTCTTTATGGATATCATTTTTCCCCACATGAATGATGAGTCGATTTGCAGTCTTATGTTTCATCAGAATGTTCTTAAGTTCCCTATTTACATCAGAAGTCGTTGCTTGTGGAAGGCAGCACATAGTTGTATTCCTGCTAATAATGTTTCTGATTGTGGAGTCACCCACTATCAGAGTCCTGTGCTCGGCTGCGCTCTGAGCTGAGTGCCGCTGTCTGCTCGATCTTGAGCGCCAGTTAGCAGTGTTAGCTACTGGCTGATTCAGTCTGTGTTCGATCACATTCATCACATTCAGGGATTCCTCATTCATTAATACTTCAAATCTGTTCTCAAGATGTATAGGCGGTGGTAGGAGACCAGTGTTTGCAATCCTTGTCAGAGCCGTATCTGGGGTAGAGGATGCTACTGCAGCAATATGTGATGCTCGTGACAATCTGATGTCTCGAGTGCCTTTGGGTCTCGCTCCCTGTTTGTGCCATCGATTTGTAAGTCGATCGGCTTGTTTCTCTACACTCAGTATGGCCTGTCGAGGAGGACTAGATTCATGGGACTCACCGGCTGTATGCAGAGGACGTCCATGACGAAGCTCTGTTGTGTTTTCCGCCTGGTTTGGTGGTCCCACAAGTAACTTTGTTTCAAGAACTGCAATCCTTTGTGAAAGTCTCTGGCAGTTAGTGCAGCAAGTAGATTCCAGAAGAGGCATTTTCTCTTATCCTTTGGAATGTAGGATCAAGCGGACAGGTGGTAGGGCGATTGGAAAGGAGGAGTTTGAAGACTTCTGCCTCTGAAAGTAGAGAGAAGGAGGGTAAAATGTGTATGTTAGCTGGTAAATGTGTGTGTCAGTATGTGGATTGGTAAATTGGCCGCTGATGGTGGTTGTTTTATTTATGAAGAGTGTGGCAAAATCTTCAGCTGTTAGGGTTGATGGAGGAGGAGGAGGAGGAGAGTTGAGAAGGTTTTCAAAAGCATGCGAGAGTCAGAAGAATTGTTAATTTTGTTGTGAGATATTAGCAGAGAAGGACGAGAGGAGGGATTGATAAAGACCAAGGTCAGTAGGATCTTTCGATTTGCGCCACTTCTTATCTGCACCCGAGTTTAGAACGATGTTCGCGGAGAACATCCAGTGGCGGATTTAGCAAATTGGGGGCCCAAGGCGAAGGTAGTATGGGCCCCCCATCCGATCTTTAAAAGAGAACAAAAAAAAATGTACTGACTGAATGGTGGATAGGCAGGTAAAGCTAATCTACCTGGCACTGTCGGCAGCAATGGGTAGCTCCTCCTTGCTAGCATCATTGCTAACGGTCGTGATGGTGGTTGTATCGTTAGCGTTGTTGTCATTGTCAGCGGGCATCACAAAAAAGTTTATTACCTTCCTTCGGCAATTTTGCTAAAAACGTTTTGCTTTCCTCCCGCTTCCTGCTTTTTTCAGCACTGCTTGGGTAGCTCCGCTTCATTTTTACTCTGTCTACTACTCTGTACACTCTGTCTGTCAATCACTTCTTTTTCTCCGTCAGTTTTTTGGCGCATTAAAGCCTTGTCACTTTCGCAGATGCGCAATAAGTGAGATAATGGAATAGTCCAATGTAGTGAGGTGGGGGGCCCCCTCCTGTCTGCGACACTAATGAATGTTTTTTTTTTAGAAATATATAATTTGCGAAAAGTAAAAAAAAAAAAAAACTTAAGCATAAGTTAATGGGGCATTTTGGGGGCCCCTGGGGCCCAAGGCAATTGCCGACCTTTGCCTAATGGTAAAGTCCGCTCCTGAGAACATCAGAAAACCAATGGGGCAGAGAGTGTGGCGCGGGCTGGCCTGGAGGAAAGGGGGCAGAAGTTGTCCAAGGATGTTAAAGTGGAGAAAAGAGTATCAGTTGCACTGTTAGTATAGTGTTGAAAATTGATCAGGTGGAGGAAGTGTGTATGAGAACAAAGAGGATAGGTGAGAGGGTGAGAGTGAGCGTAGGTGACCTGTGGAGGAGTGTGTGTTGTGTTCTGAGGCAGGTTGACATCAAGCGTGCCGTACAAACCCTGAAAAGTGAAGCCAAAGCGTCTCGATCGCCCCCCGGTGACCGGTCCTTGTATAGGTCATAAACCCCGCCTCCCCGTGTTATTCAACAGGACGTGAGACCAACTAAACAATTAAATTACACTTCAAATATCGTTTTTCCAAAGATGATTTCTGTCATTTACTGTAGTTTTTATCACGCTGATGTAATTTCAAGTGTTTGTTTTTAAAATAAGTTTGTTTTTAGTTAGTTATTTGATGCTATAAAAACGGACTAAAGCAGACTAAGTTTAGCAGTTCAGCAGCATGATCTCCTCGACAGTGTCTGTAGTCCAATTTAGACACTTGTTTGGCCAAAAATGAGTTTGTCTGAAAGTGCATTTTATTTGTGTAATTTTATTGTGATTGTAAAGGACATTGGTCAACATTATGTTGTTTTAATTGTGCTTTATAAATAAACAAACAAACTTGTTAGCAGCCACATTTTTCAAGACGTAACAGCTTAAAAAAATCACGAGAGGGATAATAGTGATGTATTTTATGTCATAGTATAAAATGTGAAAGTGTCTTCAGCTTGTGTTCACCACAGATCTTATTTCAGCCATTTAACCAAAAACCCATTCAAAAAACCCATTGACTTTGGGACGGAAGTTGTAAAATGCTTACTTTGGCCATACCTCTACCACTCTATTGAGTATTAGCATTAGCACACAATGTTGTATGCACGCACGCACAAGCTGAACTGTTACTGTGCCATTTTAGGGTTGTGTTCTTCCCTTTCTGTTTCAGTTATTCCAAAATATGTAAAATAATGGTTACTTAAGTTTATAGTTTCCCTGCTTTAATGTTAATTAATGAGAAATGATAACAGTGTTTTATGTTTTTATTGTATGCTTTATTAAGAGTGTTGTCCACTATATGTCCATGATCACTTTGAGAAAATGTAATGCGCAACAGTCTCACATCTCTCGCTACTGACTTCTGCAACGTTGATGAACAGTAACCAGCCTTTGGTCGTGTTTGTCCCAGTTTTGTCTGTCCCAGAAAAGTGAAATCTCGAGTGACCGTACACCTGCTGTCAGCGTGATTCGTTCCACACAAAAAACAAACACAGCCACATAAATATAAAAATTTAACATAATTTGAAACTCTAATTGCTCATAACCAGTGTTGGGGAAAGTTACTTTGAAAAGTAATGCATTACAATATTGCGTTACTCCCTTAAAAGTAACTAATTAGGCCTACTTAGTTACTTTTTTCCACCTGGGCTGGGCTTGTTTTTTTATAATAACAAAAAAGTTATATTTTTAGGCAAATGTAAAGACCCTTTCACACCAAAAGTGAAATAATAATCCTCAGGCTGAAGGGAATGCAGATTCACGTGTGTACAGTAGAGGAACAGCTCAAACCAACCTTTCCGCTGCTGTTATTCCTGATAACGCAAGAATAGATGCAGGAGAAGAAAGTTTAACACTTACTTTACCAATAAAAACAAAAAAAATATTTTTTTCTTATGGCTTAACCGAATCCTCGAAGGTTAGAAGCAAGTACATTGGTCAATAAAGTCAGATTAAATGCATACAAATTTATGTTATTTAACTTATTTAGTTATTGTAGGTTTGCATAGTATTCTAATTCTGCATTTCACTGATTTTATTAATTTTTTTGAAATATCGAATCTTTTTTTGCGTGCAAGTGAGATGAATAAATGCACACACACATTTAGTCTAGAACTACAATAACTTTCATGTTACACACAAATGGCGACAAACCAGATGAAAACAACTCACAAATGACTGCGTAAAAATTGTTTAATTTATATATTACTTAATATTGTGAACTGCTCACCTCAGAAGACTCTGGCTGTGTCTGAAATCGCATACTCTCGAGTAGGTATTTATTCTGAATAAGTAATTACTTCACGACCGCTAAAAATATGTTCTATATAGTCTGAATGCTACTATATAGTAGGGAAGTGATTTCGGACAAAACATCCTGAAATTACTTTAGATACTTTCATTGTACTTTGCCTAATTTTCTCTTATCTTGAGGACCACAAGTTAAAAATGGCTCATCATACCCCACTCTCCCATATTTTACAATTGTGCTAAATACCGTAAACCTCAGAAGACTCAACACAATTGATGACGTCATCACTGCAATGCCAAGTCAAAAAAGCACCAACTTTAGTTTACAATGGCAAAACATCTATGAACCAACAGATCAAATAAAACAAGGATATTTCATTGCTTTTAGATGGAACTAAAACTATGCATTTATGTATTCCTTATGCAAGAAGAATCAACAGACAATAAAAGTTTAATACTTGGTTGAAGCAAAAAAAAAAAAAAAAATGGAAACGAATAAGACAGGTTTGTCTCTTTATCGACTAACAAGATATCAAAGCATTTCAAGAGAATAAAACTGAAGGCCAGTTTCAAAGATACATTAAAGTATATCTTACATGGGTTTTCTAAACACACCATAAGTGGAAGAATAATTAGTAGATTTGAAAACAATAAAAAAAAAAAAATCTGCCTCGTCTTCACCTTCTTGAACAAGAGTTTGAACCTGTAAAAGCCTTCTACTTTCCCTCATAAATGTGTAAACAGACTACATGTGATACATATGCATTATATTGGACATAAAATGAAACTCGTAACAGACAATAATGATATAATTTATATCATGAAGCAAAATGATATTCAAGAATAAAACATTGAAGCTGCTTTCAGACTGTCAGTCCAAAGCCAATTTTTGTGGATGTTGTTATAGGAAACATCTCTGCAGAAACAAGGTTGTGTCGTTCCAAAGTGCCGGACGAGTGGAAAATGATAATATAACAGAGACATGTTTTGAAACCGGTGGAGACGACAGCAGGGAATAAAGCCGCTCAGACCTCCTACGATTCTGATACACATTGTCATGTAGTAAATAAGACATAATGTATATTGAAAACCTCTCTTAAAGAACGTTATTCATTGTGACAAAGTTAGATGATGTTTCTTTGTCCTGTTGATCGTTGTGGCTGGTTAGGACAGATTTAGAGGCTGTTAACACGATACCGTTTCAACTAAAAACTAAACTAAAAAGTGTTTTTGCTGTTTTGGCCTGAAAGATTTATACTGAAAACGGGTTTCAAAGTTTTTGAAAATAATATCATTATTGTCTCCGTGTAAACTACAAAAACATGAATTTGTGAAAATGGTGATTTCATGTGTATTACGTGTTTAATCTACAGGCGCGGAGTTTTTTTTTTTTTTACAAAGTGACATCGCCAACTACTGGCCTGGCAGGAGAATACAGTGTTTTTAGTCGCTTTCACAGATCCGAGTGAACTGGGATCATTTTGACCACATTGTCATCTGAATGCACAAAAACTAAATTTAAACTATTTTTTTTCTTTCTGATTTTAGTACATTGTTGTCTTGTAAAAGTATCCTCATATTGAAGATATTTTATTGTTCTGCTGTGTTATTGTGTCACGTTTGGTGAGGACACAGCATTAGACCTGAAAGTGCTGGATCTGAAGATGATCTACTTGCTGTGATTGTATTTTATATGACTGCGTAAAGAAGATAATTGAGTGAAACTCTTTCCACAAGGAGTGCAGTGATACGGTTTCTCTCCAGTGTGGATCCTCTCGTGTGTTTTCAGTGATTCTGACCAATTGAATCTCTTATCGCAGTGTGAACACTTATAAGGTTTCTCTCCAGTGTGGATCCTCTCATGTGATTTCAAGGTTCCTGACCGATTGAATCTCTTGTCGCAGTGTGAACACTTGTAAGGTTTCTCTTCAGTGTGAATTCTCTGGTGCCGTTTCAAACATGAATTTGTAAGAAAACTTTTCCCACACACAAAGCACACATGAACTTTTACACCAGTATGTCTTTTCTGATGAACTTTTAAATTCTGCAGAAGTGAAAAACTCTTTCCACACAAAGAACATGAATGTGGTTTCTCCTGTGAATGAACTGAGAGGTGATTCTTCAAGTTTGAAGCCCTCAAAAATGTTTTTCCACATTGATCACATTCATGCAGTTTCTCTCCAGTGTGGATGTTCATGTGTTGCTTAAATTCAACCTGTTGTCTAAAACTCTTCCCACACTGATCACATAAGAACGGTTTCTCTCCAGTGTGGATCCTCATGTGAACCAAAAAAGTCCTTGTGTGTTTGAAATTCTTTCCACACTGACGGCAGGTGATATATTTCTTACCTCTTCTTTTCAATAAAGAAATGCTTTCAGTCTGTGAGTGAGTTTTTTCCTCCTCTTCACTCTCCTCATTCTTCAGCATCAGGCCTGAAATGAAAAGTAAAAAAGTTGCATTTTAAATAAATCATAAATCAGAGAGAAATGTAAAGTAGGGATGTCCCGATCTGATCAAGCGATCCGAAATCGGGCCCGATCACGTGGTTTCAGACTCGATCGGAATCGGACGTTACCTCCCGATCAGGACTCGGATATATGTAAATTAGGGGTGTAACGGTACATGTATTCGTAATTATTGAACCGTTTCGGTTCGAGGCTTCCGGTTCGGTACGCATACAAACCGAACGATTCCTAGGACCATTTTTCCTGCGATCACCACAACGTTGCGCAACATCAGATGGCAAACGTAATGAAAGTGGAACGAAACTGCGCTACTCATTATATTGTGCTTAACGGACCCTTTATCAGTTCGGACCAGCAACATCTGTGCAGCGCGAGATCAAGCGACACAGCGCTGAGAGATCCAGTGAAGAAAACATTTGAATTCGCCACTGAAGTAATAACATCGCTGCGAGATCTAGTGAGAAGCATTCACATTTCTCCGTTATTAACCGTAGATCTCTATTAGATCAAACAGCGCTGACGTGGACACCAGGAGAAACATTGTGCCGCCCGTGAATGAACATGGATTTAATGTTGCACTTCAAAACTCAAATATTATATAAATATATATTTAAATGTTATTTTTAATGTGATTACCAAAACATTATTTGTTCATCCTTCAAAGATTACCCCATTTATAAACCTGAAAGTTTCAAGATGTAGGAAAACTCAAACTTATTTAAAAATAGTTTTTCTTTTAATAAATAGGAATTTCTCTGGCATTTCTTTCTTTTTGCTGTATGGTATCGAACCAAACCGCAAATTTTACCGCAACTGTTACACCCCTAATGTATATATTCTCATTATTTTTTTATACACTTTTAAAACATTTTTTTTTTGTTTACATGCCTGCCGGGTATTTTAAGTTGAGGTGTCCAAAAGTGAAGATTTGATGTTATTTATTACTTGATTGTTCAAGCTACCTCACAGAAGTGCTCTGTTTGTTAACCGAGTTGTTGAATGTTAAAATAAGGTGAATTAAATAAAAAATAAGGAACATCCTGGATCTGTTTTTTCTCTCTTCTTTATTCTTTTTATATGTATTATATAAGTATCGGATCGGGACTCGGTATCGGTAGATACTCAAAATCAAATGACTCGGACTTGAGGGCAAAAAAACCTGATCGGGACATCCCTAATGTAAAGTGAAAGTAGAGAACAGCTACACAAATAATTTTGACAACAGGATTGTTTTTAGAACATTGTCATGTGTGCGCAGAAAAACTTTTACATTTTAGTACATCATTGTTGTAAACGTAACCTCATATTGAAGAGATTTTATTGCTCTACAGTATTATTGTATCAAGTTAAGTGAGGATGCGGCTTCACACCTGAAAGTGCTGGATCTGAAGATGAACTACTTACAGTGATAGTTTTTTGTATGCCTGTGTAGAGCAGTTAATTGAGTGAAACTCTTCCCACATGCAGTGCAGTGATACGGTTTCTCTCCAGTGTGGATCCTCTCGTGTGTTTTCAGGGATCCTGAATCTTTGAATCTCTTGTCGCAGTGTGAACACTTGTAAGGTTTCTCTCCAGTGTGGATCCTCTGGTGCCGTTTCAAACATGAAGTTGTAACAAATCTCTTCCCACATTCAGAGCACACATTAACTTTTTCACCAGCATGTCTTTTCTGATGAACTTTTAAATTCGGCAGACGTGAAAAACTCTTTCCACACAAAGAACATGAATGTGGTTTCTCCTGTGAATGAACTGTGAGGTGGATCTTCAGGGCTGAAGCACACAAAAATGTTTTGCCACATTGATCACATTTATGCAGTTTCTCTCCAGTGTGAATCCTCATGTGAACCAATAAAGTCTTTGTGTGTGTGAAACTCTTTTCACACTGACTGCAAGTGAAACATTTATTGTCTTTTCTTTTCAGTAAAGAAATATTTTCAGTCTGTAAGTGAGTTTTTTCTCCAGTTCTGACATGATGATGTTTCTCCTCTTCACTCTCCTCATTCTTCAGCATTACATCTGAAACAAAAGTCAAATGTAGGGCTGTCAAACAGCTACATTTTTTTAAATAATTAATCGCAAATCAAATTTGGCTGAGAAATTACGTTCAAAAGATAATTTAAAGTCATTACTGTGTTAAATTAGAAAAGCATCAAATACACATTACAAAAAGTAGCTTTAGAAACAAATTTTTTTTGATTCAACAGAATTTATTACTAACGAGGGTGAGTAAATTATGACTGAATTGTGTGAACTACCGTATTGTTCAGAATATAAGACGACCCTGATTATAAGACAATCTAGTTCACCCTGATCTCAACAGCAATACTGCTTTAACAAACAGCACAACATAAATACTTATTTGCCATGAAAACAAAACTTTCAAAACATTACTTGTGATGATACTTGTCTCTCACAGATCACTACTAGTAAAGAGAAATCGTACTAATTGTCAAACTTCACGACACATGACCCTACAGGAGTGATTACCGATAGGCTTGTCTATCAGCCGCAAAAAAAACAGTCCACCTCTGCGTAAAACCATAGAATTCAAATGAGTGCACTTTCTTTTTCACACGGCTGTAGAAAGTGACTATATTATTTATTAGTTTATTTATAATTATTTATTGGTATTTCCTACTACAAACACTAAATCTGGTGAACTGCTTTATAACCTCACTGTTCTTCAGCCTCATTAATGAAGAATAAAGAATAAACACCAACCTCTTTGTTCTTCTCTCATGTTCTCACCGTCCATCAATGAACTCTGTGTTTGCAGATATCAGCTCTTCCTGATGGTTTGATGCTCGTCTTCACTTGTAGCTGATGGGAATATTCCAGCATTTATTGGAGAATTGCAGTGGGAGGAGCTTCACTGAAGGAGGAGGAGCAGATCTGTCAAAATCAAGAAGAAATCACTGAGTTTGTTTGTATTCTAATTCAGACGTATTTAATGTTAATCTATCTATAGTAAAATAACTTTTACGTAAATTAATTGCAAAGTGTTTTATACTTATTCACATTTTTATTTCTAAAAATTTCATCCACATACTTTATTCCAACATGTATCTTACCTCTCATTAAAATATAGGCAAATATATAGAAAAAATTGAGAGTATAACAATAAACAGATACAAACAATGTAAAAATAAAAAAGACAAGATAAACTTAGACAATTAAATATACAAATTTGCAAGAAAAGAATAGCCCGCCAGTTGAGTTTGACTTAACTACTTGTTTTTGTTTTTTTATGGAACATGTTTTTTCCACAGATTATGCTGTTATGAAATTTATATCTTGTAGATGATCACAATATATGATCGTGTCGTTTGCTCAAGTCTGTTGACACCAATAAAATGAGCTTAATGTGGCAATTTACAGATCTGAAAACATCAGCATAATGAATGAGGTGAAAACAGGATCAATTGACATGAAATCAAGAGGCTTATCAACCATTGTAATTTGTTTATATTAATCTAAATATAGCTCGATTGCCTAATAACTGCATTCATAACAACAAAGTATAGTTCACTAACATCTTCCCGATTTGTGATGAGAAACTATTTAGGCAAATCATAAATTCTTCTTATTCTTTAAAAAAAAAAAATCGTTTTAGTTAGTAGACACACAAAAAGCGCCGAACCCAAAGAAAACATTTTAGAAATGACCATTTAAATGTTGCTTTAAGTGTCGTACCACGACATGTGGTGATTTGTTTACCTCAGAAGACTCCAGACGAGTCCACAGTGGCTGAACGGGGAGCGCGCGATAGTGGTGACGTCATCACCGCGAGACGAGATACAAATTCTTGTATTTATATGCTTCCACAACACAAACAAACAAGGTACATAATCAAATCTCTGAATATAACAGCAATTGTTCAACCTCATGTTGAGCATAGCTAGTAACAAAACAGAAAAATCACAATAAAACAAACAAATAAATAAAATACAAAATAAAATAAAATATTCTATATTATATGTATCCAAAAGAAAAATCAATTTAAGGGCTTTCTGGTTTTTAATCAATTTTAAAGATTTGCACAAGAGTTTAACCTCATTCATCTACTGATTAAAGTTGGGTTTAGTTTTAAACCATCTGCACTTATGAATGAAAAACTTTCCAAGACAGAACAAAAAAAAAAAAAAAAAAAATCAAACTCTTTGTTTTCCAGACAAATACCAAACCTGATGAACTTCAGAGAGTGAGGGGTTTCAACATTTGTTTGACAAAAAACACAATTGTTCACATCAAAATTAAATTTCAATCTTAAAAATTAATTGGTAGGATAAATTTCATTTAAAGTTCACCTCCTAAGCTTTAGAAGGGAAGGGAAAATACAAGACATTTTTTTTTTAACCGTATTAAAATCTTTACGCACATATTCCTGTCTAATAGGGTTTGGGTAATAAGGCTGTAAAATATAATTTCTAATGACTCTCTTTGTTAAATTTGTATCACAAATATCACAACCTTCTAAGGAGATCTGCCTCAGACCTAGGGAGACTTTGGAGCACAACATTTATTTTTTAACCATTAATGTAAAAAGGAATTGGAATGGCTCTGATCATTCTATTAAATATAATCACATGACACTGCAGTTGGAATTTCTCACAAAACTCTACACAGCAACACATTTCCATTATCATCCAAGAAATGGGCAATAGCCCAAATCCCTTTAGATTCCCATTCCTCGAAATATACAAACTTTCTGCCAAACCATCTATTATTCCAAACTGGAGAGTTGTGGGGCATGAAGTTATGTTTGAACAATAGTTTCCAGTAGAGCAGCACTTGCTTATGGAAGGCTGAAAGTTTAACTGGTAACGAGTTACTCAAAGTCACAACATAGAAAAAAGTTGATTCCCCCAGTTTGTTAAAGATTGCACTGGGGGCAAAAAAACTAAAAGAGTGGCTATTTTGAATGAAGGATTTTACAAGATCAATGATAGAATATCAAAAACGATCCAAGTACGGTTTATAACCGCAAAATAACTATAAAACAACCTATCAAAAATAAGGGTAAAACAGTTACTGATGCAGACAGTAGTGATGTTACATATGACACTGAAGCTTCGATGTGCGTATCGCGAAAGCGAAGCAATTTCTATTGAAGCCCCGTATCGGGGTGTGTATTGGTTTCCCAGAGGTCACGTCACGTGATCGATGACAAACGAAGCCTCATTTTCTGTCCAATCACGTGCGCGTCTCGCTTTGGGTGTCAGAAGGCTCGAAGGTCCTTGTCAGTCTGGTTGATGGGTTGTGAGGAGAGTGCTGTAACTTTATTTTGTTGTTGTTGTTGTTGTGTCTTTTTTTTTTTGTAAGATCGTTGCACTTTTGGTGTTTTTTAGGTAATTTGGTGTTGGTATTTGGGTGTTTGGTGACGGGTTTGTATTTACAGCAATGGCAACAGCCAAAAAAAGTAAGACTTCCCCTAACTGGGAATATTTGGAGCTTATAGCTTCCAATGTATGAATGCATTTGTAAGCTGCGCATCCCAAATAAGGGGAGTGGCAACGCTATTAGCGTCCACAGTGTTTTACTCATGATGTGCCGGGGAAGAGAAACACCTGTGTTGCATTAGCAATCAGGGATCAAAGTTATAAAGGTATGATGTATTTGTTGTTGGGGTGGGGGGGTTTCTAGCGGCTGCTGAGTTCCTTGCCGAGGCTACCGTGCCGGGACGTGGGTTGGAGATAGACGCGTGTGAATAGCGACTGGGAGGGATATTTTGCTGGGGTTTTCCCCTCTTAAGTTTGGCGGCCGCCGTTGTTTTCCTTGAATACGGGAACCCACGTCCGGTAGCGGGTAAGAAAGCCAGCAGTACACTTTCATTTGACTGTTGTTGATGTGTGTGTTGGTATTGTGTTGTTCGCCGGGGAGGCCCTAATTTATGTGTGCAACTATTGGTCCCCCGGCGCCATTTGTGTGTAAAGTGAGCGTGTGTGTGAGTAAGGGGGTAGGAGAGCAGGTTGTTATCTCCCATATGCTTTTTATACTGTATATTGACGACGGCTATGTATTTAGCGTGAGTGGTATTGTGGGTATGTCCTGATATTCGGTGTGTATTTATTGGTGTGGTATTTAAGTGATTTATATGGCTTTGAGGTTTGCTGTGCAATGAAATTATGCATGCTAGGTGATCACATGAATTGATTTAATGCATGCATGTAACAACCTTTGAGACCCCGTGCTGAATATATTGTCCTGTTTGTTGATGCTTTATTCTTCGTTAAGTTTATTGATTAATGTTATTCATTACAAATACATGATTAGAATTGCACCTGACTTACTTTGCATTAACCTGTTGTCCCCCCCCCCTGGGTTTTAATACAATGATTGTCTAAAAATAAAATTGTTGTATTTATATCTAATGAATTGTGTACTTGAGTTTTCCTTGGTTATTGAGCCACAGAAAATCATTGGTCCAGTAGAGAACCTGTAAATCACCCTTATTACGAGTTGGGGTGGTTACAACTTGGCGTAGTTTTGGCAGTCTGGACTGTGGGCAATAACCAGGAAAATGTCAACTGCACAACCATCAGTGCAGTTACCTTCTACATCAAGTGAGGGGCAGCAGAGAGTAGATGGTTCACCGGATATGGCTCAGAATCAAGCAACAAATGCAAATATGTTTATGTTTCCAATGATGATGGGGACACCTTGGTGTCAAAAATTTAATGGAGATCAAATGGCACAGGGGAACAATTTTCAGGATTGGTATAATATGCAGATATCAACGTTCAATATATACCCTTTTTCTGAGGTGCAAAAGGTCTCTGCTGTAATAAGTAATCTTGATGGGGAAGCAAAGAGGGAAGTGTTAGCCTTGCCAATAGCACAGCGTACGACAGGTGATCAGATATTGTCATTTTTGAAAAGCATTTATGGAGATATTGTCCCCCTTGCAACCCTTCGTGCCCAATTTTTTACTCGTAAACAGAGGACAGATGAGAATGTTAGGCAGTTTGCCTTGGCCCTTCAAGAATTGAGTAATCGGTTGGAGAATAGGGGCGATGGCACCATTAGGGGTAATGTTTTACGTGACCAATTTATTTTGGGACTCTGTGATGCAGGATTGCGTAGGGAACTTCGGGGTATGGTCAGGGCAGCTCCTGATAGTTCTTTTGTAGAAGTTAAACAAGAAGCAATTCTGCGAGCAGAGGAATTTGGGGAGGTAAGGCAAGCAGTAGCTGCAACAGTGCAGTTAAAACCAGCCCCTGATACAACAAAATTGGTGGAGGAGATTAAACAGGAGGTCTTTTTGCAGTTAAAAGGAGAAATAAAGGAAATGGTTGCTGGAATGATTAAGGAAGTTCGTGAAGGAGTACAGCACTTATTGCCAAGTAGTGATGATGCAAGATCTAGGTATGAGTTAAGGAGGGGTCGGAGAAGCTCAGATCAATTTGATCATCAGGGAAGACCTATCTGCCGACGTTGTAAACAAGTTGGGCATATCGAAAGACGTTGTAGGGTTGTAGAGGGAGCACAGGGGCCTTTAAACTTTTAGAACCCACTGTACAGGCCCAATCAGTGGGTACATTTGGTAGTGGCCAATCAGAAAAGAAAGATCATTTAATAGGACAATGTCCATCTGTGGAAGTGGTGATACAGGGGGTTAAAACGCCTTGCTTGATTGATACGGGTTCACAAGTGACTACATTGACCGAAAGTTATTTTAAAAAATATTTTGAGACTAGAGGACCAACAATGTATCCACCAATTCAAAAGTTCAATTTGGTAGCTGCTAATGGGTTAACAATTCCGTACATTGGATATATTGAGGTAGATTTGAATATATGTGGGAAAGTGATACCAAAAAGGGGAGTGTTGATTGTTAAAGACTCAAATGGATCATTGTACCCAGGACTAATTGGCATGAATGTGATTAAGGAGTGTAGAGATTTCCTGATGACACAGACTGGGGTTAGTTGTGTAGGGGCAGAAGGCGAAATGCAGGTTAAGGTGTGGCATCAGATGTTTTCGGTGTGTGAAGATCTGTTCAAGTTTGCTGATGAGTCAGGACAGATAAGTTCAATTTACTGGCCGCAGGGAAGACGGAAGACAATACCAGCTCAGTCAGAGGTAGTGATAGAGGCATGTGCACGTTTACGACCTGATAGGAAGGATTATGTGGGTTTAGTGGAACCTTGTCAAGATGTATTGCCGGGGCAGTTATTGGTAGCTAGATCACTGAGCACGGTTTCAAAGGGTAGAGTTATGGTTAGAATTCTAAATCTTTCTACAGCCCCAGTGACTCTTTTTCAGCGCTGTCGAATAGGGCAGATTTTTGACGTTGAGTTGTGTCCAAGTCGGCAAGGAGATGTAGAGTTAAGACAGTTGGATGATGAGACCGTGGAGGTGGGGGTGAGGCAGAATAGAGTGCAGGATCCCAGATAGCAATGAGTCGGCGGACCACCGTCGGTTCTCCGGCGGCAGTAGAAGCGTCAGAATGGCGACATCGCAAACACGTTGGACGGCGCACCGCCGGCGGCAGCCGCTTTTTAAAAGCGGCAGCCGCCTTCCTACCGCCTTCGTTAAGCGGCCGGCCCGCGGGCCAACCGCCGTTCCGCCGCGCTTTATATTGAAGGCCGTCCTTCCGCGGCCCGCCGGAGGCAAACGCTATTTTCGAGCGCTCTGCCGCCGCTTATTCTGGCTAGATATATATATATATATTTTATTTATAGCATGCAGTTTATCAAGAATAATGATTGCTCAAACCAGACAAATTTACAATTGGCATTTTTATTCCACGTTTCAAAGTACAGTAACTGTCATTTAAACAAGATGTTTCAGATCACTGAAACATAACAGAAAAATAAATAAATCAATATACTAACATGCAGGTTTCCAATTCAATTTTGGATTCAAAAGGCTGCAATTACAACACTTACAATAAGTTTTCATATAAAAAGGACAGCTCTAGGGTAACAAATTACCAGTAAACATTATGACAAGTAAAGAGGATATTTGATACCAAATAATGTGCAAGATACCAAATAAATAAAAGTATAACTACATTTACAAGCCATTTCTAACAATATGATAAGTGGTAGTAATTTATAGTAAAGCTCTGGAGTAGAATAGGCCATTATAACGGCAATGCTGACCTGTGGCACAAGGATTTACAAGCTTTATTTGAAAAAGAAAAAAAGAAAGTAATTTCCACAGTGAGTGAGTGTAGTCTGACACTTCTGACTTCTTTAGGGGTCTTGATTCTACTGACTGCAAGATAAAGAAAGGATTCCAGTTGTCAGTGATTCTGGGGTGTCAGTAGTCAGTCTAGTTTTAAGTGGTCGGCTGTGGGTCCCTCTCAGCTGTGCGGCGCCTTTTTCTGCCTTCACGGTCAGATGCTCCTTTCAGGTAACGTGTAACGTTAACCTGGACCGCCTCATCAGTGCATCCTGGGTTGCCGGGTCCTTCCGGATGGCTAATATAGAAAATACAGATCTGTCATTTAATTTGAATTGCATGAGGACAATAGGACATACACATCTACTTAAATCAAAAAAAAATATCCAACTTACTTTGAACAATGGTCTTCAGGAACATGTCTCTAAAACATGTTTTGTCCCCTACACCAAGCTGAAAATCCAAAAAAGTGTTACAAATTACATTTCTCTGAAGCTTCTCATAAATAAATAAAAAATGTGAAAGGCTAAGGATTCAGACTGTAATATATGCAGTATACAATCTTAAATTTTACTTTATATCTTGGTCTACTACATGTACAGGTAGCCCCAGTGGGAATTAAACCGACAACCACAGGTGCTGTTTGCAAGTTGTACCTAATTGCTCAGTGCAAGCAAACGTCTTCAACATTGTTTGTTGAACTTGCTTCACCTGCTCTTGAAGTAAGATTTTACAATTCGTATTTTTATATGTAATATTGTAGTGTTTATTATAAATGATTTATCTGTGCACTGTTACGACCCTGTGTTCTGCTTGCTCGCCTGCTGGTGGCGGTGTTGCTCTGAGAGAGCGTGGGAGATCGCACACACCTGCTTCCTCCGATCATCTTTGATTATGAAGAGGATAAAACCTTGGATTGAACATCTCATCTTCACTTCGTCCAGGGGGACTGACAGCCTCTGGCGAAGTCATTCGAACCTTTTGATTTACAGCCCATACCAACCTTCTTTTACTCCCCAACCGGATTATGATTTTGACCCTTTTGATTTGAAACCCTAGACTTTGTTATATTCAGTTTATTGTGATTTTTGAGGACGAATAAAATCTTGCAAGTCATTTTCGGTGTACTTGTTTACTTTATGTACGGCCGAAACGAGCTGGCCGTAACATAAATTGGAGTCTCGTCCGCGATCCTATTGTGGTAGGAAACGTTGGTAAGTATGGGTTGTATGTGTGTATGTTTTTGTGAATGGTTACCTTTATAAATGAGAACTCTGGTGAGTTAGAGTGTTTCCAGCTGGATTGTGAATACAATCCTTCCGTCGGAGCACTGTTTGTTGTTTTGTTTTGTTATTTTGCCTTTCTTGTTTTTGGAGGTTATCCTGGGTGGAGATTAACTCTCTGTAGGGGGTACGCTTCCGGACTTTCAGTTTGACTGATAGTTGCGGAGTTCAGCGTTTAATGTCGCCTCGAGCCCGGTACATCTCTGAAGACCAGGTAGGATTTAGTTATTGTTTTTCTGAGTTAGGAGCTGGAGTTCTCTTATATTATAAGTGGTAAATCCATTCTACAAAAAAAAAAAAAAGGGAAAATCGTTGAGATTGCGTGTATAGTGCAGTTTATTTTACGCTTACACTGTGTTTTGACTTGTGGGAAGTCTTTGAAAATTTTGTGAATGAGGTTGCGTATACGGTGACGTAGTTCCTTTTTGAAGCTGTGGCTGGGAATTGTATTTTGAGTAAACAGCGTCTCACGTGTGTTAGCTAGTAGGTTCGATTGTGTTATTGTGTATAAAACATACGAACGAAATGTCTTCGGTGGTCGAGGATTTCTTTGCGTGTCCATCAGAAGCTTTGCTTGAGAGTTGTACAAAGGAGCAGTTGGTGCAAATCGCCGAACGCTTCAGTGTCGATTTTACTTCTCAAGAGAAGAGGCTGAGGGAGACTATGGTGACTACTTTGAAGCGGTCACTTGTTGATAGAGGAGTTATAGAGGTAAGCACAGAGCTAATCACTCCGAGTGAATCGTTTGTGTCTACTCCTGCTGAGGTTTATAGTGAAAGTGAGACGAAATTTCCTGAATTGTCTTTGCAAGAGAAGCAATTGTGTTTAGATGCCGCGAAAATTCGTGCTGAACGAGATGATCGCGCTATGAAAGAGCGAGCGGTAGAAAGAGAATTTGAAGAGAGGAAATTAAATCATCAGTTAGCTATGCGAAGAATGGAGCTTGATTTAGAAGAGAGAACGCTTCAGTTAGAGAAGGAACGTGACGAGAGAGCATTTGAGATAAAAAAGTTGGAGTTAGAATTAGCAGCAAAGACGGCTGAAGCTTCACAAGCGAATGTGCCTCCTGTTCCACAACAGCATGCGAATGCAGGTGAACCTGTGTTTGATGTTCACAGAAATATGAGATTAGTGCCGCCATTTTCTGAAAAGGAAGTGGATAAATATTTCTATCACTTTGAACGTGTTGCTTTATCCATGAAATGGCCGAAAAGCTTTTGGACTTTATTATTACAGTGTGTGTTCACAGGTAAAGCTCAGGAAGTTTATTCTGCACTCTCACTGGAACAGAGTGGTGAGTATGATGTTGTGAAGTCTGCTGTGTTACATGCATATGAACTCGTGCCTGAGGCATATCGTCAGAAATTTAGGACTTTGAGTAAAGCTGATGAATGTACTCATGTTGAGTTTGCAAGAGAAAAAGAGAACTTATTTGATCGTTGGTGCACTTCAATGAAGGTTACAACTAGAGAGCAGTTAAGAGAATTAGTGCTCTTAGAGGAGTTTAAACATTGTGTTCCTCATGCTGTAGCTACGCATCTCACTGAACACAAGGTGAATACACTTTCAGAAGCTGCTATCATGGCTGATGAATTCGTATTAACCCATTGTGAGTCATTCAGTTCAGTCGGTCTTAAAACCAACAATATGAGTAAGTCTAAGTTTTGCTTTCAACCTAAGACAAAGTCTCCTGTGATGAGTAGGAATAGTAAGACAACAGCTGCTGAACATTCTAGTAAACCTGTAGTCTCACGAGACATGGTTTGCTTTTATTGTAAAAAGCCTGGTCATAAAATATCTGACTGTCAGATACTCAAGAGGAAAGAGAGATTGTCGAAACCTGTTGCTTTGGTTTCTACCTCACCATTTACTATTGACACTCGTGATGAGAAAGATCGTCATTTGTCCAGTTCTGGTGATAAATCTGTTGATCAGTGTACAATTTCTTCTGTTGATTATACACCTTTTATCACAGAAGGAAATGTGTCATTGCCTGGTTCAAATGAAACGGTGCCAATACGTCTTCTTCGAGATACAGGGGCTGCGCAGTCGTTTCTGTTAGAGGGAATTTTACCCTTGACTTCTGAAACCGCTACTGGAACTCATGTGTTAGTGCGAGGTTTTGAGATGGGGTTTGTTGAAGTGCCTTTGCATCGAATCCATCTTTCCTCTGCCATTGTATCTGGTGATGTAGTAGTTGGTGTTCGTTCTGCACTTCCAGTCCCTGGGATTACATTTATTCTGGGAAATGATTTAGCTGGTGGGAATGTTTGGGGTTGGAGTGAAGGGGCAGCTCCACCCATAATAGCATCTACACCTAGGAAATCTGATGTTGGAAATTATAGAGAATTTCCTGATTTGTTTCCAGCTTGTGCAGTTACTCGATCAATGGCTAAACCATTATCTGAAAATCAAGTTGAAGTTCCACTGCATGATACCTTCTTCTATACTGTTCATACAGGTGATTCAGGATCGGATGTATCCAAGAGTCCTGAGCAAGGAGACCTGAAGTCCTGTTCTTCGTTGTCTTCTGACCAGAAAGAATCGACAGTGTTGCGACATGAATCTAACGATACATTAGAGGTTCTGTCCACTCTTGAGAAAACCAATGTTGATCTCTCTGATGTTGATTGTTCTCTGACTTCTTTGTTCCAGATTTCTCGAGAGGATTTGATTAGAGCTCAACAGAGCGACGACAGTCTTAAAACCTTATTCTCTGAAGTAGGGTCTAAGAAGTGTTCTGATCCTCAGTCTTCTTCGTACTTTCTTGATGATGGTCTGCTTTGTCGGAAAGTGGTGTTGCATGAAGATGTTTCTCCTGAACCTAAAATTCAGATTGTGGTTCCTTTTACGATGAGGGAATCCGTGTTGCATTTAGCTCATCAAGGACTTGCTGGTCATACCGGAGTTCGTAAAACGTACGATCGAGTCTTACGACAGTTCTATTGGCCGAAGGTGAAACGAGATGTGGCAAAACATATTCGATCTTGTCATACATGCCAGATCACCGGTAAGCCAAATCAAAAGTTACCTGTTGCTCCGTTGCAACCTATTTCCGTCGGTTCCACTCCTTTTGAGTATTTGGTAGTTGACTGTGTTGGTCCTTTGCCTCGGTCCAAGACTGGTCACCAATACCTTTTAACCATTATGTGTCAGACTACTCGTTATCCGGCTGCTTATCCGTTAAGGTCCATTACTACTAAATCTGTCTTGAAGGCTCTCACTAATTTCATGTCGACCTTTGGAATACCTAAAGTCATTCAATCTGATCAGGGTTCGAACTTTATGTCAAAACAGTTCTCAAAAGCCCTGCGTCAACTTCGAGTGAAACACAATATTTCTAGTGCTTATCATCCACAGAGTCAAGGAGTCCTTGAAAGGTTTCATCAAACCCTGAAGTCCCTTTTGAGGTCATATTGTGTGGAACTCGATGCGGATTGGGAAGAAGGTCTGCCATGGATGTTGTTAGCGATCCGTGAGGTAATCCAAGAAAGTCTTGGGTTTAGCCCAAATGAATTAGTGTTCGGACATGTAGTGCGAGGACCTACAACTGTGTTAGCTGAGGAGTGGCGAATGTCTAAACCTTCTGGAAATATTTCAGATTATGTGAGTGGATTCCGGCGTAGATTATATGAGGCACGAGCTCTTGCTAAAAAGAAATTGAGTAAGTCTCAAATAAAAATGCAACAACGCTTTGACAAGAAAGCTAAATTAAGAGAATTTCAGGTGGGTGAACAAGTATTGGCTTTATTGTCTCTACCTGCAAATCCATTTCAGGCTAAATTTACAGGCCCTTACAAGATAGTTAAACGTCTTTCTGATGATGGCTGTCTGTTGGGTGCTCCTGATCGGAGGAAGAAGGTACAGGTGTGTCGCAGTGGCCTGTTGAGGTTGTACATAGTTCCTGTTCGTCCCGTTGCTGTTGATGTGGTGAACTCTTGTGATTCTTTTCCGGAGTTGTCGTCTTCCTTTCGTAGCCCGAGTGGGGGTTCTTTGGAGAGTGCTGATGAGGATGAGAGTTTTCTTTCTCGAGAAAAGGTCGACGGGCGACTTGGGAACTCTGGGATTCTTCTTGATCTGTCCTCTCGTCTTTCTTGTCTGGCGGAGAGGGAGAGGAGTGATGTCACTGAGTTGGTGATGTCATTTCCCTCTCTTTTCCGTGATGTTCCTGGTCGTACATCTATCATAGAACATGATATCGACGTAGGAGCCTCATGTCCTGTTAAACAGAACGCATATCGAGTCAATCCTTTTAAAAGAGATTTGCTGAAACAAGAGGTGAACTATCTACTTGCTCATGATCTGGCTGAATGTAGTTTCAGTTCATGGAGTTCCCCTTGTGTTCTGGTAAATAAATCTGATGGCTCATATCGATTCTGCACAGATTATCGAAAACTAAATTCTGTTACTAAGCCGGATTGCTTCCCTTTGCCTCGAGTTGATGACTGCGTCGATCATGTTGGCTCTGCTCGATATGTTAGTAAGTTCGATCTCCTAAAGGGATATTGGCAGGTGCCGCTGACTTGTCGAGCGAAGGAATTATCCGCCTTCGTCACACCTGATGCTTTCCTGCAGTATACGGTTATGCCTTTCGGAGTGCGAAATGCACCCGCGACGTTCCAGCGTCTCGTAAATCGTATACTGTATGGAATGTCAGGATGTGAGGCATATCTTGACGACGTGGTGTTGTATAATTCCTCCTGGTCTGAACATCTTAACCAGATTAAGGAATTGTTTTCTCGTTTAGCAAAGGCTAATCTGACCATAAACCTCGCTAAATCGGAATTCGCGAAGGCAACCGTTACCTACTTAGGTAAAGTCGTGGGAAACGGTTGTGTAAAGCCTGTCGAGACCAAGGTTGAAGCCATTTGTGATTTTCCCGTACCCACCACTCGTCGTGAATTGCGACGGTTTCTCGGTATGGTGGGATATTACCGGGGCTTCTGTGAAAATTTCGCCAGTGTGGTCTCCCCTCTTACCGATTTATTGAGTCCAAAGTTGACTTTTCAGTGGTCTGAGCTCTGTCAACAAGCTTTTGATAATTGTAAAGCGTTGTTGGCGTGTGCCCCTGTTTTAACAGCCCCGGATTTTGAGAAATCTTTTAGCCTTGCAATCGATGCAAGTGCTTGTGGTGCGGGTGCTGTCCTCTTACAGGAGGATTCGAACAAGGTTCTACATCCTGTAAGTTACTTTTCAAAAAAGTTTAATCGACATCAACAGGTATACTCTACCATTGAGAAGGAAGCTCTCGCCCTAGTGTTGGCCGTGCAACATTTTGAGGTATACCTAGGGTCCATCGCTGCACCGATTATCATCTATACGGATCATAATCCGTTGGTTTTCTTGAATCAAATGAGAAATCGAAATCAGCGACTTATGCGATGGAGTCTCATTTTACAACCTTTCCACCTTGAGATTCAACACATTCGAGGAAAAGATAATGTCATAGCTGACACCCTTTCCAGAGCATAACCTAACCTCTGCGTTGTCCATTTTCTTTTCTCTGCATCTCTAGGGCCCAGAGGTGCTGGAAAATGAAGAGAAGACGACGTCCAGAATGTCATTGCGCTTGTTTTGGGTTGTGCTTAATTGTTTTTTTTCTTGTTTTTTTAGATTCGTGGCCGAATCTTTTTCTTTTGGAGGGAGGTGTTACGACCCTGTGTTCTGCTTGCTCGCCTGCTGGTGGCGGTGTTGCTCTGAGAGAGCGTGGGAGATCGCACACACCTGCTTCCTCCGATCATCTTTGATTATGAAGAGGATAAAACCTTGGATTGAACATCTCATCTTCACTTCGTCCAGGGGGACTGACAGCCTCTGGCGAAGTCATTCGAACCTTTTGATTTACAGCCCATACCAACCTTCTTTTACTCCCCAACCGGATTATGATTTTGACCCTTTTGATTTGAAACCCTAGACTTTGTTATATTCAGTTTATTGTGATTTTTGAGGACGAATAAAATCTTGCAAGTCATTTTCGGTGTACTTGTTTACTTTATGTACGGCCGAAACGAGCTGGCCGTAACAGCACTTCATTATTCTTTTAAAATTCATGTAGCCTTATAATCTTTAATCAAATACGTTACCCTTCCCTCCCCCCTCGAAACGACTTCTCTTCTCTTCCGGTCATGTGCTATGGCGCGAGGGCGTGGCAACTCCCCTCAAACCGTGCTATGAGAAGAGATGGAGAAGAGGAGCGCTAGAGTAAAACCCTGCCCTCCGTTCAATATACCGTTTCATTTTTAAATACGTCACAACACTGGAGAAAAGTCGTTTGTAACTTCCGGTTCATGCCGACTTCAAATAGAAGCAATAGTTTCCAAGACAAAAAAACTTCACAAATAACATCACTTACTTGTACTCAAACTCTTGGCTCTGTGAAGTGGAGTCTGGATTACTGGGGAGAAACCTGGTTGCGAGAAAGAGGAAACAGAAATTTGAAAATCTAACAAATGGTATAGTTTAGTGGCAGGATCACAAATCCAGCATAACAGCAATAGATTTTACATACCAGTTCAGCATTTTCCTGGTTTTCTGGAATCGATGCATCTTTCTAGAGTTTTTTTTCTTGAGACTTCCAAGATTCTAGAGTAGGGAATAATGAATGAAAGAGTCAGTTATCCACAATAAACAGAAAATAAATTACACAGATGAAATACAGGAAAATCAAATACACAAGTCAGACCCATTTACCTGCTCCCTTCATGAACTTAAAATGATGTTTCTCCCAGGTGCTGTGTGGAGGTGTGCAGAGGATGGCTAAATTGTTGCCTTCGTCTTTTTGCTGAGGTTAAATGGGGGCCAATGGCACATGCTCTCGCTGAGCCACTCTTGCGGAACCACTGCAAATGGCAGATCCTCCTCGTTGATAAACTGAACAATGTGAACCATCTAAAATAGAAGAACATTTTGCATAAATTATACTTTGATTAATTTCCAGGCAAAATCAATAACATTAAAATGCTCACCCCTTCAAAAAACGAGTCATTTTCACAAGTGGATCAACAGAAAACCATGTTCAGACAAACACAATCATATACATACACACATATATACATATACACACATATATACATATATATATATATATATATACACACACACATACATCGTTATTTTTGTAAGAAAACACCAAAAGTTAAACTTTCTAGATGTAAAGCTTTCTTTCTAGATGTAAAGCTTTGGCGATCTACTGTAGCTAGATACATTTCAACATGTCGAACATGCTTGAATTCAGTGAGTAAAAAAGGCGAAGCAGCATGTGTTAGCTAACACTGTAAGTTAATCTAGACTAGCAGCATGGTTGTCGAATCAAACAAAACATCATTATGTTTAGTTAGAAAACAACACAAGTTATACTGATCAGTCTTTCTTGTTGTAAAGATTTTGCTAACGTTACCATTCCCACGTGGGCGGGAGAATTGTCCTTCAGGATTTGGTTACGTAAGTTAGTTAATTATTCGACTGACCAATACTATCTTAAACCACATACTGTAGTACTCACACTTGCATAAACATACGTAAATATAGTTAAAAGAAGAAAAGAAAAAACTAACGCCAGGAAGAAACTAAGTAACGTTAGCCTAACTAACGTTAGCTATGTCAGAAACATGACGAAAACTTTGTAAACAAGGCTAACTTACTAGCTTGACTAGTAAGGCAAGAACATATTTGAAAAAGCTGAACTAAAAATGTAAAAAATGAACATAATATTGCGTTACACAAAAAGGAAAAATGTACTTACTTTAAAGATCGTAGTCAATGACTAGATAGGATATCCTCTCCAAATACTGAAATCGTGTGACGAGTGGCCACTGTTGTGTTGGTAAATCTGGTTCCGTTTTTTAGGTACTGCCCCTCTCGGCCGGTGGAGGTACTTCTCTGTTTGTGCTTTAATACTTTCTTAAACATTTGTACAGATTGCAAAACTCGCAATTGCAAATTAATCCCTTTCCTGTAAAAGGTAAAAAATAAAAATAAAAAAATCGAGCTTGTAAAAAAATGAAAGACATAAACGAAATTTCCTGGGGTGACAGAGAGACAAAATATTTCTAAATATTTCACTTTATCTTTCAGGTCAAAACAGGGATTTTCATGTTTATTATAAATATTACCATGGTTGCAAATTAATAAAAAAAATCTAAAGCATACCCAAGCTTTTGGCCAAGTTGCAGATGTCTTTCACTGTTCACTGATTTTAGGCATTGGTGAAAAGTCTAACTTCATCCATTTATTCTGCTAAATTGTTCATACCATGAATGAAATATTTATTTTAAAACCTAATCAGAATCAGAAAGATATTTATTGCCAAGTAAGTTTTACAAAAGGAATTCTTTTTGGACTATTTGTGCATCTCAATTGTGCATAAATCAAAGAAATGTAAAGAATTGTCACCTTAAGTGAATAAAATAATTCTATATATTTTACATAGGCCTATCACTGAATCGCTTCAGAGTTTCAACGTAATTTAAATGTATTTTCCTAAACCTTATCATGGAATCAGACTGAGTCAAATCTGTTATAAACCCTAATGACTTTGGAGCAACAACAATAACAAAATTTGATATAATTCACATAATAATTATAATCGCTTTAAATGTGAAAGTTAAAATGCTGTCAGTTCCACTCATGCCAATGACATGGCTGGTCGATTTCAATGCGGCTTGCCGCCAGCCGGCCGCGGTTCATTTAGACGGCGGCAACCGCCAGAGAGAATGAAGTCGGCGGCCCGGCGGCTGTTCGCCGGCGGCATCTCGCAAGAAATGGGAGTGACGTATTCGGCGGCAAACGTTTCATCTCCGCCAGCGGGGCGCACCTATAGCCGACAGTTTGGGGCCGGCGGCAAAAAGAAGCCGTGCCGATATTTTTTGCTATCTGGGATGTAGAACAAGAACAGGTGTTTCGGCCGGTGACTGTCCCATTAGACCCATTACAATTTAGCACTGAACAACAAGAGATGATTGCCAAATTGTTATCCAAGCATCAGAAGGTCTTCTCAGAACATGAGGAGGATTATGGGTACACTGATAGGGTGTTGCATGTGATACCAACAGGCGATTCAGCTCCAATTAGAGAACGGTATAATAGGATTCCACCAAAATTATATCAAGAAGTGAGGGGACTTTTGAGTAATATGCTTGAAAATGGTATTATTAGGGAGAGCTATAGCCCCTGGGCAGCGCCTGTAGTGCTTGTCAGAAAGAAGGACGGCACCCTTCGTTTCTGTGTAGACTACAGGAGGTTGAATGGTGTTACCCATAAAGATTCGTACCCCCTCCCCAGAATTGAAGAATCATTGGCTTCATTGAAGCAATCTAGAGTTTTTTCAACATTGGATCTAGCACATGGGTACTGGCAGGTGGGGGTGCATCCAGCTGATAAGGAGAAGACTGCCTTTGTGACCCCTATGGGGTTATATGAATTTAATCGGATGCCGATGGGGCTATGCAATGCTCCGGGAACATTTCAGAGGCTGGTTGAAAGTTGCCTGGGTGACCAAAATTTCGAAACATTGTTGCTCTATTTGGATGATATAATTGTCTTCTCCCCTTCTTTTGAGGCCCACATTGCCCATCTGGACTTGGTTTTCAGCCGCCTGGAGAACTTTGGCCTGAAAGTTAAACCTACAAAGTGCTTTCTCTTCCAGCATGAAGTGCATTATTTAGGCCATGTGATTGCAGAAGGAGGGGTGTCACCAGACCCAGAGAAGTTGCGAGCAGTGGAGGCCTGGGCAACTCCTCAGAATATCACCCAGCTGCGCGCTTTCCTGGGCTTGGCAGGGTATTATAGACGTTTTATAAAGAACTTTGCCCACATCGCAGCACCCCTGAACTCTATGATGTGGGGGACATCAAAACGACGCATCCGACCGGCTAAAGGTAAACAAGACTGCTGGGCATGGGGAGAGGAACAGGACATGGCATTTAAGAAATTAAAGGAGTCTCTCCTACAAGCACCCATACTGGCTTATGCAGACTTTCAAGTGCCATTTTTGTTGTATACTGATGCCAGTCAGACAGGCTTGGGGGCAGTACTGGCACAGATACAAGATGGAAGGGAGAGAGTGATCTCCTATGCAAGCAGAAGCCTCCGTCCAACAGAAAGAAATGATAAAAACTACAGTTCATTCAAATTGGAACTGTTGGCGTTGAAATGGGCTATAGTAGAAAAGTTTCGGGAATATCTTGCGGTGTCTCCCTTTACTGTTTTCACAGATAACAATCCACTGGCTCATTTGAATACGGCAAATCTGGGTGCAGTGGAGCAACGATGGGCGGCCCAGCTCGCAGGATTCCAGTTTGAGGTGCGGTATAGACCGGGGCGGACAAATGGTAATGCTGATGCCCTCTCCAGGTGGCCTGTGAATGAGACTTCTGTCAGGACTACAGAGGACGGGATAGCCCCAGGTGGTGAGGGTGGATATGTAGCATCTGAAGTGGTCCGTGCCTGTGTCCAGGCTTTTGTTCCAGTGGTTGATGTCGTACTGGAGGAGGGTCAGAAGATGGAGGCAGGGGCACAAACAAATAAAGAC
Organism: Rhinichthys klamathensis goyatoka; assembly: GCF_029890125.1. Lineage (NCBI taxonomy): Eukaryota > Metazoa > Chordata > Actinopteri > Cypriniformes > Leuciscidae > Rhinichthys > Rhinichthys klamathensis. Next base: position 811,228 of record NW_026607022.1, read on the forward strand.
AGAGTTGGCCCCAGTTTGCGGGCTGAGTGGGTAAGGGCACAGCGGAATTGTCCCGTGGTGTCACGACTGTGGGTCTATATGGACAGAGGAAGAGGGCCAGTTCCAAGAGAGCGAGCAGCTGAAGACCGGCCCACTCAAGTGCTGCTGCGACAGTGGGCCCGCCTCTGTGTGGATCAGGGGCTGCTGTGCAGGGAGGTATGTGATCCAAAGACATTCGATAAATGCAAACAAGTGGTTGTACCTCAGTGTCTGCAGAATCAAGTCCTGGGATGGGTGCATGACCGCGCAGGACACCTGGGAATGGAAAAGACCCTGGGCTTGGCCCGTCGACGTTTTTTCTGGCCAGGGCTGGCGCGAGGAGTGGAGAAGTGGTGTCTCCAATGTGCTCGTTGCAATCTGCATAAGACCCCAGCCAATAAAGTGGGGGGCTGTCTTACAGGTCTGCCAGTACCCACACAGAAGGAGGGAGAGACTGCCCTTAATATGGACATTGATGAAGTGACATTACAGACTGCACAGGGGGAAAATCCCCCTTGTTCACCTGCTTCTCAGGGCGAATGTTCAAGACGGTCAACCCGGGCCACGAAGGGCCTGTTGCCTCAACGTTATAGAATGTGAAGTATTCGAGTGGGAATGTGCGGACACATTTAGAGTAGGGGGGGTGGATGTAAGCTGCGCATCCCAAATAAGGGGAGTGGCAACGCTATTAGCGTCCACAGTGTTTTACTCATGATGTGCCGGGGAAGAGAAACACCTGTGTTGCATTAGCAATCAGGGATCAAAGTTATAAAGGTATGATGTATTTGTTGTTGGGGTGGGGGGGTTTCTAGCGGCTGCTGAGTTCCTTGCCGAGGCTACCGTGCCGGGACGTGGGTTGGAGATAGACGCGTGTGAATAGCGACTGGGAGGGATATTTTGCTGGGGTTTTCCCCTCTTAAGTTTGGCGGCCGCCGTTGTTTTCCTTGAATACGGGAACCCACGTCCGGTAGCGGGTAAGAAAGCCAGCAGTACACTTTCATTTGACTGTTGTTGATGTGTGTGTTGGTATTGTGTTGTTCGCCGGGGAGGCCCTAATTTATGTGTGCAACTATTGGTCCCCCGGCGCCATTTGTGTGTAAAGTGAGCGTGTGTGTGAGTAAGGGGGTAGGAGAGCAGGTTGTTATCTCCCATATGCTTTTTATACTGTATATTGACGACGGCTATGTATTTAGCGTGAGTGGTATTGTGGGTATGTCCTGATATTCGGTGTGTATTTATTGGTGTGGTATTTAAGTGATTTATATGGCTTTGAGGTTTGCTGTGCAATGAAATTATGCATGCTAGGTGATCACATGAATTGATTTAATGCATGCATGTAACAACCTTTGAGACCCCGTGCTGAATATATTGTCCTGTTTGTTGATGCTTTATTCTTCGTTAAGTTTATTGATTAATGTTATTCATTACAAATACATGATTAGAATTGCACCTGACTTACTTTGCATTAACCTGTTGTCCCCCCCCTGGGTTTTAATACAATGATTGTCTAAAAATAAAATTGTTGTATTTATATCTAATGAATTGTGTACTTGAGTTTTCCTTGGTTATTGAGCCACAGAAAATCATTGGTCCAGTAGAGAACCTGTAAATCACCCTTATTACGAGTTGGGGTGGTTACACATTTCTAAAAAAGAAATAAAGAAATAAATATTTATTTATTTATTTAGTATTATTTTATTTTTTATCATTGTATTGTATAATTGTTGACCGTTGATGTGTCTTATATTCAGTCAATGTACATGTACAGTCACTCCCAACAAAAAAAAATGTATCCTCACACAGGTGGAAACCTTTGGCTTCTGTTGGAAACTGCTGTAGACCAGCGCAAACAAAGCTCAAATGCCACTTCTGATGCGATCGTAGAAGTGGATAAATACCTTACAGAGACAAACATACAAAGAGCTGAAGATCCACTTGAATACTGGAGAATGCAGAAACATGTCTACCCCCATCTATATACATTGGCATTACAGAATAATTAAAATCTTTATCACCTTTCTGTCATTCCTACAGTTACATATTAAGCACTATCACTGCCAAGTGTCAGATGAACAGATGATCCTATCACACAATGTCCTTATTCACTATATGTGTGTGTGTGTGTGTGTGTGGAGAGAGAGAGTAGGCCTACATTAGATCTTATTAAATCATATGCTCATTTTATATTTTATTGTCACACACTTTAATGGGTAAAATAATGTATTTATTAATGGACAAATCAAACACAAACGTGTAAGGCTTTTTATTTCTACACATAACATTGAAATTATGGAGTGTGTTGTGGTTGCTTCATCTGACAGAGCTTTTAACCCTCTGGGGTTCTTCGGACCAAATGGACCCGAAGAATTTAAATAAAAAAATGTGTAAAATCATAGCTTCATCGGAATGGTCCGAAATTTGGTGACTTTGTTGGTACTTGGTATATGAACACCCAAAAAAATTGGGGACAGGATTTGAATACTCTAAGTGGTTGTAAAAAAAATGGTCACACTCAAGTGGGTCGCACACCGGACGAGAAGCGCAGCGCCGCGTCGCGCCACGTCTAGGACAACTCCAGGTATCGCACACCGGACGCGCACATTCTAATCGCGCGAGCACAATTTTGAATCAACTCCTGGTAGAAGAGCTGCACGATGTGTGTTTTATCTTGATTTATTATTTATTTTTTTATGTTCATTGAATAATAGCTGATGTTTGAACGTTAATCAAGTAAAAGTGTCTATCACGTTGAGTCTGTTATTTTGTTGTAACGTTATCCGTTGTCTAGGCAACTATGTCACATAATCATACCTGTCAACACTCCCGTTTTTCCCGGGTTTCTCCCGTTTTTTAGCCCTATCTCCCGGACCCCTCCCGGTTTGTTATTTCTCCCGGGAAACTCCCGTAATTTGCATTGCCCAAACTCCTTTATGAATAATCGGACCAATATGTTTGTCTAATGTTGACCAGTTGCCAGATTGTATTAAATGCATTATATTCACACAATCCACACTACAGACCATTTACAATTTCAACCCGTTTGTCACCTCAACCTGGCAACCTATAACCCAGTTGCGCAGTCGCGGAAAGTTTAACCCGAAAGCGAGCCGATAGACATGATGGCAGGTGAAGGTGGTGTCGCCGCAATGAAACTGAAGTAGGCTACAGTTTGTAACGCGTTGCTTCAGGAAGATTAGGGATAGCTCACAACTGAAGTTATTGCATGCAGAGGCCAGACAGACACACGGAGGCGATTGGCATCTCACAACTCGCACTTTATTCCCAAATCGAACTCGTGTAGCCTAACTGTCTGTCACACGTTCTACCGTCCACATCGTTACTTAATAAACAAAATAAGATAAAAATTAGCATCAAACAAAAATTACCCGCATACATGGGGTGTTCGCAACTTCGCATAGACAGCAAAAGGGGTGTTCGAGGCACATACAATACTGCCTCGAACACCCCCCCCCGCCGGAGAAATCTCCCGGATTTTGAAAACCAAATGTTGACAGGTATGCACATAATACAAAAGTATTTATTTAGCTAGCGTTTAGCTAACCCGAGTGAAAACAGCACAGGGTGAAGCCATATACATTAACGACGATTTGAGACAAATAAATGCAAATTTAATATAAAACTATGCAAATGGCGCTCTGTGGCGCGGCAGGGTTTTGAACAAGGTCCTGAGCCGTAGCTGGGCGCCGCGGACAGACGCCGAATGGCGCCGCCGGTGTGTGTACACTCATAGAGAATAATGTGTTCGAATTTTAAAGACCTGGCGCTGCGCTTCTCGTCCGGTGTGCAACCCCCTTCAGGGTCTTCGGGTCCAAATGGACCCGCCTTAGGAAATGAATGGGAAATTGACAAAAATGTGACAATACAGAGTTGTTTTGTGCGTACAATCTACAAATCAGCCACGATCCAGAAAAAAAGCACACAACAGTGAAGGGGTGAATCTATAAAACATCAAAAGTGCAAAACAGACACATCCACACACACACACACACACACACACACACACACACACACACACACACACACACACACACACACACACACACACACACACACACACACACACACACACACACACACACACACACACACACACACACACACACACACACACACACACACACACACACACACACACACACTTTTATACACAAACACACTAATAAATTCAGATTACATAAATATGTTTTGAATTTTTAAAAATCACAGCTTCATCGGAATGTTACGAAACTAGGTGACTTTTATGGTATTAGGTATGTGAACAAACAAAAAATATTGAGGTCATGATCCAAGCATGCTAAGTGGTCGTCACACTTCTGCTCTTTGGTCAAAAATGACCCCCATAGGAAATGAATGGGAAATTGTCAGAGTTTTTTTTTTTTTGCATACAATCTACAAATCAGCCAGGATGCAGAAAAAAGGACTCAACAGTGAAGGGGTGAATCTCTAAAACATCAAGAGTGCAAAACAGACACACACACATACACACACACTGTATTATATATTTATAATAATCTGTATTATAAAGTAAAACTGGCACTTCAAATTACCATTTAAACCAAACAAACAAACAAACAAACAAAAAACAAGACAAAAATAGTCTTTGAGAATCTGTTATTATATTTTAAAATCAACAACCTGAAAAAAATTGTCAAAGATGTGCAAAACTCACAAGAATTCTGAACCCTTTCTACAGAGAGCTGTAAATCCACTAGTGGTAAAAATGTGCTATTGCGTGATAAAAATGCTCAGTGTGTCCAGCAGATGGCATCCATCTCATTTCAAAAATTGTTTTCATGAGGCCTAGGCTTGACTCTAAAATGAAATACAGCTTTAAAAAAACAAAAAACAAAAAAAACATATTTATAAAAAAAATATATTATATTCAAAAATATATTATATTCAATGGGAAAAAATGGGTCATAATTATTGCATAAATATTAATTATAAATCATAAAATTTTCTCAAAACACCAAAAAATAAAAGATTTTTTTTAATAAAAAACAAGTAAAAAAATATATATATGATTTTCTTTTAATAAATATGAATCAAACCCTTCCGGACCATTTGGTCCCGAAGACCCTGAGTGTGACCCTGAAATGAAGGACCCCAGAGGGTTAACACAGAATTCTGGCTGCTTTATTTTAAATAAGCACCAGATGGCGCTGTTCTCGACACTCCGAAGCTTTGAATCTTTTCCCGGAACAGTCAGGGGAAAGCCTCATTGATTCACGAGGCTTCATTTCCCCATCCCTAGCAGACAGGCGTCTGTCAGGTTGTAGCAGGATACTGAAGACGAGGACACGGGCACTGCAGTATAGTTGCTTTAATTACAAACTAAACTTTAACAGAAACAAATGAAAACTCCAGGAACTCAGATCACACAACCATACAAAGACGACAATCAACAAACACTGAGGGAAAACACAGGGCTTAAATGAACAGTGACTAATAGGATAATAATTAACAGAACACAGGTGAAGGGGATTTTCTAATTAAACAGACCGGGAAACACTAACAGGACTAAACCAAAAACACAAAGACAGGGGTGAACAAGATCATAAACCTGAACTAATAACAGGACTAAACCAAAATCACAAAGACAGGGGGAAACCAGATCACAAAACAGAACTTAAACACATGGAAACGTGACAGCGTCTCATTCCCTTTGTCATATGTGAGGTGAAATATATTAGGGATTTCTAGGGAAATTTAAACCATGGAAATCCCCAAACACAAAGAATTTATACATACGTAGAAGAATTTATACATGCGTCAGGTTTCTCGTTAAAAAAAGACTTCCGCATAGGAAACACCTGTGCATCCTCGCTCATAACTCCTCATTCCTCGCGGTGCAATTACAGAATTGAGATATCCGTCAAGATGGATGAATTCGACCGGTTTCCGGGTCACATGCTGGAGGATGGAGGAGTGAGGAAACGAGGAAGCATCAATTTGAGTATCGAGACTCACCCTGACTGAAGGAAGTGTGCGCTAATGATGACGTCATCGCCGTGAGACGAAATCAAAGGCAGATTATAAAAAACGTGCAAAACATCAATAAAACTAAAAATACGGGTATTTCATGGATTTTATATGTAACAAATAATACATTCATACATATTTTTATATATATAATACTTTGTGAAGCAAAAACAAAAAAGTAAAGGTAAAAATGAACAAACATCTTTTTATTGACTAACAAGATAGCATAGCATATCCAGATAATAAAAGTGTAAAAAGCCAAACCTACGTGACAGTATATCTTGCATCTATGTTTTCTAAATACTTGACAAGTGGAAGAACTAGTTAATTTAAAAACAACAATGAAGAACAAGTTAAAAATCTTTTTGAACAAGAACAGTTTGAACCTGTAAAAACCTTCTACTTTCATTAATAAAAGTGTAATAATAAATATAATAATATAATAATAGTTTAATTTATATCATGAAGAAAAATGATATGCAAGAATAAAACTAATAGATATTGTCCATCTTTGAGTTGATCTGAATTCTCAGTAGAAACTGCTGGTCTTTAAGATGAACTTTATTCAAGTTGACAAATTTAGATGATGTTTCTTTTGTTCCGTCGCTTGCTGTTGCTGGTTAGGACAGATTTATATTGAAGATATTTTATTACTTAACAGTATTATTGTGTCTCACGTTTGATGAGGATGCAGCTTCACACTTGAAAGTGCTGGATCTGAAGATGATCTACTTACTGTGATTGTATTTTATATGACTGCGTAGAGCAGATAATTGAGTGAAACTCTTCGCACATGGAGTGCAGTGATACGGTTTCTCTCCAGTGTGGATCCTCTCGTGCAGGGCCGGCGCTAGCCATTTGGGTGCCCTAAGCACAAATGCTTGGTGGTGCCCCCCCACCCCACTCACCCCCTCACCCCATCACCCCACTCACCCCCTCACCCACCCCAGGAATAACAACCATTCAGAATTTCTTAGTCTGATGAAGCACAATATAATAATTCTGTACATAATTTGTAGGGCTGGGAAAAGATTAATCGCGATTAATAGCATCCAAAATAAAAGTTTGTGTCTACATGAATGATATATGTGTGTGTACTGTGTATAATTATTTTGTATATACACTACCGTTCAAAAGTTTGGGGTCGGTACGATTTTAAATACTTTTAAAAGAATTCTCTTCTGCTAACCATGGCTGCGCTTATTTGATTAAAAATACAACAAAAATCAGTTATAGTATTAAATATTATTCCAGTGTAAATCAGCTGTTTTCTGTGTGAATATATAGTAAAGTGTAATTTATTCCTGTGATCAAAGCTGAATTTTCAGCATCACCAGTGTCAGTGTCTTCAGTGTCAAATGATCCTTCATAAATCAGTATAATATGAGGATTTGATGCTCAAGAAACATTTATTATTATTATCAAATGTTGAAACAGTTGTTGGTCTGTCAGTTGTACAGTTTTTTTTTTATTATTTTTTTAGGATTCTTTGATGAATAGGAAGTTCAAAAGACTTTTGTAACATTATAAATGTCTTTACTGTCACTTTCAATCAAATTAACTATTCCTTGATAAATAAAAGTATTGATTTCTTTCCTCCAAAAAATAAAAATAAAATTCTCACTGACCCCAAACTTTTGAACGGTAGTGTATATAAATACACATTTGCATGTATGTATTTAAGAAATATTTGTTATTTATATATAAAATATTTAAATTTATATATAATATAAATTATATATACAGTATATACATGCAAATATTTCTTAAATATATACGTGCATATGTGTGTGTATTTATATATACAAAATAATTATACACAGTACACACACATATATCATGTAGACACAAACTTTTATTTTGGATGCGATTAATCTTTTCCCAGCCCTAATAATTTGACAACTCTGTGAATATGAAAATAAACAAACACTGAGATTGTGTTTTTTTTTTTTTTTCTAATTGCAGTTTCACCGACAGATGTCGCCCTTGGGCCTTGGCCTATGAACCAGAGGTTCATAGGCCAAGAGGGCACCAGAGGGAGACGAAAAATGAGATTCACCTTTTTCTCGACTATTTTGGTCTAGGCCTATATTACTTTTGTATTGCTTTTGTATATTAACATGCTTTAGACATATTTTATTTGTTATTTATACTAGTAGCCTATTGTGATGATTTTTCACGACCCAGATTTTTTGGTGCCCCCCCAAGCACTTGGTGCCCTACGCGCAGCGCGTGATGTGCGTGTGCGGAGCTCCGGCCCTGTTTGATGGAGTAATTCTGTTCCAAAAATACTCCTTCCGGGTTGTCACAAGTTTCGGAAAGTTTTTTTCGAATACGGGCGTGTGTGACGTCAGAGTGGCCGGAATTTCCTTATACGGGTCTTAAGGGCACTTCTCCCGGAAGGGCGCGCGCGCATCTGTAGCCTAGTGCGTGCGAGAGTACGCCTATGCCCATCAGAGCGCTGGGCTCGGCTGCGCTGCAATTAAAAAAATGGCACCAAAAAAGTGTGTTTTTGGTTGCCAGGGCAAGACAACACTGCACAAATTTCCAAAGAACCCAGCGTTAAGGGACCTGTGGATGGATTTTGTTTTTCCAGAGCAGCAACGGAGTTGTGCAAGTGTTTTTGTTTGTTCCCTTTATTTCGATGGTAATAGTTTTATAAACAAGGCCCAGTTCAACGCCGGATTTGCAGATCGCCTAATACTTAAAGATGGAGCAGTCCCAACGATAAAGGTTCACGGTCGTGCGTTGGAACCGCAGGCGGTGAGTAAAACTGCTTCAAATGTCTGTGAGTTGTTAACTATCGGCGTGTAAGCACAGCAAGTAAACAACATGATCACATACAGTTAATGTATGTATATCTATGGAGCATGCGATGTATGGTGTGTGTGTGTGTGTGTGTGTGTGTTTAAATACATTTGTTTAGCTGGCCACTGTAGGTGTCAGTTTGTTTATTGTAAAAATAAATCATGTCCTCATAAACCACGAGTCTGTCTGTTTACAACACACAATTGTTATAAAACTCGCGCATGACATGGTGTTCTAAAAACACTGCGCTCAAGTTCAAATCATTTCTATTTTTTTTAAAAACGCTCGAGACCTTATGGTTTCACCCATTTCACTGCCCATCTCGTTCTGTATGAACGAGCCCTTAGTATTGTTTAGATCCTTGTTCTGCATGGGATTACTATCTGATTGTTAGCCATGGTTTATTTTCGGATGTCACTCACAGCTTCCAGACGCTCTCAACGCAAAAGCTTCGCGCGCTCGTGTCGTGATTATTTAGCTCCGCCCACACGGCAAGCCTCCACCCGCTCGGGTTTTTCCGGAAAGACTCGGTACAGCCTATCTTTCTTTTATAAATATAATAAAACTAAAGACTTTTTGGAGATATGAAGGATGCAATACTACTCTATAGGTACTCAAGATTAACATGAGATTGAGTGAAACTGAGTGTTTCACCCCCCCTTTAAGAAAGATTGGACTCTTTGACTGATGATTCCCACACTTTATTCGAATGTCCGTCATCACAGATAAAGGCACCGTCGGACACCATGGGCCTTTCTCAATCTGTGTTCTTGTCTGTACTTGTGTCCTTGTGTTCTTGTGAAACGTCATCTTTTGTGGCCCAAGTACTGTCCCAATACACAAGTTTGCATTTTGGCAAGAACAGTTAAAAATCCCGGATGTGTTCTTGACACGCCCATTTTACCGAGGATGCATCGGCTGGTAACTTGTGTGAACTTGACGGCAGAAATATCCCAGCATTCAATTCGGCATTCGAGGAAGGAGAGGCAGGTCAATACAGTATTTCGTTTTTCTACAATTACGTACACTATTTCATCACTAAATTCACTTCTGAGAACATTTGATGCGAGAAATCAACTGTGTAGATTTCAAATATTGGCATTTTACGAAAATGTATGGCTAATCGAAAATGTGCTCAAACGTTTTCGGAAGTGAGAATCTCCATAAGCGCCTGCGGGTGTAACGTTAGCTATCGAGCCAACCGGCCAGTTTGCTCACAGACTCGTTTTTCCCCACAGTCAAGAGACCATTGCAGCCTGGCTGTTATCGTCAACAATTCTCGTTATGTTTGGGTACTGCAGACGGTGTCTGTGCGGGGGTATTATTGCGCAATATACCAGCAAGAACACATCGTCTCAAACTGTCAGCAGCGTTCTGTGTGCTCGTCACCTTGTGAGTTCATTCTTCCAAGAACAACTAGCAAGAGCGTTCTCCCCAAGAACACAAGTCCGTTCTTTGCATTCTTGGTTTTGAGAAACACCCCATGTTCGTTGAGAATCAACGTAAAAGCTTGTACAAAAAGAAAACAAAATACCGAAAATAAATAAACATCCATCAAAACCAAATAATAAACATTATACAAAACAACCACCAATAAGTAGTCATAATACAAATAATATAAATCAAAACAAGGACATAAAGATAACAGGAAGTCTATAATCATACCTTGTTCTCCATTCAAACCAGGAGCTAAATCCTTTTAAATTCCTTGATAACCGTAAGCTTTCGATACCATAACCATGTACGTCTGGATCTCATTCATACTGAAATGTTTGGACCATATGCGCACTATATCCGCTCACGTGAATGAACTTCAAAATAAAAGACCTCCGTTACCACAACACAAATAACTCAAAATCAAAACAATTAAATACCATACAAAAATAAGTCATTTAAGGACTATATTAATTTCAAAGCAAATGACAAAGAGGTTGGAAGCTCGTGCACGTCGCGTGAGAAGCTGTGACCAGTGAACGGAGTGTTGCTGAAACTTTGACACGTGAAGCTGTATCTAGCGGGAAGAGTATTATTGGAATCGTGTCCAGTGAAGCTGTGTCCAGCGGGAAGAGAATTATTGTCTACTGTTTATTTTGCCTTTTGATATTCTGAGTTAACTTTGTTTGAGCGTGATTACGCGCCGTGAAGGGGGAAAAACCTCATAAATAAAAGTGCACGAGTCCCAGTATTCGCCGATCCCGTGTCTCCTTCCATCATCCATACACAAACGAACGTACTCGGTTACTAACGTAACCTCGGTTCTCTCTAGAGAATCATTCATTTTGACAGCACTAATGTTTAGTGTATATAGACAAGACAACCATACAAGGGTATTTGTTACTAAGGCTGCCCTGGGTACACCAATTTTTTGTCCGTTGCCCTCACAGATTCCTGCAGTTAAGCTTATGTACATTTATATTCCAATAAAGGTTATTGATAACATGCCTCTAAAGTTTGACTTTTTGCACCAATACAATACATATAGGCCCCTGTGGCTCGGCCTAAGCTTTTGTCCTTTATTCATACCCAAACATTGGTGTGTCAGTGCTCAACTAAGGCAGATGAGGCATCTATCTAGGACGGTGAACCGAACGGGAACAATGGTGTAATGATTCAGTTCGACTCCCAAGACAAGACGATACTCACCCGACTGGTCAATAGGAACGTTCCAATAGGAAAAAAAGAACGTGGCCCCGCCCATGACACATTTTCACAGTGAAAGCAAAATCCTGACATGAGAGCAAAAAATTGCATTGAGAGCAAAGAAAAGCGGTTTGAGAGAAACACTTTTTTTTTAGAGAAAATGTTTTCACACTGATAGCAAAAAATATATATTTAAGATTTTTTTTCAAAGTATTTTGAGAGAGATTTTTTTCTCAGAAATAATTTGAAAAATTAAAAATTAATATTTTTTTATGTTCAATGAGAAAATACTTTCTCTCAAAACTTTTTTTAGTCTCAAATATTATTTTTTGCTATTGATATGAAAACTTTTTCTCTCAAATAATATTTTTTCTCTCGTGAAATGCTTTTTTGCTATCAGTGTGATAACTTTTTCTCTCAAATAATATTTTTTCTTCTCTCAGATCATTTATTTTCTCGCATGTAATAAAGACACATTAATAGCTCCATATGTGTCTCAGCTTACATCACTAGTAAGTCTTAAAATGTCTGAAACACTCTGAATCTGAAAGACTGAACTGTGATATTTATCAGGTTGTGTGTGAAACCAACATCAGTTAGTTTCCGCTCACACATCCGTCTCCTTAACATCACGAACATCAACAAGCTTTTGCTGATCTTACATTTTCAAATAAATTCTGGCCCTGAATGAAAACTCAAAACCAGGAACAGGCAAAGTTCAGGCAAACAGGTTGTCTGAAGCAAAGCACTCAAGCAGTGAACAAAGTTTAAGTCCAAACCAGTGTAAATCAAGCAGAAATAAACAGGCTTGATAATGTGTCTCCATCCATACTAGCATTTTCAAGTGTTTTCCAAAAGTCTGAAAATGCTTAATACACTCTTTGCATGTGTATATCATAATAAAAGCTCACTGAGACTATGTACATTTAATATAATTGTAAGAATACAGGAAAAAAAAAAAAATGTATACAAGGCATCAGGCATTCCCATCACACTAAAAGACTGATGCAACACTCGTTTGGGTCACATTTAATCCCCCCTGCGTGCAAGTTGTTCACCTTACAGAAGTCAGGACCTGTAACAAATGATACTGACACACACACACACACAGATACACAGCTTCTTCTAGGTCAGAGTTTGTTTAGCTCTAGCTCTAATCAGGAAAACTTTCCTGTACTTCCTCTCAGTTAGAGGTTCAGACAATATTCCTAAATAATGTTGTAACGTGTTGGGCGCTTCTCTCAAGAACAAGGAGAGAGAACATTCCAGTGAAAAGACATGTAATTCAATAACTAAATCTCATAAGCTTGAAGAAGTCTTTCAAATCGTTTAATATCTACAAGGATACATATTGAATAATAACTTGATTACAAACCACTCAAAAGTCAGACTGATCTCATGAAATGGCGTAGGCCTATGTATGACACGCCAATTCATATTTCCATTTTTGGCGTGCTATCAACACACATAGTCGCTTTTCAGCGTGTTTATCAACGCCTTTGACTTAACGTTACATTACTGTATATATAAATATATGACCTACCCCAACCCCGTCCTTAAACCTACCCGTCACTGGGGTCAATACCATTTATGAGTCTTCCCCTACCATCCTAGGAAAAAAATATCGCTCCACAGATCTAGATAAACATTTTGCTTCGTTTCTGTGATGTATAACAGGTTCTCTTACGAGAGTATCTCTCGTACTGCGTAATAGCTTTACGCTAGGGGAAAAACTCTTTTCCGCGAGATATTGAAGCCAAAAATTATCCTTTAATTTTTTATTAATGCAAAACGCTTTGCAGCAGCAAGCAAACATAGGCGAAACAGCTCGCGCGCCTATTGGTTGCTCTGCAGCAAATGCAGCAGCCTATCGAGAGAGACTCTGCGTGACGTAATGACCAATGGGGGCAATTCGCGCCCATATCGTCACGTCCCGCCAGAAGGGGCGTGGTCTCGCCCTATAAATATGCTCGTTAGGCTGATACAAGCTGGTTTTTATCACTGAAGCGAACCAGAGCGTATTCCACGCACGGCAAGATACGCAGTACTCGTTCCCTCTCTAGAGAGAACCGAGGTTACGTTAGTAACCGAGTACGTTCTCTTACGAGAGTATCTCTCGTACTGCGTAATAGCTTTACGCTAGGGGAACACAATGCAACACGCCGTGCGTAAAGGGATCCAACACCAAAGTCCCAGGGGCCGAAGCCCAGGGCTCATGTAGTGCATAATCACCATAAACTCACATAGAGTAAAGGAAGAGAGGCTGGAAGCGTCATTCCCTATAAAAAAGCACCCAGCGGGGCTATTATATGACCATCAAATGCGCAGCCAGGGTGAAAGCATTCAGCCTGATCTGGGCGGCCATACGTGAGTCAACACTCATGGGGCTGCAGTAAACTCAGCATCTGGGCCGCACAGCGGGGCAGATAGCACTGAATTTAGACCGCCAAAAGCTTAGCTTGTAAGGCGGGTACCTCCAGGTTATAGTATTTTATAAATGTAGACGGCGAGGCCCAGCCCGCGGCCGTACAGATATCTTGCAGGGAAACCCCGCTAGACCATGCCCACGAAGAGGCCACGCCTCTCGTGGAATGCGCCCTGACACCCAAGGGGCACTGTAAGCCCTTCGCAGAGTAAGCGAGCGCGATGGCATCCACTATCCATCTGGATAGGCTCTGTTTTGAGGCGGCGAGTCCCTTGGAACGCCCGCCAAACAAAACAAAAAGCTGCTCCGTCTGTCTGAAAACAGACGAGCGTGACACATAAGCTCTCAATGCCCTGACGGGGCAAAGGAGACTCGCATCATCCTCCTCACTGAGAACCGGAAGGGCGGACAGGGAAATTACCTGGGCCCTGAACGGTGTATTGAGGGATTTCGGGACATACCCGTGCTTTGGTTTGAGAATGACCTTCGAGTCATTAGGCCCAAACTCCATACACGACGCGCTTACTGAAAGCGCCTGTAAGTCCCCTATGCGCTTCACTGAAGCGAGAGCCATGAGAAACACTGTTTTGAACGACAGGTGTTTCATGTCCACCAGCTGGATTGGCTCGAACGGGGCGCCTTTCATGGCCTCCAAGACCGTGGAAAGGTCCCACGTCGGGACTGAAGGGGGCCTGGGAGGGTTCAGCCTCCGAGCTCCCCTAAGGAAACGCACGACTAAGTCGTTTTTCCCCAGCGACTGGCCAGACACCGGTTTTGCAAACGTTGCTATGGCCGCCACATACACTTTGAGCGTGGATGGGGTCCTGCCCTTATCCAGTAGCTCTTGAAGGAAGGAAAGCACTTCCGAAACCCCACACTCCACAGGTGAAAAGCTCTGGGCTTGACACCATGCAGAGAAAACAGACCATTTCGAGGAGTAGAGCCGCCTGGTAGACGGAGCTCTAGCCTGCGCGATCGTGTTTAACACTCCTTCTGGGAGGCTAGCGGGTACCCGTTGATGGCCCATGCGTGCAGGGACCACAACTCCGGGCGAGGGTGCCAAATCGAGCCCTCCGCCTGAGAGAGGAGGTCTCTCCTCAATGGTACAGGCCATGGGGCAGTGCTGGTCAGCTGCATCAGGGCAGGGAACCACGTCTGGTTTGTCCAGAGCGGAGCTACGAGCAGCACTGGGCATCCGTTCTCCCTGATTCGTTCCAACACCTGAGGCAGGAGCGAGACGGGAGGAAAAGCATATAGGGGGCAGCTGGGCCAAACATGAGCCAGCGCGTCCTTGCTTTTCGAGAAAAACTCCGGGCAATGAGCGTTTTCGTGGGACGCGAACAGGTCCACTCGTGCTCTGCCGAACGTTTTCCACAGCAGCTGGACCGTCTGCGGGTGCAGCGACCATTCCCCTGCCGGGACCTTGTTCCTGGACAGTCTGTCTGGTCCCACATTCAGGTGACCAGGCACGTGCGCTGCTCTCAGTGAGAGCAGGTTGTGCTGAGCCCAGACCAGGAGGCGTTCCGTCAGCCTGAGAAGGCTTCGTGACCTGACGCCGCCCTGGCGATTTATGTATGCCACCACTGACATGTTGTCCGACCGGACTAAGACGTGGTGGCCTGTTATCTGGGGACAAAAAAGCCGTAGCGCTTTGTCGACTGCTATCATCTCCAAGCAGTTTATGTGAAGGAGCTTTTCCCGTTCTGACCACAGGCCAGCTAGCGTTCTGCCCTCGAGCAGCGCTCCCCACCCCGAGGTGGAGGCGTCCGTAGACACCACCTTCACACTCGAAGCGGTCCCCAGACTCACACCTGACTGATACCAGTCGGTCACTTTCCAAGGTTCCAGAGCTGAAACGCACTGAAGGTCGACCCTGAGGCGAAACAGACCCGCTGTCCATGCCCTGGGTGGAACCCGCGCTTTCAGCCACATCTGCAGTGGGCGCATGCGGAGCAAGCCCAACTGGAGTACAGAGGCTGCTGAGGCCATCAGCCCCAGCACTTTCTGAAACCTTTTGAGCGGAACTATCGCGCCATGGCGGAAGGATTTCACGCCGCGCTGAATACTCAGTACGCGCTCTGGTGACAGGCGTGCTGTCATGGACAGCGAGTCCAACACGGTTCCCAGAAAGGAAATTTTCCGACTGGGAGACAGTGAGCTCTTCGCCCAATTGACTGTGAGGCCCAGCTTCTCGAGGTGCTCGAGTAATGCGGCCCTGTGTTCTATGAGCTCCGATCGTGATCGAGCTAGAATCAGCCAATCGTCCAAGTAGTTCAGGACTCGCATGCCCTGAAGTCTCAGGGGTGCGAGCGCCGTGTCCATGCACTTCGTAAATGTACGAGGTGCTAGGGACAGGCCGAACGGCAGGACTGTGTATTGATATGCCTGGCCCTCGAAGGCGAATCTCAAAAATCGCCTGTGATGGGACGCTATTTGTATCTGGAAATAGGCGTCTTTCAGATCTATTGACATAAACCAGTCCCCGTGGCGCACTTGCGCGAGGATTTTCCTGGTCGTAAGCATTCTGAACTGGCGTTTGACAAGCGCTCTGTTCAGCTGTCGCAGATCTAAAATGGGTCTGAGACCCCCATCCTTTTTCGGTACCAGAAAATATCTGCTGTATAGGCCCCCTTCGCTCTGAGCCTGAGATAAAGGTTCTATAGCCCCTTTGCTCAGTAGTTTCGCTATCTCGGCACGAAGTAGATGAGACACTTAGTTTTTCACCGTAGTTTCGACGCGCCGTATGGCGGCGTGGGCGTCGAGCGAATTGTAGCGAATAGCCTCTCTTTATAGTGTTCAGCACCCATTCTGATACCCCGGGAAGCTTTGACCACGCATCTGCATGAATAGCTAGGGGCAGAATGAAATCCGGGCTCTGGTCGCGGCAAACCGGCAACTCGAGAGCCCGGGCATACTGGGAACACAACACCGTGTTTACAGCGTTCGAGGCGGGGGGCGCGCTGATCACAGCGGGCGGCCTGACCGCGCTCAGCTTTTTTATGGCAGATAGTGCAGAAAAAGCGAGCGGGGGAGATCCCGTAGGAATCGGCGTGTCTGTGACAAAATGTGGGCGCGGGGCTGCGGGCACATTTATTACACTGAAAACACCGTCGTTCATGGCCGACTGAATGTGTGTTGGTTTCGTTTTTACAGAAACCAAGGGACACGCAGCATGTAGTGTGAGCGGGCATGGTGACATGGGCGCGTTTACTACATTGTTTGCACAATCGACCTGAGTCGAGTTTATTTGTGCTAGCCCTGCACCGTGGCGGGCTGTGTCTGGGTGTGGGAATGGGCACTGGGTGGGCATTCTTACAACACTCATAACACCATCGGCCGTGGCCGGATTGTCTGTGCGAGCCCTGCATTTTTGCGGGCTGTGTTTGTGTGTAGAAATGAGCCCTGGGTTGTAGGCATTTTCAATACACTCATAACACCATCGGCTGTGGCCGGAATATCAGAAAATACACCATTTATGTGATTTATCTGGGTCGCCGTGGGAACAGCATTAGCGTGCAGGCAAGCGGGCATGGTACTGGCTTGCTTACTGCAAAATACACTGGAACAGTCACATTTTCTGGAACTGAACGAGCGAAAATTTCAGTGGAAGTCTGGCCACGGCGAGACTGAAACACCGTCAATTTCCTAGGAGGCTAGGAAGACTTGTGTTGGTTTCGTTTTACAGAAACCGTGGTAGTGTATGTGGGCACTGGGTTGTGGGCACATTCACTATATTTAATGCACAATTGTGCGAGCCCTATACCGTGGCGGGCTGTGTTTGTGTGTAGAAATGAACACTGGGCTGTGAGCATTTTATTACACTTATAACACCATCGGCTGTGGCCGGAAAACCAGAAATACAATGATTTTTCTGGGTCGCCATGGAAACGGCCTTTATGTGCAGGCAAGCGGGCCGTGGTACCAGCTTGTTTACTGCAAAATACACTGGAACAGTCGCATTATCTGGAACTGAACGAGCGAAAAGTTTCGGTGGAAGTCTGGCCGCGGCGAGACTAAATTTTTATCTGCTGCGAGAGCCAGGATCGAACACGGGTCTCCCGCGTGAAAGCTTCAGGTTCCGCCACTGGGCCACAGGGAGAAATGTAAGCTTTAGCGTTAAGTTCTGTCAGGAAGACTCAATTGCTACGTCACTTATTACCTTCTCATCTATCCAATCGCGTCTAATACTTGCGGTATAAAAGACCAGTACTTACACATGTTTGAGTTCGCAGTTGCTGACGCTTCCATTCATGCTCTCGTTCAGTCGCCTTCATTCATGATCTCGTTCAGTCGCCAGCCAACATGTTTCAGGACACGCATATTGTTTTACTATTATTGAGTTCAGACGATGGATATGTCCCGCCGTATCTCCTGCTACACTTCGAGGTTCCCGCGTTTAGTATGGTTTAGTGCCGCATCTCCCCGTATGCACAGTGGTCTTCGGAGAGTTTTTGATCAGCCAAGGTCTCTCATGAGAAGTTATGCTCTCTAGGCCTAAAACACCCTGGGTAACCAGTTTCCATTTTCACGTCATCAAAAGCCTCAACAGCGTCAGCTCAGCCAGGATAATCCGGCAGGAAGAGAACTATGTCATCCTCAACAACTTGTCCAGCAAAATAATCTCGCTGTCTGCACGGGTGCATTATCCCGCAGATCACCGATCCACCGACATGAATCATCAACTCTGCAAGCCACGAGAGGCGATCTTCTCTCGCTGGTTCAAGTTCAAGCTCCACTTCCAAGGCTTTCAAGTCGGTTTTTCAGTTTTGGTTGGCGCTTCCACCAGCCACTGTTAATATATGTCCCCTCTATCATGATTAAACTTCATCCAGGTAAGTATTTCTCCGTTGCTTCCTACACCAGCGGCAGAATTCAAATTGGAGTTCATAATTACTACTGATCTGTACTACGACTGATGGGGCCGGATAGCTCGCCTTAAAGGGGAAATGTTCATAGCAAGTGTAAACAAGTTTCGCGTCACCGATATTCCACAGTACAGTGATCTAATAATATCAGCGTTGTCGATACCACGCTCTCGCGGGCAGTTTGCAAATACCCACTAACAACCGAGTAACTGGTTTAAAAATAAATAAATAAATAAACCTGAGCTAAAGAGAGCAAGTTGTTCATTGGCTGTTATGCATCTGTAGTGGATATCTCTACAATGGCAGTTAATTACATATTTACATAAGTGTTGTAATTTCACAAACAACTATTTTTAACATTTAGGCTACTTTAAAATCATATTATAAGTCCCTTAATGAAATTAGATCTACAATATTGGAAATGTGTACAATTGCTGTAATATTCAACCTTTCCTGGTGACTACTTAATCCACTGATATGTGTGATATAAATATTTTATGTGATGGGTATTTCCATATTAATGTACAGAAAAATGCAGACTAAGGATGCTCCTGTCAAAGGCCACATATCCTTAGCAAAAACTGTTAACTCAGTAGAATTAACAGTCATATTAGTTTTATCAAGTCAACCAATCAAACAGAACTAATCAGTGAAGGAGCCTCGAGTGGCATTGTCTTTGCTCAACTGTATGATTTACATGTTCATGTATATTTCTATTCAGTCTCAACTGTTGTTGTGGCCAGCGATGAATAGGGCTATTTCTGCAAAGAGCAACTTGGGAGCCATGTCAGGCATATGCTGCACATCTGAGATAGGATTCTACGCTCAAAAGACAACAGATCAAGTATCATTTAGGTAATGATAGTAGCTTCTTGACAGGACGCCGTCACCTTACTTCAGGTAAGTACCGTATTAAGAAGTCAGATTTAGCCGGTTTAAGAATAAAACAAAAACAAAAAAAAAACACACTAGACAAAGGGTGCACGTCCAATCTTAGATTCGGATATCTAGATCAGTAAAGGCTAGATGAATCTTCTAAGCTTACTCAAGGTTCGTTTCGTCCACTCTTCACAAAATCATCCTATAACGGTCGTTAGCGTCCTTAGGGATTTGACGTGATCGCAAAATATATTATATCTTTGTGCTTCCAAAGCATGGTTGTCATCAAGGCAGATCTTATTGTTAGGCGATCATGCCATTCCTGAGACGTTAATTTGGCTATCAATCGTCTTCAATTTCATAATTAATCATTGATTATTCCTGCCAATGCAAAGCCATAAGCTACGTGCTTTCATTCTTTGTTACAGGCTTTCAGACGGCTTTTGCCGTTCAGCAACCCGGATCCATCACCCTGCCCTCTTCTAACAGAGTTTGTTAAATTAGTAATGTTTTGCTTTTCTTTTCAGATTCCTGTTTTCACATCCTGATCACGGCCGATTGTTCCTTCCTCGTCTACAATTACGAAATCGTAATTTAATATTTCTTCCATTCATAGTTTGCTCGCAGGCATTTAAATTCACGCAAGTATTTTAATACTAATTATCCAAGTTTGTTTATCATACCTTCTCTTTGTCTGCTACTTAAGGCATAGCCAAGACCTGTAGTAAACCTCCGATAAACGCCTGCCAATCACATTGTATCACAAAGATAAAAATGTGTATAATTGTGCCCTTTTCGCAGGTTATGTGTTCAAGTTCATTTATTTATAAAGCACATTTAAACAGCCGCTTAGACAGACCAACGTGCTTTACAGAACACACAAATAAGAAAGTAAAAACAGCAAAATATGTGATGGGTCTCCGGTGTGTATGTGGGGTTTGCCTCGGAATGCCCACAGATAATTTTGAATAGCATGTTGGAATGGTCATTTCGAAGTGATTAAGCATATCGTTTTGTCTATCCCTTTGGACGTGGCAGGGCTGCTACTCCCGGCACAGGGGTCGGAGTTTCAACAGCTCGTTTTGCAGCTTCGATTACCTCTCACCAACAATTATAAACTTTTCTCTTTGCTTAACCGGGATCATTCAAGATGGAGAGACTTAAGAAGTGTCAACATATAGACAACATTCCGGATGGTCGTTGATGAATTATGTAGCTCATCGTAGCTATCTCTAGTCACTAATTAGCTTATTCTGTCTCGATTTTCTTTAAATCATGTCCCGTGGGCAGGATTCATGTAAATTTAGGTTGTGCTGCACTAACCCAGGAGGAATTTCGTTAGCTCCTCTCACCACTGTTGTAGTCTTTAAAAAGCAATTTTAAATGTATTTCTCCCATTGCTTGAACTTTGAGTGTTGTAACCTTGAAGATGTTGGTTATGCTTATACGGCAACATTTCACACGAAGTAAGTTAGAAAAGCAAAATCCATCCAACCCCCTTTTATTACTTTCTGTCCGTAATGGTCTCTTTTCTATTGGTATTCAGATTGTAGCTGTCTGTTACAGCGTCATGGCTCATGCATCCAGGGGATTCACTCCAGGAGCTAAATGCTCCGATTTCCCCATGGTCTCTTCTAATTTGCGTTTCTCACCTAATTTCTTTACTCTCTTTCTTAAGAACTCTAAGAATGACTCTCAAGGCTCTGTTTCACTTATCAATTTATTAATTAGTTATAAATTCTGTCCCTTCTCATCTATGATTAATTTCTTTAAGTTCCCCTCCATTTATCCTAACTAACGGAGCACTTCTCTCTAAGCCTAGTTCAGGACTCATCAGTTTCTGTCCTCAAAAGCTGCAGTCTATCTCCCTCCCAGTATACTGGTTATTCCTTCAGGATCGAGGCAGCCACTACAGCAGCTGATCATGGCATTTCTACTTCAGCTATTAAGGTGGTCTTCCTCTGCATTAGAGTCTATATAAGACCTGATTCAAAATCATCCTCGAAGCTCAGCAAGCTCTTCACTAAAACGGTTCAGGTAAATAACCTTTGCAACTACTGGTGGTGGTGCCATGATAATCCATTCTCACAATTGGTCTTAAATTCTGCTTGCAATTACGAATGGTCAATGAGTCATCGTCTATATGTGGCCTAGTGGCCTTGTCTTAATGTGGCCTTGTCTCTATGTGGCAGTAGTAGCCGTTGTGGTCTTGTCCCATGTGGTCTTTATGGTTTAAAAAAAAAAAAATTCATGCAAGTGCATGATATACATGGTCAGTGTGGTCTACTGTGACCGTGTAGCCTAATGTGGCCTTGTCCCGTGGTCTTGTGGCCAGTTATGGCATGGTTCTGTGTGGCCTAGTGGCTGTGTCTCGTTTGCCTTGTATCCGTGTGGCATTAGCAGCCTTGTGGCCCAGCGGGCCTTGTCTCTGTGCGGGTCTCAAGGCCTTGTGGCATAATGTTGCCTTGTCCTATGTGTGGCCTACATGGTCTTGTGGCCCTTATGGCCTCGGTTCTGTGTGGCCTAGTGGCCGTTGTCCCTGTGTGACCTCGTCTCAGTGTGGGCTTACGATATCGCGGCCCTTGTGGCCTCATTCTATGTTCAGTGTGGTCTACTGTGACCGTGTAGCCTAATGTGGCCTTGTCCCGTGGTCTTGTGGCCAGTTATGGCATTGGTTCTATGTGGCCTAAGGCCTTGTCTATGAGTGGTTCTGTCTCTGTATGGCTTTAGCAGCCTTGTGGCCCAGCGGGCCTTGTCTCTGTGTGGGTCTAGAGGCCTTGTGGCACAAGTTGCCTTGTCCTGTATGTAAAAAATGGCCAGTGGTCTGTGGCCTTTAGTGGCGCGGTTCAATGTGGCCTAGTGGCCGTTGTCTGTGTGGCTTGATCTGTGTGGTCTATAGTGGCCTTGTGGCACAAGTTGCCTTGTCCTGTATGTAAAAAATGGCCAGTGGTCTGTGGCCCTTAGTGGCGCGGTTCAATGTGGCCAAGTGGCCGTTGTCTGTGTGGCCAAGCGGCCTTGAGGCATTGTTGCCTCGCTAAAAAATGGCCATGTGGTCTTGTGGTCCTTGCGGCCTGGTTTTGTGTGGCCTTGCGGCCTTGTCCAGTCTACCTCGTTCTATGTGCGGCATTAGAGGCCGTTGTGGCTCATTGCGGCCTTGTCTCTGTGGTCTAGCAAGGCCATGTGGCCGGGCGGCCTTGTGTCTGTGGTCTATCATGGCCGTGTGGTCCAATGTGGCCAGTTTGCGGTCTAAGGAGGCCTGCTCTGTGTACGGCCCTAGGCGGCCTGCTCTGTGTGGTCCAATGAGGCCTGGCCCAATGTGGCATTGTCTGTGTGGTCCATCGCGGCCTTGTCTCTGTGTGGTCCAATGAGGCCTGGCCCAATGTGGCATTGTCTGTGTGGTCCAATGAGGCCTGGCCCAATGTGGCACTGTTTTGTGTGGTCCATCGTGGCCTTGTCTCTGTGTGGTCCATGAGGCCTGGCCCAATGTGGCTCTGTTCTGTGTGGTCCATCGCGGCCTTGTCTCTGCGTGGCCCAAGGTGGCCTGGCCCAATGGGGCTCTGTTCTGTGTGGTCCATCGAGGCCTTGTCTCCGTGCGGTCTGTTACGGCCTTGTCCCATGTGGCCGGTTCTGTATGGCCAAGGTGGCCTTTTCTCTGTGGTTCTATAACAGCTTGTGTCCCATGACCTGTCCCTATGTTCTAAGTTAGCCTCATCTCAGTTATTCACTATTCCACTACACTTGCTTCCCTCCAATTCATTCACAGGGAAACTGGTTTCGATCAGACGTAAGTGCGTCTCAAAACATACGTCGCTCTGGATGAAAGCGTCAGCACGGATAAATGCTTATGTACATACAGCAGCAGAACATAAATGCATAAATGCATTATTCACGTCTTCTCATAGTACCTTTTAGGCTCACTATGAAGTTGTCTCTTACTAATTAGTTATTGGCTACGAGGCTTTCCACATTTCACATTCATGCCCATATTAACTTCCTTTTTTTTCTATTTTAGGCTCTACAGGATGCACGACTGGTGGGTATACTTTTCTTTACCGTTCTTTGGGGGTGGGCTCCGTCCTGGTGGAATTATCTTCCACCCATTTTTGGGGGTCGGCTGCGCCCCTGCCTTCGTCTTCAGGCAGGAAATGCAGAGTCCGGACCCTCGGATTGCAAGCTATGGACGGGGCCTACGCCAAAGAACTTTATTGCTTGCTGGGCTATCAATAAATGTATTTATTGTACAGTATTTATTCTCCCGAGTCTTTCTGGTAGAAATGTAAGCTTTAGCGTTAAGTTCTGTCAGGAAGACTCAATTGCTACGTCACTTATTACCTTCTCATCTATCCAATCACGTCTAATACTTGCGGTATAAAAGACCAGTACTTACACATGTTTGAGTTCGCAGTTGCTGACGCTTCCATTCACCTCCATCCTCCCCACCACCACCAGGATGGTCACTTCCCCTCCATCCTCCCCCACCACCACCAGGATGGTCCCTTCCTATACCTCACAGGGGGTCGGCTGCGCCCCTGCCTTCGTCTTCAGGCAGGAAATGCAGAGTCCGGACCCTCGGATTGCGAGCTATGGACGGGGCCTACGCCAAAGAACTTTATTGCTTGCTGGGCTATCAATAAATGTATTTATTGTACAGTATTTATTCTCCCGAGTCTTTCTGGTAGAACTACACTAGCGCAAGCAGATAAGAGAGCGTCATCACAGTTTTGTGTGTGTCAGCGTTTGTATGCAGGTGTGCGTGTTATACAACAGGCTCATTGCTGCAATAATGACATTTTCAGCCGCTCAAACTAGGAGCTGAGAAATGTTTGAGAAATGGAGATTAATCCGGCCTCGGCGGGGACTAAAACACACTCTTTTCTCATTTGCCGGTGACGCACGCCCATGGGGGGCGGGGTAGAATGCTGGCCCGTTTCCTTGACGACTCGCGGACAGAAGGCGGAGGTCCACAGAGCTCGCCTGTTGCGCGGCGGTTGCGCGGGCGCCTCCCAATCGAGGCCGATGCTTTCAACGGCCTGAGAGAGCAGACGCATCAGCTCAGTCTCAATGCCGGCTCTCTTACCAGTGGTCTGGCGGGAAACGCTAGCGGAGGGGAGATCCACGGAGCTCGCCCAATCCTCACTATCGGACGCCAGAAGAGAACACGCCTCGGAGGGTTCGTCAGGCTCGTGGATGGACGCGGCGGCAGGCGGCGGCCGTTGTCCGTCAGTGAGCGACTCGAGCGAAGCCGGCGAAGCAGGCGGGCGAACCGGCGAGCTTTGGCGGGCTGGAGATAGCTCGGGAGCGCGCTGGGCGCGGCGCTTTTTACGGCGCGGCGTCACGGCGGGCTGTGGTGAAGGCTCGGAGAATGATGCCAGGCGCGTCCTCAGAGTCACCATGGGCAAAAGCTCGCAATGAGGGCATCCGCCGTCAGCGAGCGCGATAGCCGCGTGATCCTCACCCAGACAGGAAACACAGATGACGTGTCGATCTCCATCGCTGAGCGGGGCGCGGCACGAGCCACAGGAAGGCATCTTTAAAAAGACGCTGCTCTTTTTGTGAGAGAAGTGTAAGTCGCGTCAAGTAAGCGAACAAACACTTCTCAACAGAGAAATACACACAGAGTATTTGAAAGGATATATAACGCCGGAAAGCGCAGCAGGTACGGCAGTTGAAGGCGGCGAGGCCAGCGACTCCAGAGCTCGTCCCGCTGAAAGGCTTGCTTCGACGGCGCGGCTTCTCACTCCGGATCCAGCGATGCGTGTGCTTCGCTGAAGAGGTAAAAATCAGCTTGTATCAGCCTAACGAGCATATTTATAGGGCGAGACCACGCCCCTTCTGGCGGGACGTGACGATATGGGCGCGAATTGCCCCCATTGGTCATTACGTCACGCAGAGTCTCTCTCGATAGGCTGCTGCATTTGCTGCAGAGCAACCAATAGGCGCGCGAGCTGTTTCGCCTATGTTTGCTTGCTGCTGCAAAGCGTTTTGCATTAATAAAAAATTAAAGGATAATTTTTGGCTTCAATATCTCGCGGAAAAGAGTTTTTCAAGTGCAACGGTCGGTGACGTCATCGGCGCGCACCCGCGACACGAGGCTATAAATAGATGAGCCGCAGGTGCATCGTCAGGTCTTTTTGTCTTCAGAGACCTTTCTGTGTTGGTGTGCAAGCATTTATCTCCTCTCTATCTACTACAGATCTTTGTTAGGAGTTATTTAGTTTATCACTGGCAGTGTGCAGATTTTCTCTTTCTCATCTCTCAACGATCTAAAAAGACTTTAGAAGAACTAAAAAGAGAAAGACAAATGAGTCAACAGAGTAAGCGCTGTGTCTATGTTCTCGTCCTATGTCAGAACTGGATACACACTTACTGCTTTGTTTGTTTGGGGAAAGAGCATGCAGCCCTTGTGTTTGAGCATGGTGATTGCGAGCACAGTGGAATGTTCACAGTTAAAGTGCTTCGCGTTCGCTTTTTGCTTATTTCAAAGGGGTAGCGCCCGCAATGCGATTGTGGGGCTCGCGTGTCGATCTGGCTGAAGCCTTGTTTATACTCGACGCGTCCGCAAGAGCGCGAAGGTGCGCGCGGCAAAAATGACGTCATTGCGGTGTGGGCGGTCGTGCGCGTTGGGTGCGCAAGACCCCATTTCGCCTGGCGGTGTGCACGGCACTTTTTGTAACCGCGCGCAGCGCCGCATCCGAAGATGAACGACTTCGAGCCGAATCTGGCCGAACTGGTACGTCTGTATCAGCATGTTTATGGTCCTTCTATATACAGAGACATTTGCATTGATGGGCGACCATAAAAGACTCTCATTTTGTGAATAGGAACACATTTGCATTAAGCACCCAGTTTGCACTTCTTACATTTAGTAACTGCTTACATTTAGAAAATAAGCCTACAATAGCAGAAGTAAGCCCTGCTGATGAAATTAAGGTTTAAACACTCTTCAATAAGTTTATAAATAAAGATAGCTATAAATGTATAATATATGTATGCACACGTGTCTTTGTGCCCTTGACGTCGACCAATTCGACTATCGCGGTTTGAAGGCACGCGATTATATGATGCTGCCTCAGATCAGAGAGACGCTCGCGGGCTTTCTCTCCCCTGGGATGGTATTATCACATGCATATGCATTTTCAGCGGGTCAGGCTGGTACTGCGCTGTACACCATGGCTGTGTTACAGGCCTACTAGGCTGATCTTATGAAAAAATTTTAAACAGCCTGTCATTCAGACCGTGTTTCCTTGTCTGATTGATATTTGGCTGTATCTATTGCTAATTAATTAAATGATAATTATGAGAAATCAGATATTCAATGTGTAACAGGTACAGAAAGTGTACTGTTGAAACTTATGTACTGTTTATTATAATTCACACAAAATGGTTTATTTTCATATCTGGTATACTTGCCTGAGAAATGAGCGTTTTCCCCTTTAATTGCTGTGATGTCATCATGAGCTACACAATTTCCTGTTTTGTCGTCTCCTCTTCCTCTTGGCATTGTTAATGCACTAAAGAGGTGGGTTATTTTTGGCTCCTGTCAATCTAAATTAATCTTTATTTTAATTGTTGCTTTTGTGTCTAAATCTTCACTGCAATTTATGTCTATTATGTTATTTTACTTATCTGTGTGGTTATTTTGATCATGTTTTCCCTATTTAAGTTATATTTTTGACTTTGGTCTATATATGTGGAGATGAAAGCACATGGTGATTTAAATGTACATCACATTTGGGTTATAGAGCAATTTGAGGGTGATTTATGCAGATGCTTCTCTTGTTTATGTGTATATCAGGTATGTTTTCTCTTCTCTTCCTCTTGGCATTGTTAATGCACTGAGGAGAGCAATTTGAGGGTGATTTATGCAGATGCTTCTCTTGTTTATGT
The DNA here is from genome assembly GCF_029890125.1 of Rhinichthys klamathensis goyatoka. Lineage (NCBI taxonomy): Eukaryota > Metazoa > Chordata > Actinopteri > Cypriniformes > Leuciscidae > Rhinichthys > Rhinichthys klamathensis. The sequence goes on from NW_026607022.1 coordinate 838,753, forward strand.
GTATATCAGGTATGTTTTCTCTTCTCTTCCTCTTGGCATTGTTAATGCACTAAAGAGAGCAATTTGAGGGTGATTTATGCAGATGCTTCTCTTGTTTATGTGTATATCAGACAGAGTAAATCCAGTGAAACCGCCGCCTGTTGTCCCGTGACTTTCTACACAACGCAGACAAGTGCTTTTATAACTGGTGTCGCGCGCCACCGGTTACATGTGGTGCCGTGAACCTTCGGATTCCGCATGATCGGTTGATTGCTGATCGCCGGAGTTGCTGATTCACCAGACGACGGTGTGCTGTGGTAGATTGCTGGAGGAGTGTGTTTTTTTTCTCGCACTGCTGGACGCTCATCATTGACGGGATGTTTTTGTGATCGTCACATATATTTTTTTCTCCATGCAACGCTGTACTGGACTGTTCTTTGCGCTGCTGCCAGATGTTTTTTGTAATCGTCACATACTGTTTTTCTCCGTGTAACGTTACTGGACTGTTCTTTGCGCTGCTGCACGCTCAATGACAGTTTTTGTGATCGTCACATACTTTTTTTTTTTCCTCCGTGAATTGTCACACTGAACTGTTTTGAGAGAGTCTACATGAGTATTTCTGCAAAGAAAGAAAGATAGATTAGTTAGAAAGAAAGAAAGATTATTTAGAAAGAAAGATTATTTAGAAAGAAAGAAAGAACAAAAGAAAGAAAGAAAGATTAGTTAGAAAGAAAGAAAGAAAGTTAGAAAGAAAGAAAGAAAGAAAGAAAGAAAGAAAGATTAGTTAGAAAGAAAGAAAGAAAGAAAGTTAGAAAGAAAGAAAGATTAGTTAGAAAGAAAGAAAGAAAGAAAGTTAGAAAGAAAGAAAGATTAGTTAGAAAGAAAGAAAGAAAGATTAGTAAGAAAGAAAGAAAGATTAGTTAGAAAGAAAGAAAGATTAGTTAGAAAGAAAGAAAGAAAGAAAGAATAAAAGAAAGATTAGAAAGAAAGAAAGATTAATAAGAAAGAAAGAAAGATTAGAAAGAAAGAAAGAAAGATTAGTAAGAAAGAAAGAAAGATTAGTTAGAAAGAAAGAAAGATTAGTTAGAAAGAAAGAAAGAAAGAATAAAAGAAAGATTAGAAAGAAAGAAAGATTAATAAGAAAGAAAGAAAGATTAGAAAGAAAGAAAGAAAGATTAGTTAGAAAGAAAGAAAGAAAGATTAGTTAGAAAGAAAGATTAGTTAGAAAGAAAGAAAGAAAGAAAGAAAGAAAGAAAGAAAGAAAGATTAGTTAGAAAGAAAGAAAGAAAGAAAGATTAGTTAGAAAGAAAGAAAGAAAGATTAGTTAGAAAGAAAGAAAGAAAGATTAGTTTGAAAGAAAGAAAGAAAGAAAGAAAGGTTAGAAAGAAAGAAAGAAAGGTTAGAAAGAAAGAAAGAAAGAAAGAAAGAAAGAAAGAAAAAGGTTAGAAAGAAAGAAAGATTAGTTAGAAAGAAAGAAAGAAAGATTAGTTAGAAAGAAAGAAAGAAAGAAAAAGGTTAGTAAGAAAGAAAGAAAGATTAGTTAGAAAGAAAGAAAGATTAGTTAGAAAGAAAGAAAGAAAGAATAAAAGAAAGATTAGAAAGAAAGAAAGATTAATAAGAAAGAAAGAAAGATTAGAAAGAAAGAAAGAAAGATTAGTAAGAAAGAAAGAAAGATTAGTTAGAAAGAAAGAAAGATTAGTTAGAAAGAAAGAAAGAAAGAATAAAAGAAAGATTAGAAAGAAAGAAAGATTAATAAGAAAGAAAGAAAGATTAGAAAGAAAGAAAGAAAGATTAGTTAGAAAGAAAGAAAGATTAGTTAGAAAGAAAGATTAGTTAGAAAGAAAGAAAGAAAGAAAGAAAGAAAGAAAGATTAGTTAGAAAGAAAGATTAGTTAGAAAGAAAGAAAGATTAGTTTGAAAGAAAGAAAGAAAGAAAGGTTAGAAAGAAAGAAAGAAAGGTTAGAAAGAAAGAAAGAAAGAAAGAAAGAAAGAAAGAAAGAAAGAAAGAAAGAAAGAAAGAAAAAGGTTAGAAAGAAAGAAAGATTAGTTAGAAAGAAAGAAAGAAAGATTAGTTAGAAAGAAAGAAAGAAAGAAAAAGGTTAGAAAGAAAGAAAGAAAGATTAGTTAGAAAGAAAGAAAGAAAGAAAGAAAGAAAGATTAGTTAGAAAGAAAGAAAGAAAGATTAGTTAGAAAGAAATAAAGAAAGATTAGTTAGAAAGAAAGAAAGAAAGATTAGTTAGAAAGAAAGAAAGAAAGATTAGTTAGAAAGAAAGATTAGTTAGAAAGAAAGAAAGAAAGATTAGTTAGAAAGAAAGAAAGATTAGTTAGAAAGAAAGAAAGATTAGTTAGAAAGAAAGAAAGAAAGAAAGAAAGATTAGTTAGAAAGAAAGAAAGAAAGATTAGTTAGAAAGAAAGAAAGAAAGATTAGTTAGAAAGAAAGAAAGAAAGATTAGTTAGAAAGAAAGAAAGAAAGATTAGTTAGAAAGAAAGAAAGAAAGAAAGTTTAGAAAGAAAGAAAGAAAGGTTAGAAAGAAAGAAAGAAAGAAAGGTTAGAAAGAAAGAAAGAAAGATTAGTAAGAAAGAAAGAAAGATTAGTTAGAAAGAAAGAAAGAAAGAAAGAAAGAAAGAAAGCAAGAAAGAAAGATTAGTTAGTTAGAAAGAAAGAAAGAAAGAAAGAAAGAAAGAAAGATTAGTTAGAAAGAAAGAAAGATTAGTTAGAAAGAAAGAAAGAAAGAAAGAAAGGTTAGAAAGAAAGAAAGAAAGAAAGAAAGGTTAGAAAGAAAGAAAGAAAGAAAGATTAGTTAGAAAGAAAGAAAGAAAGATTAGAAAGAAAGAAAGAAAGAAAGATTAGTAAGAAAGAAAGAAAGATTAGTTAGAAAGAAAGAAAGATTAGTTAGAAAGAAAGAAAGATTAGTTAGAAAGAAAGAAAGAAAGATTAGTTAGAAAGAAAGAAAGAAAGAAAGATTAGTTAGAAAGAAAGAAAGAAAGAAAGAAAGAAAGATTAGTTAGAAAGAAAGAAAGAAAGAAAGATTAGTTAGAAAGAAAGAAAGAAAGAAAGAAAGATTAGTTAGAAAGAAAGAAAGAAAGATTAGTAAGAAAGAAAGAAAGATTAGTTAGAAAGAAAGAAAGATTAGTTAGAAAGAAAGAAAGATTAGTTAGAAAGAAAGAAAGAAAGATTAGTTAGAAAGAAAGAAAGAAAGATTAGTTAGAAAGAAAGAAAGATTAGTTAGAAAGAAAGATTAGTTAGAAAGAAAGAAAGAAAGATTAGTTAGAAAGAAAGAAAGATTAGAAAGAAAGAAAGATTAGAAAGAAAGAAAGATTAGTTAGAAAGAAAGAAAGAAAGATTAGTTAGAAAGAAAGAAAGATTAGTTAGAAAGAAAGAAAGATTAGTTAGAAAGAAAGAAAGAAAGAAAGAAAGAAAGAAAGAAAGATTAGTTAGAAAGAAAGAAAGAAAGATTAGTTTAGACTGATCGAGACTGTTTTCCAAGATGGCTGCTGTCTGTATGCGCTAACTGTACTGTCTGTGTAAAGTATCTTCTTATTAAACTGTCTATACACTTACAAAGTTCTCAATGCTTCGGTTTGCATGTAAGGACACTCATTATGCTGCCGTGTTAGTGTGGGGCTAATTTGAGCCTTGTTAATGGTATTAACTAGCGATCTCTTTTTGCTTACTCGATGCCCAATATACTAGCGTTATAAGCTAAACTGTTTTTAGAGATAAAACTCTTTATATTCGATTATCATGAAATCAAATATCAGGGAACGATTTAATCTGTACCAATGTGTTATTACACCCGAGGTTCATTTTGCGCCGGAGTTCTCCTTTAAATGCCGTTAAATATGTGTGACACCATTTGCTCCAATAAACCCAAGTGATTTAAACCCCCTCCACCGCTCCCCCAGCGTGACGTCATTTGCACAACCCAAGTGATTAACCCCCCCCCCCCTCCCTCCCTCCCCCCTCTCCTCTCCTCTCCTCTCCTCTCAATTTATTTATTTAGATAAATAAATAAATAAATCAACTTGGGTTGTTAAAATCAACCCAAGTGATTTAAACCCTCCCCCTGAAAAAGGTTCATTAGTTAACTAGCAAGCATGAACTAATAATGAACTGCACTTTTACAGCATTTATTAATGTTAATTTCAACATTTACTAATACTTTATTAAAATCTTGTTAACATTAGTTTATGCACTGTAAACTAACATGAACAAACAATGAACAGCTTTATTTTATTAACCAACATTAATAAAGATGAACAAATACTGTAACAAATATATTGCTCATGGTTATGTTAGTTAAAACATTAACTAATGTTAACTAATGAAGCTTATTGTAAAGTACAAGCCAGCACACATGGATTACATGCATTAAATTAATAATTTAATACGATATGGGCTTTCAGAAAATTCCAAGTTTGTTGTCCTGCTTGAATACCACAAACACAGCTGTAAATTTGAATATTTGATCATGTTTATTTGTGAAGATATAAGTCAATCATTTGTATGTATGTTTTAATTGTGCTGTATGTTTTTGCTTGTCTTTGTTTTAAACAGGCTCTTTTTCAGCAAATATCCTGTCTTTACAGAAAGGTATGTCACACATAAGCAGTTGTTTATAACAGAAATAATCTGTAGTTTTATTGCATTTACAAATTTAAAGTTGATGTGCAACCAGTGTTGGGTAAGTTACTTTAAAAAAGTAATTAGTTCTAGTTAAAAAATTAATTAATAAAACTGATCTACATCATCACAAAAGTAACTAATTACCAGGGAAAGTAATTATTTTGTTACTTAAAAAAAAAAAGTGAAATACCTTTGATACCCCCAAAATGAATGAAATGGACACTGATTAGAACACATTATTATTATAAAACATTGTAGACTAACTTACATTATTTTTTATGTTGCTGTGGGACAATGTGAGAGACGCCTATTAACTTAAATATAAAAATATTATCATTACAACTGGTAGACATACTCTTCCTAAAAGTAACTGCAGTGCCTGATTTTAATTCCCATTCCCCACATTCAAGCACTAGCCCGGACGTCCTAAGTTGTTTTCATTTGGGAAAGTTATGCTTAAATTCATTGCAAGTTTACAAGACGAAATAAATGTCTTGATGATGATTATATCGTTTATGTGACTAATGTGCAGAAGACATCCGTTTTTTTCTTAAATCAAAGAATCCACTGACCACCCTTACAGAAAGTTATTCAAGTGTGCTAACGTTACTTCTTTTATACTAAAATATGTTCAGTCTACTTTTAGCCTATACTACTCCGAAATATAGCCTAAAAAACAGTATAATTGACTTATACGACAGTCTACGTAGCCTATTTGGCCTACAGGCCTACCTACACATTCTTTTGATCGACATAAAGTCAAATATTCTAAGTGTGTAGACTAATTAAACGTGTTGCGTTTATATTCTGGGCTCATCTGATTTTTTGTAGTATAACTAACTTTATTATGATTTTAGTATCATAATGATTAATAAATGCATGCACAATTATCCGTGAACTTGATAAATGTTGCAGAGATGTTTTACTATGCACAAAAAATGCCTTTCAATGTGCAAAATTCAGAATTAAATGAATGTGCAGAAATTTGTACAAATAGAGAGTCTATAGGCTTACTAATAAGCGCATTTAGTTTCATATTTGTTCAAATATTATAATGTTTTTTATCAGGAGACATGAAGTGGGTCAGACATAATTTTGACTCATTAGCCTACGTTGTGTTTTGTAGAAAGCCTTTGTTTAAAGTGAATTTTGTTTTATATTAATTGTATCATAATTTTTTTTATTCATCAACCAATCGCCTGGATTTAATAAATAAAAAGCAAATATAGCAGACAATATAATCATAGAGGCGCCGGCGCGGTCACTTGCATTGCAGGTAACTTGAGCGCATCTCATCATAAATTAACCGAAATATGCCTCACAGGCATGAGAAATATATCTATAGAAAGCTTGCAATTAAATCTTTAAACTAAACGAAACAATTCCAAACGAAAAAAGGCTACTCTCTGATTATGTTCCACACACACACATATGTTGAAATAACAATAAACCTTTAAATATATTTGATTGAATGTTGTGCTTATTCAATTTAGTAAAATTAAAAATGTAGTTGTGATAATTAAAATTATTGAATATTAAATATTGAAGTTTTGCTAATTTAATAATAGTATTTATATACAATATAGGCTATATAATTCCGCAGCTCCCCCTGTCAATGATCTAGCACCCCCTTGTCACGGGTCTGTCACGGATGATGGTGCAGGATGAAGGAGAGGCTGACACAAAGACTCCAATTCAAACACTTACTTATATAATCAAAACTCAGATACAGAATGACGGTCATACGGAAACACTCAAGCTTTACACCATGTAACATAGACGACGACCGACCAGGACAGACTGAACAGATGCAAACTAAATACAAGCATGAATCAAACATAACAAGGTGAAAACAGGTGACACTGATGATGATAACGAGGGACAGGCTGGTAAGTGAGGGAGTGAATACAGGTGTGGAGACGAGGAGGATTCTGGGAAGTGTAGTGCAGACACAAAGACAGTCTGGTGCAGACGAGGACTGTGACATTACTCCCCCCTCCCAGTAGGCGTGACCTCACGCCGTGGAACAACAGGGGTGGGAGGGTGGGAATCCTGGAGTCTGTGATTGGAAGACGGACCGGGTGCAGCTGGACAGACTCCACAGCGGAGCAGGACGTGGGCGTGGCCATCGTGGAGCAGGACGTGAGCTTGGCCAAGGCGGAGCAGGACGTGGGCGTGGCCAGGGCGGAGCTGTCGGACCCTCGGGCGTCCAGGGCGGCGGAGACCCTTCGGGCGGCCATGGCGGCAAAGACCCCTCGGGCGGCCATGGCGATGCAGACCCTTCAGGTGGCCATGGTGGTGAGGACCCCTCGGGCGGCCATGGCGGAGCCCTATGGCCCCCCCCCCCCCCCCCCCCCCCAGAAAATTCTTGGGGAGAGTGACGGAGTCTGACAATGACTCTAGAATAGAGTCATGGACAGGCTCTGGAACAGTCTCTGGCTGGGCAAGCGGTGAGGCCTCTTTGCTGGACAGGACCAGTGGCGATGGTTTTGAGCTGGGCAGGACCAGCGGCGGAGAGGGCTTGGTGCTGGACGGAACCAGCGGCGAAGAGGGCTTGGTGCTGGACGGAACCAGCGGCGAAGAGGGCTTGGTGCTGGACGGAACCAGCGGCGAAGGGGTCTCTGGGCTGGACGGAACCAGCGGCGAAGGGGTCTCTGGGCTGGACGGAACCAGCGGCGAAGGGGTCTCTGGGCTGGACGGAACCAGCGGCGAAGGGTTCTGTAAGGATTTAGGGCGGATCTAATCTGTGGGGAATGTGCATATCATAATTAATAATTGGTAATTAATAATTATTCATACATGTTTGGATTAGATCAGTCTTACATGTTAATAAATCTCCCGATAAGGGAGGATCTGTCATTTTACCTGCATGCACGTGAATCTTTGAAATTAACCACAAGTTGATTGCAATTAATTACACGGACCACGTTTCACAAAACAGGTAAAATGAATTAGCTCAATTGTCAGGATAATATTTGTGGGATCCACAATATCATCTTACTTTATAGGATTTCAGGAAACGCAATTCTCTGGCCAGAAGAATTGGGTTTCCCGCCCTATCAACACATACTCTTTAAAGTATCTTTAATTCGTAGAGCTTGTAGCATAAGTTAGATCTTTGGCACTTAAGGGACTTGAAATTGAGCAAAGCAACGCAGTACATCAATCAGATGAATATAATGAATTTAATAAGGCAGAACTACTTATGTATTTACTACGGTTACAGGGGGATATATGTATTTACAAACATAATAAACAAACAAAACATGATAAGGCATCGAGGAACGAGAAATGCATAGAGTTTGGACAATGGAAACACGTGTGAGAGAGAGAGAGGGGGAGAGAGAGAGAGAGAGAGAGAGAGAGAGAGAGAGAGAGAGAGAGAGAGAGAGAGAGAGAGAGAGAGAGAGAGAGAGAGAGAGGGGGAGCATTGGCAACATTCACCCGGACAGTCACCTGTCTGTAACAACACGAAAAACATCCTCTTAATGCTTCTTAGAAGCTCTATAAAGAGATATACTTGCGCAAGTTTCTTGGTCTCTCTGTATCGCGGCAATCCTGCGCGGCCTTGTCTGGCCGCGTGCGTGAGAGGATTCCTTTGTTTGTGAGGAAGCATCACGTGGGCTGCTTGGCGCGCGTGTTGAACGGAGGTTCACAGTCTTTTGGGTAACATTACCAAAGGAAAATAGTTCGGCTGAGTTCGTTTCACTTCGTAGAAGTGAAACAGAGTCGACTACGAAACAAACTTTGACTAACAAAGAAAAGAAATAAAGATCTCTATGGGGGAATCACGAGGAGTTAATGTTCCATCTGTGCATGGCTGGTGAAGAAACGCTTGTGTGTTTCTCAGTCCGGTCACGTGGTCACGCGCGCGTGTTTCTCCTTCACTCGTTGATCGGAATTCGATTTGTCTAACACTGAAAAACACAAACTAAACTAGAAACAAATAAAAGAAAGGCGAAGAGCTCTACTGGAACCGAGACGTTACATTCTGAAAACGCGGACGAGCAGGAAGAGAGAGACGGAGGGGGTGAAGCGTCATTTATCACCTTTGGAGAAATCCAGCCTCTTCCTGTTGGCTTGGCCAATTAGAGGGTTGGAATTTCACAGGCGGGACTTTGGGGTTATTGCTCTTTGTCCAAGAGAAAGACATTTGAGCCCTAATTTCGTCGGGTGTTTAAGAGCAGAATCTTCACAATTATTATAGTCCCATGCGTCACAAAGTTTTAGCAAGATGTGATATAAATGGCTAAATGGGGAACGAAGATTGGAGTTCAGAGACTCCAAACTTGCCTCACATGGAGTTGGTTACTCATAGTTTGCAAAGTTTGAAACCTTATCCCATTAGAGTTTCCCAACAACATAGAGCAAACACATAAAAGACGAATCGTAAGATGAGATTGGATACATTGTTTGTACAATTCTAAAGGGGATATATAATAGAATAGAATAATACAGAATTCATTTCTCCTTCTTAGTTAAATCCAGAGAGAGAGAGAGAGAGAGAGAGACACACTTCTCTGACATTCCTGGTGAGGTCGTAAATGCTGTTATCTAAGAACCCCAGGCTCTGACAGTATGTTAAGTTTTGGTTCTTACTGTCCCAAAAAGCTGGTGCACATGGAATCATAACTTTTACTGTAATTTCTTGTATCTGATTAATTCCGCTGGATCATGAGAATTAAAACAAGACCAAGAACGATGTATAACAATACTGGGAAATAATAAATATTCCAATGTGACATGGGCAAATGGACACACATAAAAACACATCAGATATATCTGGTTGAATGTCTTTTATAGAAAAGAAGTTTCTTTTCGCTGTAGGATTCACTTCCTTTGGGACATTCCAAAAATGTCATAAAATGTCTTAATGTCTTGTAAGCGGACACCACGCTCTGTCAGCTGTGGCGGAGGTGTGTGTGTGTGTGTTTGTGTGTTTTTTCAAGTTCCAGGCCTTTTGGGGCTAAAGGCTTTGGGATTTTAGCACGGAGGTATTTAGATATTCAGATTCACCCTCGCCCAGTCCTTACAGTTCTCTGGGCTGGACGGAACCCGCGGCGAAGGGGTCTCTGGGCTGGACGGAACCAGCGGCGAAGGGGTCTCTGGGCTGGACGGAACCAGCGGCGAAGGGGTCTCTGGGCTGGACGGAACCAGCGGTGAAGGGGTCTCTGGGCTGGACGGAACCAGCGGCGAAGGGGTCTCTGGGCTGGACGGAACCAGCGGCGAAGGGGTCTCTGGGCTGGACGGTCTCTGGCTGGACGGTCTCTGGCTGGACGGTCTCTGGCTCTGGAGATGAACACAGGAGAGGTGACGTGCAGATCAGGTGTTGTCATGGCGTACCAAGGGAGGAAGCTCTCCAAACAACAGGAGAGTGCCTCTCTCCAGTCCAGACTGGAGAGATCTGGGAGCTCCCTGGGATCAACCCTCTTAGCCCCTAGCCGGTAGCATGCCTTGATCGTCTCGTCGCTCAAGTTGCACGTGACAGCAAGGAGACAAAACCTCTCAGTGTATTCGAACAGATCGCGGCTACCTCGAGCCACCGCCGCGATCTGTCCAGCGAGTTCCCAACTCATTTTCCTTACGTGGTCGGTCGTTCTGTCACGGGTCTGTCACGGATGATGGTGCAGGATGAAGGAGAGGCTGACACAAAGACTCCAATTCAAACATTTACTTATATAATCAAAACTCAGATACAGAATGACGGTCATACGGAAACACTCAAGCTTTACACCATGTAACATAGACGACGACCGACCAGGACAGACTGAACAGAAGCAAACTAAATACAAGCATGAATCAAACATAACAAGGTGAAAACAGGTGACCCTGATGATGATAACGAGGGACAGGCTGGTAAGTGAGGGAGTGAATACAGGTGTGGAGACGAGGAGGATTCTGGGAAGTGTAGTGCAGACACAAAGACAGACTCGTGCAGACGAGGACTGTGACACCCCTCAGCACCTGCGTTAAAAATTATCTGGCAGCGCCCCTGCCGGTGTTTCTGTCAAGCGCAGTGGAAAATAAAACTCACAATCCACTGTTAGAAGTACATTTACTGTAATTTTGTGCTACCTCAACGTGCAATATTTAAGTTCACGTCTGACAATCAGAATCACTAAGCTAAGAACTAAAAAATATATAACAAAAGAAAACAGACATATTCAGGTTTGTTTATTGATTCGCACTAGCTCATCTCGACAGAACAGACTGAGCTATAACGTCATGCCACTGCATTGGTATCCAAAATCCTAATCACAATGTAACATAATTCTGTTTTCTTTGCAGCTTGTTATTGGATCTTGGGCTGAGGACTGTTCCACCTGTGTGAAGTAAGATCAACATAGGATATATCACCAATTGCATTGTTTCATTGTTGGAGCATAAATAGTGACGTCACTGTTAAATGCTAAGGTGTTGATATAGACCCTTTCAACAAGATAAACAAAAACATGCGTGAACGTTCTATTTTGTTCCCAATCTACTTCCTCTGCATTAAGATAACATATGGAATGTAAAATCGGAAGCCTGGTGGGAAAAACTGATGCTGATAATGGAACTCTCTTGAAATGGTCTATAGTAATGGGATGTTTTTTTTTTACCGAATCCTCATGTCTTGTCTAGTTAATGACACACCAGTTCTGACTAGTAATGTAGAGCAAGAAAGTTAAGTTTTCTTATGCCCCCATCTGTTAGCGTTAGCTGTCATTTCGCAAAATTCGGTTTACGTTGTACCAAATGCTGTTGTTCTTCTATCTACCGGCAGCACTCGGTAGCTTTAAAGAACAGGGATATGGCCTGATTGACTCCAAATTACTTGAAGCAGCATTTAAAAATCTGGTTGTTTAACCCCTCACTGGTTGCTTTTTTTAAAATGTTTCTTCAGAGGAAATGAACAGAAAGAGTGTGCCAGTTTCCAGCTCCGCCATAAGACGGAGGACCCGTGTAGATGTGAGAAAAAGACTTGAACAAATTAGGGATGAGGATGACTATCTCAGTCTGACTGACATGGACACAGAGACAGGGCTAAATGACAGGCATGAGAATGACAATGACAATGTAGGAATGTTAGAAGATTGTCTCAGTTGTGCAAATGATACCTCAGGTATTGCAGCAGGAGCAGTCTTTCATGAAGAGGAAGGTGGCATGGAGTTTGAGTCAGACTATACTGAGGGTCTCTTAGCTAGTGGCAGTGATAGTTCCGAACCTGAAGATGAGTTCTATGAGATGTCCTTATCTGACAAGATTGCGGACTGGGCCAGACACTTTGGGATTTCATTGGTTGCTCTGGCTGCCCTACTAGGCATCCTTCGCCTCTCCCATCCTGATCTTCCAAAGGATGGCAGGACCCTCCTTAGGACAACAACAAAATATTCCATTCAAGAGAAGGCAGGGGGAAAATACTATTTTGGCATCATCCATTCACTTAGTGCTACACTCAGCGGATATGTACACACGCTAACCGATGGCTTAACTTTTAGGCTACAAATAAACATAGATGGGCTACCATTATTTAAAAGCTCAAGTGTTCAGCTGTGGCCCATCCTGGGTCTCCTGCTCAGTGTCCCTATAAAAGAGCCTGTAGTGATCGCATTATACTCTGGAGAAAAAAAACCTTTATCAGCAAAAGAATTCCTCGAACACTTCACCAAAGAATTAGTTCATCTGGAAAAGGGTTTCTGTTTCGAGGGAAAGACTTTGACGCTTAAATTTGATACAGTAATTTGTGACACACCGGCAAGAGCATTTGTGAAACACACCAAAAGTCATAATGCCTACCACGCCTGCGATAAATCCACAAACCCTGGTAGACATGAACATAGCCGAATGAGTTTTCCATGTGAAGATTATGCACTAAGGACGGATGAGTCTTTCAATGACAGGTTAGATGAGATACATCACCATGAGGGGCCACATGCATTTGAGGGTACTGGGGTTGGTATGGTGTCACAGTTTCCCCTAGATTACATGCACCTTGTGTGCTTAGGTATCGTTAGGCGCTTGCACAATATGTGGCTTCGTGGTCCTCTGACTGTCCGTGTCCCTGCAACTATAGTTGAACAAATATCCGCTAAATTGATATCCATGAGGCCTTATATTCCGGTGGAGTTTGCCAGAAAGCCGCAATCTCTTAGAGAATTGGATCGCTGGAAGGCTACTGAGCTAAGGCAGTTTCTTTTGTACACTGGACCTGTAATGCTGGCCAGTTTTCTGGACAAAGACCTGTATCAGAATTTTATGCTTCTATAAAATTCTACCCATAGCTTCTATTTATGCTACCCATTTAGCTACCCATTTAGCTACCCATTTAGATCGGATACACTGAATATTTACATCATTTCAGAAAAATCTGAGATCATCATGGCTGCCAATGTTTCAGAGCTTGATGGGAAATGTGTCGCCCTTCCCCACAGGGAAGGCTTTGTGGCCTTTCCTCTGCAAAAAATGCATTTCAATCAGTTTATAAGTTCAGACTAATTAGTTAATAAATTAATCAGTTAATTATTTCATTACATTGACATGAATTGGTAGTTTTTGTTCATTGTTTTATTACCAATCATAATCATAGCATGACTAGTTTAGATCAGGGTCTGAGGATTGACCAAAGTTTGACTTGCTGGCAGTGGCTGCATCTGAAAACGGGCTGATAAGTTGCTGTACTGCTGAAGTTAATCATCTTTCAGGTGTCAACTGTCAGTATCAGTGTTGTGCAAGTTGACACTTCACATGAGCCCCTATATTATCAAAATCAATAAAAACAAAATGTCAAAGCTTTTTCCACTAGATCTTCTTACTCTGACTCAATAACTCAATAACTGTGCATTCACACTTGTTTCTTTTCTTGTCTTCTCCATTAAGGATGTTCCATGTAGTTGAATTTGTCACCAATAAAACTGTAGCAGTGGTGCCCCAAAGCTGGTACGAGGATGGTTGTGCATCGTGGCCAACTTATAACAGTGATGAAATAATTAATAGGGCAGTAAAACATGAAGAGGAGCCACAGGATGACTGGCAGACACATGGGGCCCTATCTTGCACTCGGCGCAAATGACTTTGTGCACTGACGCATGTATCATTCCTATTTTGCACCCGCGCAAAGCGGACTTTTCCCTCCACAGACGCACGTCGGTTAATTAAGAAATACACTTGCGCTCCCCGGGGCGGTTCAGCGCAAAGAGGAGGCGTGTTCCGGCGCAAACTTTCCCTCGTGCTATTTTGCTGTTCTATAAAACAATTGCGCCACTGACCAGAAAAAAAACTAGTCTAAAGTCAGTGGCGCGTCGTGCGTTGTTCATAATGCTATTTTAAGGGCGCATGCTTGGCCATAATAAATGTAGCGTGTGCACAACGCGCATACACGTTGATTCTCTCAGTTTTCATTTTTGCAAATCATACATTATTACGATAGATAGATAGATAGATAGATAGATAGATAGATAGATAGATAGATAGAAGACAATTTATTATAAAAGCATGTAGCTTACACATTTACCCAAATTATCATACGCCTGTTTAACAAAGTTAATTTGGGTGGGTTTCTCCATCCCCAATGTCACTTCTCTGACGAGAACGCTGCTCTCCTCGGCTGTGAACCGCTCCTGGCGCGCGCCTGGCAAATCCGCCGTTATAATAGGAATCCGCTTTAGAACAAGCGCACCTGCTCTTAAAGGGAATGTGAGATGACGCTCTGATTGGTTTATTTCACGTTACGCCCAAACCACACCTATGAATAATGAAGCTACTTCAGACCAACCCCTTTTAGATTTGCGCCAGGCGCAAGAGGCATTTATCCCGCCGGGAAAATAGCAACAGCGCCGGGATCCGCCCACAAAGTTACTTGCGCTTTACGCTTTGACACTTGCGTTTCAGATCGTTAAAATAGGGCCCATGATGTCAGAATCATCAAATCATCTGGTATGCCAAATCTCAAAGTTGTTTCTTGGCTAAGTGGTTTTTACAAATCCTACACCTACAAATCCACTACCACCACTATTTAAAAGAATATGCCACTGTTTTATGAAATTGGGTTATTCACGGTCTCCCCTTGAGTAAGATAAGTGAGCAAAAACGTTTTTGTCACCGTGCATGCTAAGCTAGCAGGGGCACTGCCGGACTAAGACAATGCATGCACTGAGACAAAAATGTTTTTCACTTATCTAACTGTAGGGGAGACCGTGAATAATTAATTTCATAAAATGGTGGCATGTTCCTTTAAGACTCATGTCAAGCTCCATGTTTACCTTTCAGATACTTACATGGAGGCACGTCAAATCCTGAAGAAGGCTCTGACATGTAGTACCTCGGACCTCCAAACTGAGGATGAACAGGAACGACCTGGGAAAAGGAGAACAACAGCGAAGTCAGTGTTCTTCCTTCATGTTACACATACAAACACTAACACCATATACTTTTATTAAAAAGACAGAACAGAGATCAATGCCCTGTTCAACCATTGTCTGTCTCCTTTAAATGTTGCTTTGCATGTAGATAAAGATCTTTTTTTATTTATTTAAACAGACATTTCTTTGGTGACGCTGATATAGAGGACGACTACCGACCCCCAAAGAGGTCCAAATCCGGGTCATCTGCTGGGACAAGTCACCAACTCCCTGAAAATAGTCCAGAGAATAGTCAAAGTAAGAGTCAGAGAGTATTCATTTCCTAATAATTTCAAATAAGAAAAAATGGAAATATCCCTACATATAAATGTGTTTCTATTTCTCCACCACAAAAACAAAAAAAACACATACACAAACCACAAAATGATTAACTACACTCAAGAGCAAGTTTAGTGGCAGACTCTTGTCACTAGCATGCTCAACAGACAGGCTGAGGAAGTCCTTTCTTCCCCGGGCCATCCAGCTATTAGCTTTATCTGCTCTATGCATACTTACATGACTCTGTGAATGTTTCTTAAGTCTGTGTGACTGTGTTGTGTATGTTTTACAGAAAATGTAATGTGTATGGCAACAGAAAATTAGAACGAGTCATCTTATTAACGTTAACTGACGAGAGAAAGAGAGAGCGCGCGCGCGCACTTTTGTTGAATGCTCCTGATCGTTCACTCAGCACTCACCAGCTCACATACCCGTATTTACTTCCTGTTTTCGGTCGAAGTCCACAGTAGTCGATTGTAGAGTGCACGTGCGCGATCATTGGTAACTAATATAACTAATGATCGCGCGCGCGAACTCGAAAATCAACTACTGTGGACTTCGACCGAAAACAGGAAGTAAATACGGGTATGTGAGCTGGCTGAATAAACATCATTTTTATTCATCTTTCAAATTTACTGCAGTCAGATTCACCGTGTTCACTCTTAATGAAATCACTCACATGGCTGTATAATCACTCAATAACTGGGCAGCCCGGGCTTAAGTCATAAGTAGCCTACCAAATGCATGCTGAATTTAAAACCTCATTTTGAGCTTACAGGTGCTGTACGTGCAAATGGTTTGTGTCGCACAGCCACAGACACAGACATTCAACAGCATGCTATAAGATGGTTCAACTTGGCTGCAGACCGTGGTGCGGCGAGGAGGCGCCTGACCAACCGGTCTAACCAGGCTGAGGCCAATGATTAGGCAACTAATGTTTATGTGTTCTTTTGTAAAAATAAAATGTTTTATTTCTTTCAAATTGTTTCAGTTTTAATTTAAATAGTCTGTCGCAGGCTACACATTGTTTTCCAATTCAGAGACCATGCCCTTTACAAATTCCATTGGCTTAAGCCTATTTATAATCAGAGAACATCTCCTCTCATAGCACTACTTACAATAGTCTTGCTATAGCACTTAGAACTGTTTAAAATAGCACTCACTGATGCACTTATTCTTATTGTACTCTACTTTAAAAAAAAAATATATATAGAATTGTTGAGAGAATTGCCTTAAAAAGCAAACTGTGTAGGCTTTGGTGCGTCAGCCAAATGTATATGTAGTATCACATACCAAAACCCACAGACACGGTCAAGCCTCGGATTTCACAGCCTATTTCTCCTCCTGACATCGTCAACAAGGCTCAGTGCAATCACGTTCACACACTGAGTTATCAGGCAGTGTGGTCTAAAACGGACCCGGGCTGGATACGATGCTCATATGACCGGGTCCAAAACGGACCCGGAGCGGATATGCGGCTCATTCGCGGATCCAAAGCGAAGCCGGGGGAAGTACCCATTTATGTACGGATACGCAAAGGGACCGCAGCGATGTAGGACCGGATCCACAAGCCGCCACCGTGGCGTATCCGCCGCGGTGTGCAAGTGGACACAGTTTCAGATCCGCTTTCTTGATCCGTTCCGGAGTTCACTGTACCTCCGCGGCAGATGCACTTCACAGTCAGTTTGCTGTCTGGGCAGCCCTCATCTCCAGGCGATTATATGTCATATTAGATGAGCCTAAACAGAGACTGAGCTGGCGGCCGTTCAAGACCACATCCCGTCCTGTGAGAGAGGAGTCCAGGAGACGATCCACAAGTTTTACGCCGGACCAACACATGATTTCCTCAGATCTGGGAGATGAAGACCTTCCCTGCAGTCATGATCTAGACGGCTATTTAAAACCGCAGCTCAACCGTCACAGTGGTGTCTGTCGAGGTAGTCTTGTGACGGAAACACAAGCGTGGGACTCGAGGTGATACCAGGGTCTTCCACAGAGAAAGAGTATGAAGCATCTGTGCGTAACCCTTATGTCTCACAGATAGTTGCTCAGAGGGAAGTCTCTGCTCCTGAGTGACCAGAAATGGCTGCAATATGTCCTGGCCTAAACTGGGTCAAACCGAGGGCGACTCCATACCAGAAAGATTTGCCCCCAAAGCAAACTTGAAAGTTTTTGTCACAGACTCATCCCCCATATTACTGTAGACTTCTAGGAGGAGAACTTAGGCAAAGGCCTTGCTCCCAAAAAAGGCTCTTACCTGATGAGTACATCATAAAATGAGGTGGACTGATGCCGAAGTAAGTCCTATAACCTCATTCCATGACATGCCGATTCGAAATACAAATGGCAGAAGTTACCATTATTCTGAAAGCATTGATCTAGGCTTCTACACTTCTATTCTATTAATTCCTCCATCTAGTGGCTCACCCTGAACTCACATGTTATCAGGAGTTTTCTTTGTCTGCTCTGAAATCACAGTCTTTAGCAGCTTGTGAGAAAGTGTTGCAGAGTTGTTGTTTTATTTGTGAGTGTCTCACTATAATATCTTCATTCTGAACAAAGAGCATCATTTAGAGCATCACATCAGCATCATAATCCATAGCTGTTGAATATTAATCATATGAAGATATCAGAGGCAGGGCTGTGCACAGACCTTTTGAGGGGCATGTGCTGAAACTGAAAAATGGGCACCCCCCTCCCTTTTTTCCCCACCAAGTAATCAAAATTCATATAAGTAGAATTTTTTTTTAGCAGTTATAATTATTTTTATAAATCTAAAAAATGTGTATATGTATGCATGTATATATATATATATATTATTTTTTTCTCTGCTCTGCACACAAAGTTCAATAAAATATATATTTTTTAGCTATTCTGTTTGGTTTCATAAGCTAATTTGTATTATTTGGTTAACAATTTGGCTCTACCTTCCCCTTTTCTCAATGTCACAAATAAACACGAGTCATGTATTTTTGACAAACTATTTTGAAATATAATTTAAATAATTATGTCCAACTCAATTACAGATTACTATTGCCATATACCATTACTATAGCATATCCAACATGTATCCGCCTACCTGGAAAAACTTGATACTGTGGAGGACCAGGAATGTTGGTCTCTTGAAGGTCCCTTGTTCACTACACGTTCCCTAAAATAAGCCAGCAATGAAAATAAATAAATAAAACAGTGTGAAAAGTACAGTTGCATTGAAAAGGATAACGTGACACTGAAGAGTACTGAACTGGAGTAATGATGCTGAAAATTCAGCTTTGATCACAGATATAAATTACTTTTTAAAATATTTAAATAGTAAACAGTTATTTTAGATTGTAAAAATATTTCACAATAGGCTATAACTCTTTTTTCTGTATTTTGGATCAAATAAATTAAGCATTGGAATGAATTAAATCATGAATTACATTCTCCATGATAAAATTTAAAGATTTCACAGTGATCTTCTGTAATGTTTTTGTTTTGTTTTTTTGTTACTAGCCTACTACAACATTACTGGAGTAAAACCATGTTTTACTACATTTATACATGTGAGGACGAGCGGAGAGTATAGAATACTATAGATTAAAAAAACTATATAGCGAATACGTGTATATCAACAGCCTTGAATTACCCATAATTTAATATCGACTATAGTGACGGCTAGCGTAACTCTGTGGTTGAATGAGATTGTGAATGTGATTGAAAAAGTCACTTTGGTGGTGCGTCGCCCAATCGCCCTAATGAAGAAACCGCCCCTATACAAAAGTCAAACTCAAATACAGTTACGGGGTTTTTGACCAGCGAATGTGTGCAAATGTGCATTTTGTCCGTCATTGAAACAGCGCCGGCGTCATCACAGTACATTTTCATCAACGGGTTACTAGTTTGTAAGGCGCTCAGTTTTTCCTGTTGTAAAATACATTTGGCCAAAATCACATTTTATAAAAGCTGAAATGCTACTGTATGCACAGGCTATTTAAGTGTAGGCTGTGTATTGGCTATGACTATATCCCAGATAGCACAAGTCTATTTGATGCAATGTTTACATCTGGAAGACATTTTTAAGAGTGTTTGCTCATCTGCAATACGTCTATATGACGTTTCCTGTCAGATGTCTAATAGAATTTTAGAAGATGTCTTTAAAATGTAATGATTTAGAATGCATGTTAAACTGACATCTTCTAAACGTCTATTTGACATCTGACAGGAAACGTCATATAGACGTATTGCAGATGAGCAAACACTATTAAAAATACGTCTTCCAGATGTAAACATCACATCAAATAGACTTGTGCTATCTGGGATGGCAATGCTAGCCTAGACCTCTCTCTCTCTCTCAAGTCCCACATGTCTCAGTCAGACACCAAATAAATAAAATATGAGCTTTATAGACAAAGTGTTTAGTACTTATTCAAACAACACGATCTGTATTTACCCTTGCAAAACTTCGTTCAGCTGCTGTCTGCTGTGCGGCTGAGGTGGAGCTTCAGTTCATTCAGTTATGACGATAGAGGGGGCGGAGTTATCAGCTTTACTGATAGTTTGAGGATCGAACAAGATTTACACAATCTCTTTTTAAGAACTTTCATTGGCTAAATATTTTTAAAACAGACAGACAGACGTAAAGGGTGACCAATAGCATTGATTTACTGGAGAAAAAAAAAAAACACCACCAAAAAAAAGGACGGTTGAGCTACACGAGTGTAAGAGCAAAAAGGGCATGTGCTCTGCATAGGCCCTACCTGTGCACGTGCCTGATCAGAGAACACTTTCATATACACAGTTATAGCAGGCGATCTGTTCCTGCTCCATAAAACCATTAGAGAAACTCTGAGATCAGTCTGAGAGGAGAAACAATCCAGACATTTGATCAGAAATGAAGAACAAACGTCCTGAAGAGAGTTACAGGAGAGAGCAGAGACAAACACTCACAGGATCTCAGGACAAGATCAAACTGTTGCTTTAAGATGTTTTTAACATGTTATTGGTCAGGTCACTGTTTTTCTGTTGAAGTTCACACCATTGATTTACAGGAATTAGAGGCCTACTGGAGCTCAAAGTGACAAATGTTCAGAGTGTGAATTAATCAGCAAAAATAGAGTTTGACGTGCTAGATGGTCACATGCATTAACACTGAATAAATAGGCAGATATTTTAACTGATTGTAGAGTTTCACTTCACTTTACTACAGAGCAGCTTCACATCAGCGCGTCTGTCATTTTATCACTGAACCAGTTTTGAAGAGTTTGTATTTTTCATATTTGTGGACTGAAACCGATGAAGATGTTTCTCCCTGTTTTGCTCTGCTTGTGTTTCTGGCGTCTGGTTGGTGAGTTTAAATGTGTTTCTTTTCATGACTTCAGTTGTTTGTCATTTAGTCAGAGAGGATCAACATTCACTGTTACAGGCCAGTACTGATAGGGGGGAATACAAATTATAATGGTGAGCAAACGCAAACTGACGGAAAAATCCAGACTCGACAAATGAAAAAAATGATTTACTGTTTATATGAGAAAATCCACCAACATGTTATCCTGGAAACAATAATTAAATAAATAAGTACTAAATCCACTACAGACAGAAAAGAACCACAGCGGTGCATACAGGTGTATCCGTATATAATTAAAACCAGTAAATCTTACAGTAGTTGGAGGTGTCTGCATTTCACTGAACACAGTTTCCTCAACAGTAATGCTTCGAGTTCTCACTCATCGTGTGTTGTCTTTTGTTTGGTCTGGTTTCGGTTGGGATCAGATCGCAGCTGATTCCCCAAAGCTCATTGAAGTCTTCCTCTGATCTAAATTTTTGAAGACAATGAGCTGTGCAATTTAATGGTTGCGAGTAAATCAGTGTTTTCTGCTTGAAGTGGGCTATATTTTTTGCCGGGTCAAGAAGTTTCATTAGGCAACATTTCAAATCACGCATACATTTATAACTGTAAAATAAATAATTATTCAGGTATTGAAATTAATGTTTTCAGCTTATATTGACTTCAATTAATAAATTATGTAATGTTACAAGTAAAAGGCAAATGATGACAAGGAGGCAGTTGAACAGATTCTTAACTTTAGTTGGTGTGTGTTAATGTCAAGCCCTGGTGCCGTCTGACAAAACACATGCATTAAGTAGGGTGACCACCTGCTAATAAGCCCAAGGGGGGACAAGGGGTATGTTTCTGAGGGACAATGTGGGACACTGCCTGGCGCGGCGGCGCCCCCACCCCACGGACAGACTCACTGATAGTGGTTTACTCATTTCTAGCACATACCACCTTACATGGTATATTAATAATGCCCTATTCCCCTAAACATGTGTAATTGCTGATGTATGCTCATGAATAGGCCAACCAATGTGTATTTTTTTCTAAATAAAGATTCATTATATAAATGTTTGGATGATTGATAAGGATAAGTTCCACCCATAAATTAACAGCTTAAGCATGTAAAGGCAACTTCACTACTTTGTACAATCTGTGACACTAGATTGTGTCGCAGAGCTGACAAAATAAATACATTCATTTTAGTTATAAAATAAATTATTTATTATAATATAGGCCTAAATATGGAGATACAAGGTTCCCATCCCGACAGCAACAATGTATCAGGCAGAGTCCATATTTTATATCTCCCTATTTTTTCAAAAATTAAATGCTATTGGTCACCCTTTACATCTGTCAATGTGTTTTACAAATATTTACCCAATGAAAAGCATTAAAAGAGCTTGGAAATTATTTTTGGGGAAAAACAGGTTTTCTTTCGTTTCCTGAAAAGTAACAGTTTTGGACATACAAGGCTTCTGTCCGACAGCGATGGTGTGTGTGTGTGTGTGTGTGTGTGTGTGTGTGTGTGTGTGTGTATTACGTTAATTAACATTTTACCAAAATTCAAGCTCAAATGGAGTTTGATAAGGGTTTTTGACCAGTAAATGTATTTTCAATCCACTCAGATAGTTTCTTTTATTAAAGATTCCACTAGGTGGCGACAAATAATATTGTTGACTGAATCGTTGACGTGTAGGACATTGTGTTTGTGTTCGAATGGAAATGTACAAATTTCAAAGTACAATGCTAGGAGTAAAAAAGACTGCTACCATCCTTTCCTAAACTGATTGTAAAAAACAAAGTGAGATTTTCCAACACTCCAGTATTAAAATGTTAAGCAATAAATACCTCTTTAGACAGCCTCTGCTTGTCTTCTCCCAAGGCCCTCCTAGATCTTGTTGTTTCTGTTGCTACTTGCTCCTGCTCAATGTATGCTGATTACTACGACGGCCGGGCTGAATGGTATTTATTTTAATTAAACGATAGAATTAACTGCGTTCGCCATGACGTTGTTCAAGTTCAACTGGCCTCAACTCGCGAGTCGCGAGATGTCCCAACAGTCTCTCTCGCTCTCGTTCTTTTTTATTTTTATTTTTTAATCACATTTGAAAAAGATATTATAGTAGTGTTTCATTTTTTCTTGTTGTTCAAATTCAAAATTGTTTTCAAATATTATTTGTCACTTAATCTTAAAGATTTTTAATAGTGTGTGTTTGTTCCCACCAATCGCTGCACAAGTTAAGGATACGTATGATGACGTAAGCACGTTAGTCGAGCCCTCCCGGAACCCATAGAGAATGCATTGCAGTGCCTGCAGTTCGAAAGAAAAAAACATCTTTGAATGTAAGGGCGCTTTCACACTTGGTTCGATTGCCTGTTCCGAACCCGAGTTCGATTGCTCCCCCCTTCCCCTGCCCCCGATGGACTGTGTTCACAAATATTATTTGTATCCGAACCGCGGTACGCTTGCGTCATCAAGCTGCAGCTGGCGCGTAATCATGTTGCTTGGTAACCGGCGCCGCTATGAATGAAAAGGCGTCAAAATGGATAGAATTGGTCGCTTCACATTTGTTCTTCTTTTTTTTAACCTTTGGTTTTGTTTTCAAAGAAAAGATACAGAAACACACTTGGGTATGTCTGCCGCAAAAGTACTAAAATCGTTCCGAAGACAGCTGGCTGTCAGCCGAAGACAATTTTTAATTGTCTCCCCCTAAGTCTATGGGAACACTCTGGGCGATTCTCAGCCAGAGTGAAATCGCCCAAAAAGAGGCGGTACTCCACAGAACGTGACATAACGCTGATTGGACTATAGTGACGGCTAGCGTAACTCTGTGGTTGAATTAGATTGTGAATGTGATTGAAAAAGTCACTTTCACACTTTGGTGGTGCGCTGTCTATGGTGGTGCGTCGCCCAATCGCCCTAATGAAGAAACCGCCCCTGCTCTCACTCTTAAAGCCTTGTTTATACTCGACGCGTCCACAAGAGCACACATTGTATGAACGACATAAGACAGTTATACGCGTTGAGTTGGCTTGGAGAGAACCAACGACGGTAAAACAACCGTGTTGCTCCGCCGTCCACACTCGTTTATTGTTTTTTCTTACAGCTTCCTTCAAACTTCAAAATAAGAGTTCCAATACAACTTCAAATTAAGAGTTCCAATACAGAAGTGCACCAATATACCAAAATAAACACAAGAATGAAAGAGTAACAAATGTTATAACATAAACAAAACTTGCTACTAATAAATGGCGCTTACATTCCGGCCCCTAATTGTTAATTTTGCAACATAACAATTAAATCTTTAATATTAAAGCGTCATTTCTCTGAGAATTAAAGATTCATCACCTGCACAAACAAAATTTTTACTTAACCTTAACAGTATATTTCAAATCTGCTTTCAATAGAACTCAAAATGCACTTTAGCATGTATCAACATCTTGCCTTATACAAAAGTATAGTTAAAGCACATATAACCTAAAAAACAAAAAATGCCTTCACTTAGTTTACTCCTCCATCTCAAGCAACACACATAATTTATGTATTGGCCTTTCCAAAATGCTAGATTTAGTTTTGACAAATACACGTCTCACAAATCCCTTTGAATCAGAAAGTGTCCGTTCAACCTTTCCCATCAACCAGGAACTTCTTGGTGCACTGTCATCAACTATAAGGACAACATCTCCTGGTTTCAGATTTCTCCTTGTTACTGTCCACTTCTGCCTTTCTTGCAACAGTGGCAAGTACTCTTTAGTCCATCGCTTCCAAAAGATGTCAGACAGGTACTGCACCTGTTTCCACCTTCTCTTGCCATACAAGTCCTCTCTGTCAAACAGTCCTGGTGGCTGCACAGGCTGGCCTTTAAGGAGAAGCAAATGGTTAGGTGAGAGTGCCTCCAAATCATTTCGGTCACTCGACACTCGTGTTATAGGCCTGCCATTAACAATTGCCTCGACTTCACACATCAATGTATGAAGACGCTCGTCGTCGAGAGGCTGCTGTTTCAGAATGTGAGTGAGGATTTTTCTCACAGAACGTATTAGTCTCTCCCAGATGCCACCAAAATGTGAGCCTGTTGGCGGGTTGAACATCCAGGTAATGCCCTTTTGTATGAACATCTCTGAGATTTTTGAGTGGTTCCATCTGTGAATTGCTTCACGCATTTCTTTCTCTGCTCCCACCAGATTCGTTCCATTGTCTGATCTCACAACAGACACTTGACCTCTCCTAGCAACAAATCTCCTGAATGCGTTTATGCACGAGTCAGTTTCAAGTGTGTTGGCAACTTCGATGTGAATTGCTCTAACAGTGAGACAGGTGAACAATACACCATACCTTTTTACTGTACTTCGCCCATGTTTCACTTCGAAGGGTCCAAAATAGTCTATGCCCACATTAGTGAAGGGTGGCTTGTCAGGCATTAGGCGATCTTGTGGAAAATTTGCCATCCTCTGTTCTCCAGGTTTTGCTGAAATCCTTTTACATGGTACACACTTCGACAATATTTTCCTAACAGCAGAGTTTGCTTGCGGGATCCAGAATCTCTCTCTCAGCCGGGATAGCATGTAATTTCTCCCACAATGTCCTGTTTCTTTGTGGATATGTCTGAGGATCAACGTGGAGACATGATGATCTTTAGGAAGTATCACAGGATGTTTAACATCTGTTGGCAGTGCAGACTGATGCAACCTTCCACCAACACGTAAAATCCCGTCTTGTACAACAGGATCAAGCTTGACAATGTGACTGCTTCCTTTGAGTTTGTCACCTCTCTGAAGAGCTTTAAGTTCATCGCTAAAGCATTGATTTTGACAAAACCTGATAATCTCAACTTCTGCCATAACAAAATCTTCAGTGGTGAGCAAAGACCCCTTGACAGTTAACTTGAACTGTTGCATTCTGTGTGTAACAATTTCAGTTTTCTTCTCATGACTTACATGATGACTTAATTGTGACGTGATAAGCTTGCGGTGTGAGCTCAGATTTTGAAGCAGTTTTTTAACCTTCATCATCCATGAAACTGCCCGTTTCAAACAATGCCACTCTGAATAATAACAAATGAGCTTGTTAAATGGATTCTCATGCATGTTGATGGCAGTTACACATACTGCTTCTTTCACTTCAGCATCCTTTTTTCTGTATGTCTTTCATGTCTGGTGAAACTGGCCAGTGTTTCCTGTCCTTTGTCAAAAACTCTGGCCCACCAATCCAGTTTTGACTCATCTTGAATGTTTCTGCAGGCATTCCTTGTGACGCATGGTCAGCGGGATTCAACTCTGAATTAACATACATCCACTGACTTGGCTCTGTGTTGTCTCTAATGAGTGACACTCGGTTTGCAACAAATGTTTTAAATTTTAGATTTTCACTGGCGATGTACTTCAACACTGTAGTGCTATCACACCAAAACACAGATTCTTCAAGCTGCAGGTGCAGCTCCTTTCTCATGAGTCGATCTATTTTTACAGCAACAGCAGCCGCTGTTAGCTCCAGCCTCGGAATTGTTGTTTGTTTCAACGGTGCCACTCTGGACTTGCCGATGATGAACAAACAGTGAACTTCTCCATCTTTATTTGTCATACGAAGGTAGGAAACAACTCCATAACCTTTCTCACTCGCGTCTGTGAAATGATGCAACTGAGCAGATGTCACAGCTCCAAAGCCAGTTGGTTTCAGACATCTACTCACAGTAAAACCATGAAGCTTTGTTAGGTCAGAAAGCCACAACAATATCCTTTGAGCCAGTTCTGCAGGGATGTCTTCATCCCAGGTGATTTTCATGCTACACAGCTTCTGCAAGATCATCTTTGCTGGAAGAATGACAGGGGACAGAAACCCTAAAGGATCATATATCGCGCTTACAAATGAGAGGATACCTCGTCTTGTCTGTGGTGTTGGTTTTGCATTTATCCTGATCTTAAATACGTCTGACTCACTACACCAGGTCACTCCTAGTACTCGCTCCTCAGGTAATGCATCATGACTAAGATCCAAGTCTTTGACCTCTTTAGCCCTTTCTGTTTCAGGAATAGAAGCAAGAACAACTCTGCTGTTACTCATCCACTTAGTTAAGTAAAATCCTCCGCTCTCACACAGTGCTGTCAAGTCCCTGACCATAGCACATGCTTGGATTTCATCTGACACTGACAACAAACAATCGTCTACATAGAAATTGTTCAATACTGCTGCAACTGCAGCAGGAGCCATGTTTTCCTTAGCATCTTCAGCCGTCTTCCTCAGCGCGAAGTTTGCACAGCTGGGGGAGGATGTGGCCCCAAACAAATGAACCACCATTTTGTATTCTTGCAGAGGTTTCGTCAAGTTTCCTTCCGGCCACCAGAGGAAGCGCAGCATGTCACTATCCTCAGATGGTACACGTACTTGATGGTACATAGCTTCTATGTCTGACATTAAAGCTACATGATTTTGCCTGAATCGTGTTAAAACCCCGATTAGTAAGTTAGTTAAATCTGGACCCTGAAGAAGCTCTCCATTTAGTGACTTGCCTTGATATGATGCTGCACAGTCAAAAACTACACGGAGCTTTCCTTTTTGGGGATGGTAAACCCTGTGATAAGGTATATACCAGACCCTCCCATTGTCAGACTGGGTCTCTTCATCTGGTACCTGGACCGCATAGCCTTTGTTCAACAGGTCAGACATGAAGCTTTGATATTCACTGTGAAACTCTTTGTTTTTGACAAGTTTTCTTTTCAGGTTTTCTGCTCTCTGCACAACTACACTGCGGTTGTTAGGCATCTTGACGTGTCTGTTTTTCAGGGAAAGTCCTATGGTATGGTGACCATCAACCCTCTTTGCTGTTTCACTAACACAGTCCATAAACTGAATGTCTTCTCTTGACATTTCCTGTTTTTCCTCACTGGCCCTTTCAGGGAAATCATAATTAAACTGCTGTACCAACAGGTTCTCCACATTAGCAATAGAAATGCGATTCACTGAAACACTGGGAAAACTTTCAGATGCAGTGTTGCAACTGTCTCTCCTGAGAGGACCATTGATGACCCAACCCAGGATTGTTCGAACTGCATATGGACCATTATCCTCACTGTGAATTACTTCCCATGGTTCCATAGCCTTGTGTACATCACATCCTATTAAAAGTCCAATGTCTGCATCTATGTGTGGAAGCTGGATTCCTTGCAAATGTGGCCAGTTTTCCAAATCTTCAGGCACTGGAATGTTCTCTTTGGACACAGGAATATCTTTGTGAGTGTAGATCTCAGGTATGTCAATGTAAATGTTCTCTTTCAAACCACACACCTCTAATCCTTTAATATGGTAGCTTGACTCCAACTTTTCCTGTCCCATCGTGCGAAGCAGAATTTGAGTTTTCTTGCCTTCCATGTTGAGCTGTCTCATCAAGCTCTCTGTGCAGAAAGTGGCTTGACTTCCGCTATCCATGAATGCATAAGTCTGAATGATATTATTGCTCTTCTTTGATTTGACACACACAGGTACAATTGACAGCACACAACTGTCTTTTCCGGCCCCAGTAGCTCCACAAACTCCACCTGAAGTGTGTGCTATTGCACCAGTCTCTGTGTTTTCAGCAGTGTCTTTCTGCCTGCTTTCTGCAGCTACATCATCATTTTCTTTTGAGAAGTGGAGCATGCTTGGATGTTTCTTAGAACAATATTCACATGTAGCTCTTTTCTTACAGTCTTTGCTCAGATGACCTTGTGTCAAGCATGCAAAACACAAACCCTTTCCTTTAAGAAACTCTAACCTTTCTTTGTATGGCTGGTTTCTGATTTTGTGACATTCTGCTAGTGTGTGTTGTTTTTCACAATATACACAAGGCTTCTGGAAGATACTGATGTTGCAACGAAATGAGTTTCTACCATTGTCTGGTGGCCTTTCAATTTCTGTAGGTGCAACACTTGTAGCAAACGCACTCCCCTTTGGCCTTGATGATTTTGTCGCTTTCACATTTGCATAATATTTTCCCTTATCTTCAGTATCCGTTATGTCACCGAAAACAGGATCCACAACTATTTTAGCTTGCCTGTTTATGAACATCACTAAATCTGAAAACTTTGCTCTTGTACCACGTTTCTCTTGAATGTCAAATGCAGAAACTCTCCACATTTCTCTCATTTTGTATGGTAAATTGGAGAAAATGTTTCTGAGGTTAGTGGGACTGTCCATTTCTGTAAGTTTGGTAATGTCTTGCATGGCGTTGTTACATCCAGTGAGGAACAAAGAGTAACTCTGAAGGGCCTTGCCGTCATCTGGTTTTATTTGTGGCCAGCTGAATGCTCTAGTCATATAGGCAGTTGCGATTTTTAGTTCGTTGCCATAGTGATAAGTTAGCAACTTCCTCGCCTCACTATAACCTTGATACTGACTCATGTGCTGGCAACTTCTGACTAAGTCCCTGGGTTCCCCTCTGGTAAACTGCTATAGGTAATATAACCTATCACTGTCACTATCAGCTTTGTCATGAATGGTATTATCAAAAGCTCTTATGAAAGCTTTGAACTCAAGTGGATTACCACTGAAAAGAGGCACATCTCTCTGGGGCAAATGTGTCAGTCTTTGCTGTTTGACTAACATCTCAGTGATATCATTTTGTTTCAACATTACCTCACACAGATTTACTGTACTTCTGTTAACATAAGATTGTGTGTCAGTTTCATGTTTCACTTGAAGATCATCTGCCTTTAATTGACCAATGTGCTCATCATTTACCATAGGCTGTTGGTTATATAGCTGTGGCATTCCTGGTAAGACAGTCTCAGGATGAATACCTGCATCACCTTTGCAGTTGTCATACTCACTGTTTTCCAACACTTGTATTTTTGCTGTAGAAGCAGCAATAGCTATCTCAAGCTCAAGTTGTTCCTTCTTTGCCTTTAATTTGCATTCTTCGATGTCTAACGCCTGCCTCTGTTTTAGTGATGCTGCACCTGCAGTGCTTGTTCTTTCTGTCGCACAGATGATATAGATTAGACTTTGGATGATCTTGAAGAGCGGCAACTAGCTGAGCTCGTTGTGCTTTTGACTGCAGACTTCCTCTCCGCTGGTGTGGCAGCCACAGACACGCTGTCATCCGGACTCACATCCTCCTGATGTTGTTGCCTTGATGTAGCTATCCACGTTTTAACATCAGTTATGAAAACGCTGAACTGTTCCATTTTTGGCTTGAACCAATACATCTGATCAGCATCGTGTTCATCATCAGGTAACAGCAACAGTACATCATCATTTGAATAAGCAAACTCTTCTAGTAGTTTTGAGGATTCATTTAAATGTTCATCAACAATGTCTGGATTTTCATTATCTTTCATTAGTCTTTCAATCTTGTTCCTTTTTGATGTTAACTCTGACAACTTGGATCGTCTTGCGCCTATAAGCCTGCTCACTCGTTCATCCAGACCTTTTTCGGTGTACTTTGGCGCCCTCTTGTGGCTACTCCCGCTGCAGCAGCTCTGAGCTCTTGACTTTGCATCGTGTGAATCGTCCGCCATTATGGCCGTAAACACAACTTCTAGTTCGACAAATGTTCAAAAATGATGGTCTATGACATAAAGCTCACCAGTCTTTCGTAATGAATGTCATCTTCAGAAGACCAAAACATTCTAATCGTATTATTCTCACAAGAAGTTGAGCAGCACCTTCATTTTGGCACACTTCTGCGGCATAACAGCATTCTTTACTTTTTCACAACTCTTGTCCTCGTGTTTAATTTTGACTTCTTTCCTGCAGTTCTTTGGGCACTTATCTGCAGCTTTACTTTTGTCCAGGTCTTCCCTGTTCTTGGGAAGTTGGTGGTGGCTCTCGCGACGCGTTGTCATCGCCGTCGTCTTCTTGTTGAGCCTGGTTGTTTTACTTATGTAGTGGCTATCTTAATTGTTCATTATTATAAACTTAAACTAAACTTATTTATCTTATTATAACCACATTGTATGAACGACATAAGACAGTTTTACGCGTTAAGTTGGCTTGGAGAGAACCAACGACGGTAAAACAACCGTGTTGCTCCGCCTTCCACACTCGTTTATTGTTTTTCTTACAGCTTCCTTCAAACTTCAAAATAAGAGTTCCAATACAACTTCAAAATAAGAGTTCCAATACAACTTCAAAATAAGAGTTCCAATACAGAAGTGCACCAATATACCAAAATAAACACAAGAATGAAAGAGTAACAAATGTTATAACATAAACAAAACTTGCTACTAATAAATGGCGCTTACATTGGGGATGTTATTGTTTTTGTGACTGTCTGTTTTGTAGATCATAAAAAGTGTGAAATATGTTCTGGGGACGGCCCTGGCACTGCCGCATCCGAATGAACGACTTCGAGCCGAATCTGGCCGAACTGGTACGTCTGTATCAGCATGTTTATGATCCTTCTATATACAGAGACATTTGCATTGATGGGCGACCATAAAAGCCTCTCATTTTGTGAATAGGAACACATTTGCATTAAGCACCCAGTTTGCACTTGTCTAAACTGCTTACATTTACAAAATAAGCCTACAATAGCAGAAGTAAGCCCTGCTGATGAAATTAAGGTTTAAACACTCTTCAATAAGGCTTCAGTTGTTTAGTTTACATGCAGTGAATGTACAATAAACCTACTGCATTTATTACTCTTTTTATATGAATCAGCTATTAATAAACTACTAATAAACGGCAAACTACTTCTTCACTGCTGATTCCTGGTGGTTTAGAAGAGAATTACTCCGAGTTGCCCCCTGTCGTTTCACAGAATAGCACAACGTGCGGACGCGTCGAGTATAAACAGGCTTTAGGCCGTGACGCATCAAGCCGATATAAAAGAACTAGTGGTGATTAAAGCTGACTGTGTCATCGCCTCGCGACTGTTAATTATGATCACTGACTCTTTAACTAAACTGAACAGCCAATCAGACCTTTTTCTCTTCTTGATTCAACATGCTCAATCGACCAAAAAATAAAATAAAAAATGAGTCAGTGTTGCCAATTTAGTGATTTTGTCGCTAGATTTACTGACTTTCCCACCCCTTTAGTGACTTTTTTCATAAAAACTCGCCTAGTGACTTCTTGGACAAACCTTATCTAGTTAGTATGATTTAATCTATCGTCATTTAGCGAACAGTTTTAGCTACTGTCCATTGAAAGCCATTTGCAACAGAACAATGAAGTCCGGCTGGTGCCGATGGTTCAGCGGACAACGCTCAACAACGGCCCAATGATGGTCTGCCGCCAGCTTGGTGTGTCGCGGGCCTTTTAGCATGAACCCTGTTACAATGCAATGTGTATCATAACAGAGTGGATGTTTTAAGCTAATAGCCCATTACTAGCTAGGAAAGAACAACATGCTAGAAGAAGATTAACATTTAGGAAGAATAGTAATAAATATATCAATTTGATTTAATAAATAAAAACTGTGCATGTCCAGTATAACAGGGTGGACATGTCCCACATGGGTAAGCTGCTTGGGTTTGCATATGATCCATATAATTTGGTCCCACCTAAAGCCCAGTGAAAATCCTAAACCCACATGGCACCCGTGGACTGTGGTGAAGTAAATACTACAGAAAAAAACAGTGTAATTTACATGAAAAAGTTAGTTCAGGCAAGAATAAAAAAAACTAAGTAAATTATATTAGTACTCAATTGAAGCGTGTATAAATGAAAGTGTAAATATCAACGTTATAAAATTAAGTAAAATTACTCAACTTTTCTGACACTGGTGTTCCCATCATGCACTGGGCCTTGAATAATTAATTAGGTTGATTTTTCACTGTTTTCCAGCTCTATTTACACTGTTTTATCATTGCTTTTGTTGTTAGGATTAGTAACTTGCCATTTTGTGACATTTGGAGTTAGTTTTCTACTCTCAATGAAACATTCAAACACAAATACGATCCATCAAATGTTACCGTCGTTGTGTATTGCCTACCAAATATTGAGGTCTCTGCGTTCACATAACACTAAAGCTATCTTTTAATGATGTGCTGTCTCACACAATAGCTATTGTATTTGTTGATCTATGTAATTGTATATGTTCTCTAATTGACTGTGATCATGATGTGGGTGGAGTAACAGGTGTGCGATCATTAATAAAATGGCTGATGTATTACTGGTTACCTAGCTCTAATTGAGATGGCAGCGCCAACAGGTTATGGGCCCAGTAAAGAGTATGGGAACCGATGGAGTCGTTTATGTTTCGACGGAGAGGAAAGGAATTACGAACTGTGGGAAACGAAGTTCCTGGCACATTTGCGTCTTCTGGGTTTGAAATCCACCATATTGGGTGAAGTCTCGGCCGTGGTCGATGAGGGTGAGGAAGTGAAAGACGACAGTAAAAATGAAGAGGCATATGCAGTGCTGATCCAATTATTAGATGACAAGAGTATGTCGCTTGTGATGAGAGAGGCTGCTGATGATGGCAAGAAGGCGTTACAGATTTTGCGAGATCACTACGCTGGTAAGGGGAAGCCACGTGTAATAAGTTTGTATACGGAGTTGACATCTCTTCAGAAAGGTGTAAATGAAACCGTTACGGATTATATTATTCGTGCGGAAACCGCAATCACAGCATTGCGGAATGCGGGAGAGACTTTGAGCGATGATTTATTGACTGCCATGATTCTAAAGGGTTTACCCGATACTTTCAAACCATTCTCTATTTTTATTACGCTGAGTGATGAAAAACTAACATTTGCCGGCTTTAAAGCAAAACTGAGGAGCTATGAAAGCACAGAGAAGTTTGGCACTGCTGGTTCGGTAGAGGACAGCGTAATGAAAATTAAAGGAAGAGACAATTGGAGTATGAGACTCACCTGTTACAACTGTGGACAGAAAGGCCACAAAGCCGCGGAGTGCACGGTGGTTGCTGAGGAGCGCGAGGAACGGAGACAATGGTGTAGTTTCTGTAAAAGCACCTCACATAAAGACGTGCACTGTCGTCGAAGAAAACGCGATAAAGTGAAGCAAATGATGGATGAAGAGGAGGATCACACATTTGCGTTTATGGTGGAGCAGGTGAATAAAGGCCCGATTGGTGGAGTGGAAATGAAAGGTCTCATGGTGGATTCTGGAGCTACTAAACACATTGTTACGGACATTGAGAAGTTTGTGGATTTCGACTCAAGTTTCAAGCCTCAGAGCCACATACTAGAGCTGGCTGATGGAGAACGGGCCAGTGGTATCGCGTTGAAGAAAGGTACCGCAAAATTGCGTTTGAGAAATAACAACGGTCGCATTGTGGACATGATGTTGACGGAGGCACTTTATGTGCCATCATTTTCTCAAGACATTTTTTCCGTCAAAGCGGCAATTGCACACGGAGCGACAGTAATCTTCAAAGAGGGACAGAACCGACTCATTCACAAAAATGGTACAACTTTTGATATTCATATGTATGACAGATTGTTTTACTTTAATACTGTTGCTAATGAGATTGATGAGTGTAACGCGTGCTATGATATTCAGACATGGCATGAAATACTAGGTCATTGTAATTATGATGATGTGTTAAAGTTGGAGAATGTTACAGATGGGATGAAAATTAGAGGTAAAATAGACATATCCAATTTGAAATGTGAAGTGTGTGTAAAAGGCAAATTTGCTCAGAACAGAAATAGAGATCTAGATGAGAAAGCAAAAGATGTATTTGCACTTGTTCATGCAGATCTGGCTGGTCCTATAGAACCAGCAGGGAAAGATGGTTTTAGATTTGCCTTAGCATTCACAGATGACTATTCAGGAGCAGTGTTTACCTATTTTTTGAAGAGCAAGAGTGACACTGCCATAGCAACCGAGAAATTCATTGCTGATGTTGCACCATATATGGTAAAATTAAATGTCTAAGATCAGATAATGGAACAGAGTTTACATCTACTGTATTTCAGTCATTGCTCAGCAAAAATGCTTTAAGACATGAAACCTCAGCTCCTTACTCACCCCATCAAAATGGGACAGCTGAAAGAGCTTGGAGGACTTTGTTTGAAATGGCAAGATGTATGCTAATTGAGGGTAATTTACCAAAGGAGTTGTGGACATATGCGGTTCAGACCGCGGCTATAATTAGAAACAGATGTTATAATAGACGTCTGGGACAAACTCCATACTATCTGATAACTGGAAAAAAGCCTGACCTATCCAAAATGAGAGTGTTTGGGTTAGAGTGTTATGCATACAAGTATGACAAGAAAAAGTTGGATGCGCGATGTGAAAAGGGTATATTTGTTGGTTATGACAAAAATAGCCTTGCTTATCTTGTTTTCTATCCAGACACAGGGAGAGTACTCAAAAGTAGACTGGTGAAGTTTGTCACAAAAAGTACAAATGAAAGAGATACTCAGACAGTGGAGGATGTGGAGGAAATCCTAGTACCAAAACTAGATAAGACTAAAGTAATTCCACAAGAAATGAAAGTTGAGGAGGAAGTCAGTACACAGGGTGAAAAAGAGAATGATCTAGGTACTAGATATCCAAAAAGAGAAAGAAGGCCCCCCCAGCACCTTGCAGACTATGATTATGAGGTTAAAGATGATGCAGATCAGCCATTGACTATAGACTATTGTTATCGTGTTGCATGTGATGTACC
This sequence comes from Rhinichthys klamathensis goyatoka, assembly GCF_029890125.1. Classification (NCBI taxonomy): domain Eukaryota; kingdom Metazoa; phylum Chordata; class Actinopteri; order Cypriniformes; family Leuciscidae; genus Rhinichthys; species Rhinichthys klamathensis. Next base: position 873,897 of record NW_026607022.1, read on the forward strand.
CCAGACACTGAAGGAAGCCTTAGGCTCTTTAAAATCAGAGCAGTGGGTTGAAGCTATGGAGGATGAGATGAACTCTCTAGAAGAGAATAATACATTCACATTAACAACACTACCAGAAGGTAAACAGGCAGTAGGGGGAAGATGGGTTTATGCTGTAAAGGAAAATCCTGATGGAGAATTATATAAAGCCAGGTAGGTGGCAAAGGGTTATAGTCAAGTGGCAGGTATTGACTATAATGAGACCTTTTCACTTACTGCCGATATTACTTCAGTACGTGTTTTAATAGTATGATTTAGAGTTACATCAGATGGATGTTAAAACTGCATATCTACATGCTCCTATAGATTGTGAAATTTATATGAAACAACCTGAAGGATTTGAAGTTAAGTCAAAAACAGGAGAAGAATTGGTATGCAAGCTCAATAAATCACTGTATGGTCTGAAACAATCTGGACGAAATTGGAACAAGATGTTGAATGATTTCTTAATTGAAAATGATTTTGTTCAAAACTCAACAGATCATTGTGTTTATAGTAAACAGATTGATGAAGACAGAATCATACTGATTATTTGGGTTGATGATCTTATTATTGCAGCGAGTAATGATCAAATACTCAGAGATGTGAAGGAAATGTTGGGAATTAAATTCAAAGATCTGGGAAAACTTCGACATTTCTTAGGCATTGACTTTACACAAGAACATGGTAAAGTAAAAATGAATCAGGAAAGATACATTTTTAAAAATTTGGAGAGATTTGATATGACTCACTGCAAACCAAGATCAACCCCATGTGAAATCAAAGTAAAATTTGACAATGATGGTGAACCTGTTGACTTAAAAAGGTATCGTGAAGTGATTGGCAGTTTAATCTATATGATGACAAGTACTCGCCCAGATTTAAGCTTCATTGTTAGTAAATTGTCACAATATCTAAGGGCACCAAAAGAACAACATTGGGTGGCTGCTAAACATGTGTTGAGGTATTTGAAAGGTACAGCAGACTTGGAATTATGTTATAAGAAAAGTGGTGTAAATCTGAAACTTGTGGCTTATAGCGATGCAGACTGGGCAGTAGTGTTGTTTTTGGCGGCCTGTTTTAATTTTAGTTTTAGTCTAGTCTTTGTGTCAAGTTGTCATTTTAGTTTTTATTAGTTTTAGTCACATTCATACTCTTTTTAGTCTAGTCTAGTTTTAGTCGACGAAAACTGATGTTATTTTAGTCTAGTTTTAGTCGACTAAAACTGATGACATTTTAGTCGTTTTAGTCGACGAAAGACAGTCTAGTTTTAGTCAATGAAAATTGTATTTTAGTCTCTTTTTAGTATTCTATTTAACCCAGTCAATATAGTATAAGTACCTATAGTATAGACGAAACCAAAATTTTCTTTTAGCCAAACCCATTTCAAACAATCTTATCTTCTGTTATCTTATTATACTATTGTTACCTTATAGACTCAAGAATACATCCATTCCAGACACTGAAAATGCTCTGATTTGAATTTACAACATATTTATTTTACCAACCAAACATGTTAGAAGTAGCCTACACACACATGATGAAATGAAAGTTTTTCCAAATGTCATTTCTTCTTTTTTTCTCCCAAAGACGAATCCCTTTCTACAAACAACAAACAAAGTTAAGTCTGACACAGAGACTTAACTTTGTTTGTTGTCGTTTATGCTAACGCCTGTTTCACACATACTCCGTATTTTTTCCCGCACCCATGTAGAGCCTATGGTTAGAGCGCTCACACGCACGCGGATGCGGTCCGTCAATGCGTGCGTGCATAACAGCAGAGCAGAGATCTACACAGTAGCCTACCTCAACAACGCGACATAATGGATGTAGGCTAAAAATATTGATTTGAAATAAAAAATAGAGAATAAATGTTGTGATTGTGGTACAGCCGTAGATCAGTTGCGCACTGCAAACGGAGCACATGTGAAAGCACAGTAGCTCGTGCTGCTCCTGCACCGCAACACGCACCACACACGGAGTATGTGTCAAACAGCCGTAACTCGCGAAGCTGCATCTTCTAAATAATGCCGCGAGTGGGGCTCGAGGATGTGAAGTCGCCTGCGTCTGCGCAGTGCGATCTGATGCAGCCACTGAAGTGACACACGAAACAGAAATGCTGCATAATAATAATGAAAGTAAAAGAGACGAAATAACGTTAAATAACATTTCGTCTCGTCTCGTTTTGGTCAACGAAAATGAAGAGACATTTTAGCATAGTTTTTATTTTGTAAACCACATTTAGTCTCGTTTTTATTCGTCAACGTCAACGATATTGCATTATACATTTAGTTATAGTCATCGTCACATGACCAGCATTTACGTTGCGTCTCGTCTCGTTTTTGTCATGTGATAAAGGTTCGTTGACGACGATATTTAGTCATAATTTTCGTTGACGAAAGCAACACTACTGGCAGCAGACTTAAATGACAGGCATAGCATTACTGGCTGCTGTTTCAGTTTGTCTAAAAATGGGCCTGTTGTCTCTTGGAAGTCTAAGAAACAACAAACTGTTGCTTTATCCACATGTGAAGCCGAATATATGGCTTTATCAGCTACTGCACAAGAAAGCTTGTATCTGACCAATCTAATCAATGGAATGGATAATGTACTTGAATATGCACCAGTGACTATTTTTGGGGATAATCAGGGTGCTATTGCACTTTCAAAGAATCCGGTGTGTCGACAAAGGTCTAAGCATATTGACATAAGGTATCATTTTGTTCGATCTGTACTGAATGACGGCAAAATAATTCTTTATTATTGTCCTACAGTTGATATGGTGGCAGACATTTTAACAAAATCTGTGTCTAAAGCTAAAATGGATAAATTTATGTGTTTTTTATTTAGAGTGTGAATTAATTGTAATTCGGAGATGCATGTATGTGACGCATTGTGTTGTGTTATATTCTGTCAATTTAAGAACAAGTGGGGGTGTTGATCTATGTAATTGTATATGTTCTCTAATTGACTGTGATCATGATGTGGGTGGAGTAACAGGTGTGCGATCATTAATAAAATGGCCGCTGCTCTCTTGTGTGAGTGTGCAGGCAAAACGCCAGATAATGTCTGAGTTGTAAGTCGTTACTAATCCTTCGTCATGTATTACCGGTTACCTAGCTCTAATTGAGATGGCAGCGCCAACAGTATTAATTACATATGGAGCTTTTCCACTGCCTGGCACCGCTCGGTACGTCTCACTTTGTGGCACTTCTCCACTGCATGGTATGGTACGGCTCGCTTCGGCTCAAAATGGTACCACCTCTTTTGAGGTTCCAAGCGTACCGAACCGATACTAAAATGTGACGTGAAAACACTGCAGATCACTGATTGGTCAGACAGAATCGTCACTTCCAGCACCATTGTATTTGCGAGACATCAAACCCGCTAGATTTAAATAGCCAGTAACAGCCACCGCTGTAGCACCTGTTTTAAAACTACTTGCTTGACTTGCTTGAAGAAAAAAGAAATTTAAAAAAAGAAATGGCTGAATCGTGTTCAGTGGACGAAGTGCAGACGTTCCTCTCGTTGGTTGCCGAGGAGTGGACAAACTATAACAATCAGTCTATAATCCCACCACTTTGAAGCGGTACTAACTGCAGTGAAAAAGCAAACCGAGCCGTGCCGTGCCGAGCCGAGTCGTACCACACAGAGGAAAAGCGAATTCAATGTTATATTGTTTGTAGTGAAATGTATTACAAAAGAAACTTCTACTAAATTGATATTACTCCACCTTTTATAAGTTAAAATTACTTATTTTCTTTGTTACTTTCACTTAAAATATATGCGTGCAAAAACTTGGCAAAAAAAATGTAAGTACATTTTACTGATTGCTTGTTCAGTGCACTTACAGCCCATATTTCAGCCCATGTAGTAACCTTGTAGAACCACATAAAACCTAAAGCTGGGACCGTGATGGGTCTTGCACATGTTGCTCAGTTGCATCCCACCTGTTGGCAAGAGCAATCCTGAATGAAATCCATGTGGACGATTGGCATTATGGAACCAGCGGACAATCCTATATAGGGCCAGTTTATCAGCCCATTTCATACCCAAATGGGGTTCTGCTTTACGCTATTAGATAAACCTTATAAAATTAGGAAAAGAGAGAACTGAAACTGACTGAGACTTAGTGTGTTCTTGAAGAAGTTTCCCTCCAAGCAAATGATGTCACTTCTACCAAGTCATGTGATTTAGGACATACGCTTACGATTTTAAAGGAGTCATAACCTAGTATTACCTTGGATACCCACGCTCTATTATAGTCTTTCAGGCCCTTCTAAAAAAGAAAAGTGGAAAAAAAGTAAACACAGAGCTCCTCTGACCCTTATTTCTGAATGCATTATTGTCTCGCGAGATCTGATGCGATATTTTGGCTGTCGTGGACGGTCATTTTAATAATGCAAATGAGGGGCGCGTTGATTGGTGGCAGGAAGGAGGGGGCTTGACACCGCAGGTAACTTCAGCATATCATTCCAAAATGACATCATGGCGCAAGTTGTGAATGAACCCGACCAGGCCGCGACATACGGGATTCAACCATATATGTTTGAGCCAGACTCTGAACCAGATCTGGAAACGGAAGATATAGAGTCAATGGAAGGACGTCTACATCAACATGTCTCTGAATGGTAAAGACAATCATTTTGACTGAGACATACATTAACATCAGTAACGAGCTAAAACGTGTGTTGCTATTTTCTCCCACATAAGTTTACCTTTTATTTAATGTAGATTACATTAACGGAGATGTAGTCTACTTTTTTTATCAGCTTACAGTGGTTATAGAGATCAACGTTTGCTATCATGTGTTGTTTTTGCCTTGTTTCACGTTGTGGTTTTTTAGACATTCAATATTTTTCATCTACAGACATGTAACGTGATGATTCCTGTGTAAAATGTTTAGCGCAGACACCTAACCTTGAGCCAGTTGATAGGGTTGTTGGAACAGCGTCATTAAAAATTAATTTAATCCACTGGTCCCTGGTAGTTTGGTCCGTTTTTGGTAGAGAAAACACATTTGAATGTTGATTCTGGCAGTCAACCACAGAGCAACTCACGTGTGCTCTACATTTCTGCATCTTTCTTGACTGAATATGAGGGGGAGAGGGGCAGGGCGGGCCTCCTCTGCGGTGTCCATATATGGTATATCCTGCCCCGTCTTGACGTCAAGTCGAGGGAGAAATTAAAATCTCGTATTTGAGTGCGCGTGCACGTGGGCTGGTTTACGAACCCTGGGGTAAACAAACGCTTCACTTTTGAATATCGGCTTCCCGGCCAATGTATAATCGTTAGGCAATTATAACATACATTGATTCTCGTGGAAAAGTGAAAATTACAGGTTATGACTCCTTTAATATAAAGGGCAAGTAGTACCAGTGTACCAGGGTGGACTGCATGGAGTTCCCGAGACATAAACTAATTCACTGGTTTTAAACAAAAAATACTTACTTATAAAACAAAATGTATAAATATAAGTACATGCTATAGTCAAAATAACTAATTAGAAAAATATATGCAAACTTTATTTAAAGTGGAGTTGAGGACACATGATTGGAGACATGGGGATTTGTCAGGCGCTTCAAAAAGTATTTATTTTTTAAATTATTCTTTTGTATCAATCATTATGAATTTTTGTTAATGGGGTTCATCTATCCAGGCAAAACCATGTAACGTGAAAGTTGAGTAACATTTTATGCAGTATTGTTTCATGGGGACATTAATATCCACCAAACTCTAGGAATGAGCCAGTAGGCGTAACTCGTTTGTAGTTCTGAGGGACGCAGTCTGATACACTTGGAGAAGTTGTGATATGATTGGTTGTCTCTACTCTGGTGGGCGGGGCTTCGGCTGCTGTTGTTGTTCTGGTTTATGGCATCAGATCCAGAAGAGCTGGACAGGATTTTTGATTATTGATTTATAATGTCTTTCTATTTTCCTCTTCCTCAAAGAGTGAAGTATGAAGCTCCAACAGTTTGAACCCAGAACAAGAGACTGAAGGTTGAAACTGAAATTAAAACCATTAAGAAAATAATTTCATGAAATTAACTGAAATAAGGTTAAATAACTTTTAATTTCAGCTAGTTGACAATGAAACATTTCTCAATTTAGTCTAACTTCCATCCATCCATCTTCTTCTGCTTATCCGTGGCCGGGTCACGGGGGCAGCAGTCTAAGCAGAGACGCCCAGACTTCCCTCTCCCTAGACACTTCCTCCAGCTCTTCCGGGGGACACCGAGGTGTTCCCAGGCCAGCCGGGAGACATAATCCCCCAAGCGTGTCCTAGGTCGTCCAAGTGGTGGTACTGGAAGGCATCCAGGAGGCGTCCGGAACAGAAGCCTGAGCCGCCTCAGATGGCCCCTCTCGATGTGGAGGAGCAGCGGCTCTACTCTGAGCTCCTCACCCTATCTCTAGGGGTTTCATGAAATAATATAAATATTAACTGAAATAAAGTGAAAAAAAAAAAACGTTTTATTTGATCTAGTTGACTAGGGAACATTTCTAATTTTAATGTTGTTTATATTACTAAAATAACTCAGGGTGTCTTCACACCTAATTCGTTTGAGCCCTCCAAACGCTCTCGAGGCGGTTCAGCGTGTAAATGTGAACAAACCAAGTGATGTCAAGGACCCAAAAGTGAACTGTACTCAGACCATCTCCTGAAGTGAAGGACTCCTGTCCTTTCTACGATGACCCATAGGTGTCATTTACACTGGGGACGCTGGGGACATGTCCCCACCACTTTTTGAAATGGCTGATTTTGTCCCCACCACTTTTTGAAAGCATTTGGTTAAAATGTTCTGAAAAATCAAGCGAACCAAGAAATGTTAAAGGTTTATTTGCACAAAATAAAACATGCAATGCAGTTTAGATACAGAAAGAAACAATGTACATTGTCCAAAAAAGTAACTTAAACAAAATAAACTATTACTGATTTTAAAATGACACAAAAAAATGCATGCGCCGATCAGTAAAGCCTGGTTCACACGGCAGGATAATTAGGCCGATTTTAGCCCCGATTTACCCCTTCCGACAATCTTAAGGCGCCGGGACCGCTCAGATCTCTAATCGGGGATATCCAACATGTTGGATTTTTTTGGCCCCATTTCTCCTCGTGTGTGGTGTCCCCCGGCGACAAACGAGCACGCAGCCTGTGGAGGCTGCTTGTCCGGTTGGGCAAGTAAAATTCTCTTTTACTTGTCCCTTCAAAAAAATCCACTTGTCCCGGACAAGCGTTAATGTCGAGCCCTGTAGTATGGTGCTTTGGCACTGTTCGGTTGAGCTGGTGTTGCAGAGACTGTTACATGTGCAGTCGACATTGTTGAGGGTTTTATGCTGAGTATTTTCGTGTTGTTGACTGGCCTACGCTATGCCCATTTTTGATGCGCCGTTATTCAATATTTTTGTTTATGTTTTTGTCATCTGATCTTTTGTCCCCACCACTTTTCAACACAAACTGACCCCCCTGCGATGACCTGAATGAAATGTTGAGTGCAAACGCTTGTGCTTGTCTGACAGATGTTGTAGAAGGTGGAAGTGTGTAATGGTGTGAAAAATGTATAATTCATCAAACTTTGTTAAATAGATTAGTTGCTTTTCAATCAGATGCAGGGAGAGATTGAGCAAGGAATGATCCACATTTCATTAAGGCGGGGGAAGTTGGAATATTAAATCAACACCAGTATTTAATTTAACATACAACAACCAGCATTTAGTCTTTGTGGTTATCAAACATTATAATTGCACTACTGCCCTGTACTGCATGAGTTTGATTGGAAAGATGTGTTGTGTCCTTTAGTGTTACTGATTTGGTATGAACCCCACTTTCTTCAATCAATGGTATATTCCTCGCGTGTTGCACTCTTCAGTTTGCTTTGCGGGAAGCACTCTGAAGAGAGGTATGTGTCTCCGTTAATGGACAATTCAAACAAGGTCTTAGAGCATATTACATAGAAGTTATTACGAAATCAGAACGAAATATGGTGGTAATACTGTTGGTGACCCTGTTGTTTGTCAAATAGATGGTTCTTCATGTTTAATATAGTACATAAACTGTATTGCATTAAACGTGCGATTGTGTCATATTTCTATGAATGGTATAACACTTTAAGTATCAGTTAATGTCCTATGGTGCAAACCCAAAATACAGCGAGTGAGAAGAACCACATGAAACTATGTAGCTATATATTTTTTCTAACAGGGTAGTAAAAGTTTAGCTGGCTAATATGAGCTGTTACTGTGGCTGGGCTGGTTAAAGCGTAAAGCCTTGTTTAAACTCGACGCGTCCGCATGAGCCCAAAGGTGCGTGCGGCAAAAATGCAATGGTTGTAACAGCGTGCGCGCCTCCGCATCCACTAGACACCACTTACTACACACAATAGGCTTTTTTCTCTGATTTTGGAAACTCGATCGACTTAAAATGCTTCCAAGATCGACGGGTTGGTGATTCCTGTAACTGTTTTACGTTCAATGACAAGAGTAGCCTACTAATCAGCTGTCTCACGAACTTAACCAGCACATTTATCCCCACATAGCAAAGCCATAACACAGCGAGGGAGAAGAGTTAAGTTACATGAAACAATCCAACTACATATTTACACCACTGACAAGGGAAAAGTCACTACTCACGGTGTTTATGACTAGCTTCTTCTAGCTTCCTGCGGCTTCTCTCTCAACGTAGTGACGAAACGCGCTCTGTAACGCTGTTTGTTCGCGTTCGGCTACTGTAGAAACATGACGTCACAATATGGCGACCTTCATAGAAAGGGATTCCCGCGCAATGTAGATATAAATGCCTCATTCTAAGGTAATAAAAACATTACGGTTTATTAAGTAAGTTCTTTATACACCACTGAACACATAGTTATGGATGTCATATTGCATTTCTGTTAATAGATACTCAAAAATGTTACACATTGCACCTTTAAGAAGAAGCTGAAACTGTGAATTGTTCCTTTGATATTGTAAGTTGCCTGCATATTAGAAATATGGGACAATGTACTAACTTAATGATGTATTTGCAGATTGTCAATCCAGAACAGATGATTGATTGTAACACTGTCCCATTTTATGATTGCAGTAAACACGCAAAAGCGAAAAGACGTTGCTGGTGTTTCTCTTTATTTGGGGCTGACCCTGTGGTGCGTCTACTGATCCGTTACAAGTGTACACATGCAAAATGCACAGAAAGCTGAGATCTGAGTTCTTTTGAGGTTGTGGTGTGAACAAGAAAGGGTTTGAGATCACTTCAATGCTAAAGAGGACCAAAAAAAGAAGCGGGTCCTCTTTTGAGTCCACTATATTGTGAACACCAAAAGGACTGAGGTCAATTTCGGCTGGTTCCCTTTCTGGTTTTAGAGATTAGAAATACTAGATGGTCGATAAGGGATTTCTAAGGTATTCTGAGTGGTTGCTAGGGTGTTGCTATGTAGTTGCTAAAGCACTCAGGGTGGTTGCTATGCGGTTGCTATGGTACTCTGGGTGGTTGCTGTGTTCTGGTGGTTGCTACGTGGCTGCTAGGAGGTTCTTGTGATGTGGTTATGGGTGGTTGTCATGAGATAGATAGATAGATAGATAGATAGATAGATAGATAGATAGATAGATAGATAGATAGATAGATAGATAGATAGATAGATAGATAAGAAATACTAGATGATAGATAAGTTAGAATGAAAGAAATATTAGTTAAAGAATGATTAGTTAGAAAGAAAGATAAGTTAGAAAGAATGAATTAATTAGAAAGAAAGAAAATAAGTTAGAAAAAAAGATAAGTTAGAAAGAAATGATTAGTTAAAAAGAACGATAGATGATGGATAGATTGGAAATATTGGATAGAATGGAAGCTTAAATTAGTCTCAATGGCTTAAAAATAGTACATAGACAGTGTTTATGTGTGTGACCATCGCCGTTTGTTTGTTTGTTTGTTTGACATTTTTTACTTTTCGACTTCTCGACAAGGAGAAGTAATGACATATATGACATATAATTAGCAAAAACACATTTATTTAAAGGCACACCGCGGAACTTAGTGGTGCTCGACCTGTAACTTTCACGTCTAGCGTTCCTTAAGGCCACAAGCTCCGCAGCACTGTCGCAAAAGTCAACAAACAGTCGACCGGTCAGCCTCCCGTGTCTTTAGATTGTGTGCAGACAGTAGTTGTTAGTTGGAGAGAGATAATCGATTCACTATTGTAGGCTTCAGTTTGTTTGTCCTTTTACACACATACACACATATATGAGCTGAAGCCTAAAAATAACGGCAGTATGTTGTGACTTATATCAGTTTTGTTACACGATTCCCAGACTTCGCAGTAAATATTACATTATATATACACTTTTATGCCGATGTTTATAAAATCTTAAAAAAGCCACAAATCTTGCGACTTTTTAGACAAACCTCAGTAACCTCCAGATGTTGCCAGTACTGTCCTGTGAGCGCGAGGTCTTGCTTTCTCCCTGCCGTTACTTTCTCTAGTTGCGTCTACCTTGTTCAGGGAATGGCTGAGAGGAGGAGCAGCTCGTTCATTTGTTGAGCGCACGGCAGTTTTTTTGTTTTTCCACGGACTTATCACTTATCTGCTTCTCTTTTGTTTTATATATAAATAATTTAGTTTGACCATTTTAATTTCCTTTCTTTTCTTGTGCTTATTACTTGTAATACTCACTATCACACAGAGCTTTCATCCAGTTCCTGAACTCTCTCAATTCAGATAATTTTACACATAATTTGTTTTTGTCATCCACTATATCATAGCTACTTGTTTTATTGTCTGACAAAAATAATATAGGAAATGAGAACAGCTTTATTGGACATTCGGCTATATTATATTATATTATATTATATTATATTATATTATATTATATTATATTATATTATATTATATTATATTATAGTCTCGCAACTGCTCAGACACACGACGGTTAAGATCCAACTGCAGCTTTAACCCTCTGGGCTTCTTCGTCCGAAAATGACCGAAAACGTTTACATTTTGAATTGTTTAATTTTTTTGCTTCATCGGATGGGGGTGAAACTTGGTGACTTTTGTTGTATTACCTATATGAACACACAAAAAAATCAAGGAGATGATTCTGATATGTTAAAGGGTCGTAAAAAAAATAGTCACACTTAGCTTCCTCCCGGTCAAAAACGGGCGACATAGGAAATGAATGGGAAATATGAAAAAATAGGAAAACTCAGAGAAACTTTTGGTGGTACAAGCTACAGATCAGCCACTGTGCAGAAAAAAAGTGTACAGCAATGAAGGGGTGACACTCTAAAACATCAAGAGTGCAAATAAGACCCCCCCCCACACACACACACACACACACCCACGCACACAAACACACACACACACACACACACAGATATACTGGCAAGACTGCAACAGCAAATTTGTAGAATATGCAAAATAAAATCAATAAATGAAAGAAAAAAATCTCGCTCAAATGCACACACACACACACAGAGAGAGAGATAGAGAGAGAGAGAGAGAGAGAGAGAGAGAGAGAGAGAGAGAGAGAGATAGAGAGAGAGAGAGAGAGAGAGAGAGAGAGAGAGAGAGAGAGAGAGAGAGAGAGAGAGAGAGAGAGAGAGAGAGAGAGAGAGAGAGAGAGAGAGAGAGAGAGAGAGAGAGAGAGAGAGATTGATTAACTGGTAAGACTACAACAGCAAATTTTGAGAATATGCAAAAATAAAAAAATAAAAAATACCAATTTATTGCTAAATGTCTGTATAAAGTGTTTTGAATTATCACTAACCATCCCTTATTTTGTTTAATTATTTGAATGATCAAATACTGAGTAACAAAAATGTTTGCATTGTGTTCCCTTTCTAACCAAATGCTATAGTTTGATTTTAATCATAATGCAAAACCTGATACTTATCTAAAAAAAATTGTTAAAAAATAAAGTAGTCTTTTAGAATATCTAAATGTATATAAAAAAAACAACAAAAACGAATAAGATAGAGAAATCATGTCTAAAACAACAAAAGGAATCAAAAAGCCTTTCTATGTATTTATATAGGAAGCTATAGGCAGGCAGCCTACAGGCTGGTACAGGACATTGCACACATTTAACTATTTTTTAAAGCCACTAGATGGCGCTCTTCTACTTGAACATTTTTTTTTAGGCTGGCACTCTATTTTGATGTGAAATGTTGCATTTATTGAATTTTTTTTAAATAAATATAAAAAAAATATATATATATTAATTCTAATGGAAAAAATAGCTAATAAAAATTATATAATTAATGCAAAGTATCATAAAAAATTCAGAAAATTCTAAATAATAATCAGAAAATATTATAGAACAAAACAATATTTGATTGGTTATCCTGGGAAAAAGTAAAGTTACATTTTAAGTAGGGCTGGGATAAACGATTATTTTTTAAACGATTAATCTAACGATTCATTTTCCCAGTCCGATTCGATTTCGATTCGATTCGGTTATCGATTATCTCCCCATTAATTGACTAATAGCAATTTATACATGTTGATTTACATATCTGAATGAAAAAACATGAATTCCTTAACATTGCAATATATGTTTATTGCTCTTAAAATTCCAAAATAAAAGACTATACAAGTGCAAAGTAATGCATTCTTAGTCAGAGGTAGCATTCAATAAATCCTTGAAAACACATAGGCCTAGCTTACTGAAAAAAGTGCATCTTGTAATTCTTCTTTAAGATGAAATTAATAACTTGATGTCTAGCATTCAATAAAAAAAATTCTATAAATATTTTTGAGTCTTCATTTTCTTTTCTGACATACATACCCACTCCAGTTCTTGTTAAAACACCCCAGACATGCAAATTATGTGCATTTTCTGCACTTTTTGGGTGAAATCATATTTATTTTGTCCATCAAAAGTGTTTAATTGAGCGTGGGCAGCAGCAAATTAAGACTGCGCCGAAACCCGCGCTTCACTGTTGCTCACGCGCTGCTCCTGCTCCCGCTCCCGGTGTGAATGCACTCATTGATTAACATGCACGCCAGGGGGAAAAAAACCCGCACTCAGACATCCCAAACCTCCCGGAAGTTCCGGGAGTCCCCCGCATATTGATAGCGTCTCCCTGATGCCCGCAAATTAGTTCAAATCTCCCAGAATCTAGAGCGCTAAGGCGAGACAGAACATACTGCGCGCATAACATACATAGCGCGCACGGCAGAGAGCGAGAGACCTTGCGTGTGTCTCTTGCTCTCTCCCTCTCTGCCGTACGCGCGCTATGTATGTTATGCGAGCAGTATAGTCAACAATCCAGTCAGCTACTACTCTCCGGCGCCGCCATCTTTGTTTTGGGTCTGACTAATCGACGCGCATATTTTGCGTCGACGTATTTTTTGCGTCGACTTCATCGATGACGTCGACGCGTTGTCCCAGCCCTAATTTTAAGGCTTCGTCCGTTTTTGACCGGGAGGAAGCTAAGTGTAACCCATTTACGAAGAAGCCCAGAGGGTTAATAGGGACAATCCAGACACATAATCCAATAAACAGGCAAAGGTCAAATACACAGGTAGGCAGTCCAAACGAACAAACAAAACAGGCTGGGGTCAGAGGCAGAAGAATAATCCAAGGAACAGGCAAGAAATCCAAAAACCGGGAGACAGGAAACCAGGGAGAAACGCCTTGGGAATGCAGTGTAACAACATACAAAACTTCGCAGTGAGTGAATGAGTGAACATGGTATAAATAGACAGAGACTAACAGGGTAATGAGACACAGGTGAATGCAATCAGTGATGATGAGTCTGGGCAGTGAGTTATGTAGTTTGTGAGGGAGTGATAATAGTCTGGTGTGGAATGCCCTCTAGTGGCTCTCAAGAGCACCCCAGCTGGTGACCGTTACAATTATATTATATTATATTATATTATATTATATTATATTATATTATATTATATTATATTATATTATATTATATTATATTATATTATTACATGGCTTGGTAGAATTCCAATGTAGAGTGCGGTCTGTTATTTTTTGATAACAGACGCTGCTTAGTATAACACACCGTTGCCATGAAAAACAGAGCGTTGCCATGGACGCAGTTCAGCGGAAGCAATATAATCGTTTTTAAATCAATAAACTCCTTTTTAAATCAATATTTTGAGTCAAATTATTGATTTATATGGTAGGTAGCCATGTAATAAGCGGGATAATGTATAGCGAGGCGGTTGTTATAACGAATACAACCCCTTCAGGCTGATTAAGATCCCTCCGCTTCGCGTCGGGCTAGTCAGCCTGTCAGGGTGGTATTCATTATAACAACCGCCTCGCTATACATTATCCCTTACTTAAAATACAGTATGTGAGCATGAATTTAGAGAGAAAACACATTAGGCAGGCAGAACGCAAGTACGACGCGATGATGTAATAAATATGCTAAATGACGTATGACGTAATCTAGCGACTTTTAGGGAAGGCGTTATCTACTTTCCTTTGAAAATAGTTGGCAACACTGGTGCCAAGAGAAATCTGAATTCCCTTCCGAATCTTGCAGAGACGGAGAGCGTGAGTATTAGCTGTCCATGAGCTCGCAGCAGGAGCAACTTTACAACTCTCTATGGGCTTCTCCCTTGACTTAATGCCTCCACGTCCCCCGGATTGCCCGCGAGCTTCTCCTCCTGTCTATACTGTAATTTATCTTCTGTGCGACAGAGAGTCGCGTGGTTATGACGCAATAGTTAGCCTATGTTTACAAAAACGTCTTCTACAGGGCCATAACGTAAGATACAAGGTAATGGAGCCTTTCATACATTGTCGTGTTTCTTTAGAAATAAATAATGGACAAATGGAGTCTTTGGACGCCTCAGATGTAAAGTTATTCGCTGTCAAAGTGACGCCAAAATGAATGGGAGTCAATGGAATGCTAACAGCAGGTGATGGTCTGCTACAATGGCGGCGCCCAGGGAGGCTTCAGTTTCTGGCTGATGGATTACTCATTGTTATTATTAACACAAGTGTTTGTCTCCGATTTAAGGGAGCTGAGGTAGGCCTACTGTGAGTTTTCTTCATTGCTGTTTTACCACAGTTGACATCGGGAAGAAAAACACGGACATTATTTTGGTTGTTGCTAAAGCCATTTCAGGATAAGTTTTTTTTTTTTGTTAGGCTACTGTTGTTTCGAGAAAAATCCAGGCTCGCCATTTTTGACACATAGCGCCGCTCTGTGGACGCAAGCGGCATTGAAAACTCTTTGAAATTCTGTTTATTTTATTTTTCTCCCTATTTTAATTATTCAGCCATTGCCCTGGGAATATTCCTTTCTTTATTTTCTCTATAGTTATTTTTTTTGTTTTTAGTTTTGAAGTATTTTTTGTTTAAATACTTTTAAATTCTTCTTGGATGGACACTTGCATGGACTTGTGAACAGACAATTGAGTGAATCCGCATTTCGGGTTCGACTGTCTACCGGGAACGTTTGTGGAAATAATATTTTTCCTCTTTTTAATTTTTCTAAACATCTATTTTCCTGTGTTTGAGAAAGGAAGAGACTTCCTATCTTTAAAGAGGTTCCTGATAGTTGATCTGATTACCCTGCCATACCTGGACAGTCCAACGCCAGCCCAGTTCTGCAGCGAGGTACAATTTAAATCTTGGGTTGTGAATCTCGCTCAGGTATATTGATTGACATGAGGAAAAGTATCGGATGTGAAATTTAACATCTGTTATGGTCTTTTGACTGAACTGGTTCTCAGTTGAATATTGTGATGGATTTTTTTAAATGAATAAAATAGTAAACTGTATATCAAACGAATCATAACTCTAACATTCTAACATATAAACCGTATACTTTCCCTTTTTAGGCCTAACAATTCTAACACTCTGAAACACAATGTACTAAGATGTTCTGTTCTTTGGCTAAATGTATGTGTCCCCTTTGGCAAAGGGTTGTGTGAGTCTAAAAATAACAAATATGGGAAATGAAACTAGACAGATGTCTAAACATGAAACCTTGTGACATGAAGTAATCAAGAAAACAGCCTCTACCCAGTAACAAGAGGGTTTGCATTTGAAGAACCAATTAAATTGTAGGGAAATTATGTAATGTGTCATGTCATTTTTGCCATGCCCCTTTTCTATAAAAACTGTTGTTTGCTTGTGGGATTTTTTTATTTGATTATTTGATTTATTAGACAGTAAAAAAAAAATGCATAACAAGATGCCATCACAGTGACATTATACATTTATCAGAACTGTTGAGGATAACACAAGAAAGTTACAAACTTATTTCCATTGTGGTCCTCGTTGTAGTCTGATAAAGATGGCCAGGCAAGCTACAGATGACTAAAAAGTACCTTGTACACTCAACCACATCCAAATACAAAATAAAATAAACACAAATACATACACTACAATAATAAATGTTCATTAAGACTACATAACTAAATCTAATTAACATTTAACAACCATTCACCACATGCTCGATTAAAACAGCTATCTGACTGGCTTAATTTAATTTCAACTGGGATTTTTTATTCCATTCCATTGCTGCCATGTACAAAAATGTATTTTGCCCAGAACAGCTCTTAAATCTACAAGGTACTATATCTGTGGCACTGCCTCTAGTTGAGTAGCTTTGAGAGTTCCTAATAAGCTTAAAATAATCTTTAAAATACATTGGTTCATATCTATGCAAAATCTTTCGTGTTAACCTCAGTTTCTCTCTGTAATTTGTCTGAGATCCTCCGGCCGTGCTTCTTCTTGGGGGAGATGCTCTGAGAACTGATCGGGAAACTCTCCCTGCCGTGATTAAAGCATATAAAGGACATGTGTTGAAGACTGTTGTTTATTATTGCTGCACAGCAAGTTAGAGTTAAGGAAGCAAGTTAGTTAGGGAAACAAGTGAGAGATAGGGGACGTCGATTGTAGACGAGACCCAGATATACTAAATGTCGACTGTAGACAATCGGGGATGTCGATTGTAGATGAGACCCAGGTATGTAGTTTTAGGGAAGGTTTCTGTCATTTTGGAGTAGGGGCGTTCCTCCTGTCTTGTAGGAAAACGGTTAAAGTCCCTGTAAAGTCAAAATTTTGTATGTGTTCTGAGTTTGTCACACCACAGAAAAATGTGTTATTAGCCACCCTGCCAAATTTGAATGATAAAAAAAGCCAGCAAGTACATAAATAAGCTATCAAAATCTTGAAAAAATTAGCAGTATTCTCTGCTCTCAAACGCTGGGGGCGTGTCCGCTGGCTGCGCTGAAGCCACGCCCACTCGCGGGAAAGCTGCCGTCGCCACACTCAACTCTACAGCCGAAATAGATGCTCGCACGGTGGGCACGCACTGCCGATGATGGCACCAGCTGTCGGCGCGACGGGAGGATGAATGCCGAGGCGGAAGACGGATTATATTAAAACGGATTATCAGTGAATGTCTCAGTTGTCTCCGAACTATCCCGTGTAAAATGATCACTTACAGAGGCGGGTTTTGGCAGTGATCCTCAGCTCTCCTCCATCAAGGTTGGCTCTTCAGAAAATTAATCCACTTTTTCTTGATGTAATCGTTTTTCGGAAATTTAAATAAGGACACCGATCTGTTTTGTATGTGATCCGGTGATCGCATCCAGGTAGTAGGCCTACGCATTTCCGTGACGAAGGCATAGCTAGCTAGCAAACTGTAGGCTGCTGTATAGTACTGACCATAACTCACGATTGAGCGGCAAAACTGATGTGAATGTGCTCTATATTGTTAGGGGAGCGGACAGCCTCAGTGGCCTCAGTGCGTCATCAGGTAGGGGCGTGTCCACGAGCTCAAAGGCTCCAGTGCGTCATCGAGCCCTGTTTTAGCCCCGCCCAAAAAATCCGGAAAATAGCAATGGTGAAAAACTGTTTAACGGTCTAACTCCACAATTCAGTACTTCACAGTTCACAGTCTTTGTAATATGTTTTAGCAATACATTTCTAACATTTATAATGGGCTTAGAATTTTTTTTTTAAATTGCCTTTACAGGGACTTTAATACATTTTATTACACTCTGGGAAAGCTACCATGTACACTTTAAGTCCTGCAGCCTCCTCCTCACCGGTCGTTGCTAAAAAGAAAGCATATTTGATCAAGACAGAATAAAATATACTTAAATTAATAAGTAAAGGAATTAATCGTACTGATGGCGCTTTTCCACTGCATGGTCCGGTACGGCTCGGCTCGGTGCGGCTCACTTTTGGCACTTTTCCACTGCATGGTACGGTACGGCTCACTTCAGGTCGATTTAAATGGTACCACCTCTGTTGAGGTTCCAAGCGTACCGTCCCGATAATAAAATGTGACGTGAAAACACTGCAGATCACTGATTGAAGCAGTACTAACTGCAGTAAAAAAGCAAACCGAGCTAAAGTGAACCATGCCGTGCCGAGTCGTACCACATAGTGGAAAAGCGTGCCGAACCGTGCCGCGCCGAGCCGAACCGTACCGAGCCGTACCATGCAGTGGAAAAGCGCCATAAGAGTAGGGACCTAGATCCTGTCATTTTCCTAGGCATCCAAGATAGTGCAGATAAATACTTACCCCTACATTGTTGTGAAAATTCCCGCTACAGAAACAGGATGAAACAGGAAGAAACAGGCGACCTGGAAGAAACAGGCGAACACTGGCGCACTTTGGCTGGCGCTGCCTATTTTTCGAACTTTTCTTTTAGTATCTTTGTTGACCAGTTTGTGCGGATTAAGTTCGGATATAAGCTGAACTCATGGTGAACTTTAAGCTTCCACTGTGGATTATTCTTTCAACTATGGTCTCTACCATCACAACCCAGAAAACACTGAAGTACTCACCTAATGAGCTATACCGACTGCGAACCTCGGTGCAAACAAAACTGCCGAGAAGTCTCAAATTCCATCGAGACACTCTCCTTCGGCGACCAAAATACATCCACCGTGCCTCTCGACGAAACCTACTGCACTTCTGACGAGGAACAGGCCGGGTCTATCAGTTCATTTTGGACTGCTGGGCCACGAGCTTGGAAGAAGAAAGGTTCCGATCGGCGTGTTAGTGTTCTTACTCCACTGGCAAAATTCGTTGCAAAATCGTGCAACAATTTGCACAAGTTTGCCTTCTACAACGTCCGTTCCATCACCAACAAAGGCCTTCTGATCAATGATCTTATTATTGACCAAAACTTGGATTATTTAGGTCAAGTTGAAACTTGGCAACAACAGAACGATTTTTTCCGTTCCACCTGGATTTGGTTATCTGTCAAAACCCCGAACTTCCGGGAAAGGGGGTGGTCTTGCGTTGATCTACCGCGAGTCTCTTAAGGTGGAATTACTTAATTTACCAGAACATGATTTCCAGTACACGAGAGTAGATGTTAAACCTCATGCTGATTTGTACTCGGCTTTCGCCAAGATAATCACAAACTAAGGCCATGTCCACACGGACATGGGTATTTTTATAACCGGAGTTTTTCCTACAGCGTTTTAAAAAAAAATCCCGTCCACACATGCTCGGTCTCCGTCTACATGAAAACGTAAAAACACACAATCAAGCGCGGTCAAGAGCATGCCACGCCAGCAGGCGGCGATATAAACCTTAACCCTAAAGCCACGTTGGCCAATCAGAAGCGCAAATCTGATGTCAAACACAGCTGATAACGGCGCACACTCTGACGTCGCAAGGCAAAAACCCCGGTTTCACTGTCTACACGACAACACTGTAACCGGCGTTTCTGAAAATCCTCACCCTGGCAGGGGTTATCAAAAATGTTCGGTTTCGTTGCGTTTTCGTGTGGACGAACGGCCGAACCGCGTAAAAAAGTCACGGTTATAAAAATACCCGTGTCCGTGTGGACAGGGCCTAAGACGTAGCTTTACAGTAACCTATGCTTCTCTCTCTCCATCTCTCCATCCATTTACGCTTCTTTCCATATGGTGATGTGAATCTCCTTCTGTCCGGCGTTAACGGCTGCAGTATACTTGGGGCGTCAGTACACACAACAGCTGCAACTACAGTGTGGTCTCCCCAGTGGACCAGCATGACAACCGTCTGGATTGAGCCGAGTAGGGGACATCTCTAGGGTCTTCAAGTGGGCACCTTCCGTCCTCAGTGTTTCGTCGACTAGCCCACGACACCTCAAAAGGGCTCAACAGTGACTCTGGCGTCCCAGAGTCACCCCCCTCCGTCCCCCACTCAACTCAGCCCAGCTTACTGACCTCTACATCCCTCCTGCTGCTGAGACCTAACCACAATCTCACAATCTCTCCGCAACCCAACCATACGTGCCAACCCGTTTGACTAAGGCTGTCGAGCCCCACTGGTGCGTTAATGCAGTTTCAGTGGCAACGGTTCCGTATGGCATACTACCTACCGCAAAACACAATATCTGCCCAAACACCAACCCTCATTCACGCAATATACACAGGAACGTAATAACTGTAATTACTATGCAAGCCATACAAATAAACCAACAGACTCTGAGTTTTTCAAGAATTCTACGAAACCGTAGTGTGGCGGCCTGTACACAGCCAGCCAGAATCTTTCCATCTCAACCACAGCCAGTTGCTGCTCCTCTCTGCTGCTTCAGATAAGTTCTTTACTGTGCGACGCAACTCTTGGCCACTGAATCCGACGTCTCTGAGGAACCGGGTTGCCACAAATCCTCGACAACCCACTTCCACTGGATAAACCTGGACTCTCCATCCTCGCTGTTCTGCTTCAGTGGCCAGATGAGCATACCGCAGTTTCTTCCTCTCATATGCCTCATCTACAGCATCCTCCCATGGCACTGTTAACTCTATCAGTTGAACAATGCGTGCTGATCCAGACCACAAAACAATATCTGGTCGGAGGTTAGTGGTGGCAATCTCAGGTGGAAAAATAAGCCGTTGATCAAGATCAGCCAGCATTTTCCAGTCCCTAGCAGCTTCCAGTTGTCCTGGGCGAGAATTGGTTTTAACACCTTTTCTTGGTGGTTGCTCGCCTGGGCGGAGGAATATTGTCTTCTGCGTGTAATGTTTTTCTAGAACAGGTGGCAACTTATTGGTCATGTTGCGCTTGCCTTCCAATGCTAAAGCCAAACATCGCAGTACTTGGTCATGGCGCCAAGTAAACCGACCTTGGCTAAGAGCCACCTTACATCCTGTCAAAATATGCCTTAATGTGGCAGGTGATGAACACAAAGGACAAGAGGGATCCTCTCCTACCCAGAGGTTTAGGTTCTGTGGTAATGGGAGAACATCATTTGTTGACCAGATAAGGAAACTAATCCTACTCTATTCCATTGACCAAAGGTCTTGCCAGCTCATCTTGCGTTGTTCCACACTCTCCCATCTCATCCACTCTCACTGCTTGGCCTGGGAAATGGCCTTTATACACCTCATCCTCTCCTCCTGCTTTCGCACCTCGTTGACTGCCCTCATTTGAGATGCTGGCCGTGAAACTTCACGGCCACACGCCCACTATTATTGGCGTGCTGTATAGGCCACCTATGTCATAATGTCATACCGTAACATTAGACATATAAAGAATGAAGATTTCATGGAATTAATTACCTCATACTCAAGCCCTGCTGCCACTTCTATGCCCTAGGCCTTAGTAGGCTACTACAATGACTGCTTATCTACAGCACTTGATGTACTAGCCCCTATAAAAACTAGGTCTGTTTCCTTTGCCCATACTGCTCCATGGTACACACAAGAGCTACGTCAGCTCAAGGCTAAAGGGTGACGTCTTGAGAGGCTCAGCAACAAGACAGGACTTACAGTTCACAAAGAAATGTACACTGAACATATTCTCCATTATAAAGACATGCTGAATACAGCTAAGAATATCTACTATGCGAATAGTATCAGTGCAGGTGAAGGGAACACAAGGAAACTTGGTAACACTTTAGAATACGGTTCCTTCGTTAATGAATAACTACACAGGAACAAATGAGTAACACAATATAATAAACAATCTAGTAACTACGATTAACTAACAAGAAATTCTGATTAACAAATTAGTAAGTAATAGCGCAAAGATGGAAGTGGTAGTTCACTATTAACTAATCAATAACTACTATTTTTTTATTTTTCCCAGAGAACTACTGTAAGAATCATGGTAACTAACTAGTAATGACTCAAGTGTTACTACATACTTCTAAAGGAATGACTAATTATTTGGATCCGTATTCTAAAGTGAAGATCATGGTAACTAACTAGTAATTACTCAAGTGTTACTACATACTTCTAAAGGAATTTCTAATTCTTTTAAGCTTTTGAGGTTTTTGGTGAAGTTTTAGATAGTAATTACCATAGAAGTATGTAGTAACTCTTGAGTCATTACTAGTTAGTTACCATGATCTTCACTTTAGAATACGGATCCAAATAATTAGTAATTCCTTTAGAACTATGTAGTAACACTTGAGTCATTACTAGTTAGTTACCATGATTCTTACATGAAAAGCCAATCCTAAAGTGTATCTTCTATTCCTTCAAAAGATATTTGCACACACGTATATGAGCTAGGAGACAAATAAAAACATATTTTTTTATATAATAAAATCATATGGTATTTGGATGGCTGATAACTCAATATGTTCCAGCCCTCACAGTGACTCTGGTCAATTTTCTGGCATTCCTCTGGACTGGCATTGAATCACTACAGGACAAGTAAGGTCCCGACAACTGCATTTAAAGAGCCATTTCTTTAAAATGATTCAGTTGATAAATAGTTCTCTAGGAGAGAGCATAGGCTAATTATTTCCCAAATCATAGGTCTGCTATTCTATTACATATTGATAAACCTTGTGCATGTGTTTACAGTAGCAGTTATTAATGTTAATGTAGTGCTAGTCATTTGTCCTGCATTAGTTATTGATTAGTTTTGCATGAACTATTAATCTTCTTCAGTAGTTCTCTGGGAAGCATAAAAAAAAAATAGTTATCAATTAGTTAATAGTGAACTACCACTTTCATCTGTGCGCTGTTACTTACTAATTCGTTAATCAGAATTTCTTGTTAGTTAATAGTAGTTACTAGATTGTTAATATTGTGTTACTCATTTGTTCCTGTGTAGTTATTCATTAACGAAGGAACCGTATTCTAAAGTGTTACCGGAAACTTTTCTCCACAGTGAAAAGGCTACTGAAACCTCCAGATTCTAATACTATTAACCTCTCTGGTGATAACTGCTCTGCTTTTCTTAATTTTGTTTTAGGCCAGCAGCATTTGTGATACATTTAGCCCCGCCTGCTGTTTTTAGTAACTTCAGTCTTCCAACTGAGGAGTCTATTTTTGAGCTCATCACTAAATCAAATTATTTTACATGTCACCTGGACTCCATCCCCACCTCCCTTGTTAAGACCTGTTTACCTGCCTTAGCACCACTGATAACCTCAATAATCAAATGATCTTTGTCAACTGGCATAGTCCCTGCATCACTAAAAGCTGCGATAGTCAGACCCACATTGAAAAAAAAAACAGGATTGGACTGTAATAACCTTAATAATTATCGTCCTATATCAAACCTGCCCTTCATCTCCAAAATACAGACTCCAGACTTACCTTCATGAGAATAATCTTCTTGAACAATTTCAATTGGGGTTTCATTCACGTCACAGTACCGAGACAGCCCTTGTCAAGATCACTAATGATCTTCTCCGTGCAGCTGATGCTGGCCTACTATCCATTCTCATTCTCCTAGACCTCAGTGCCGCCTTCGACACAATATACCACCAACTGTTGCTTGAGCGGCTTGAAAGTATAGGAGTCTGTGGTACTGCCCTTAAGTGGTTTGCGCACTACCTGACAGCCTGGACATATTTTGTCAAAATTGAAGATCACCAGTCAGAGAGCTCAGTACTCCAACATGGAGTTCCACAGGGGTCAGTATTGGGGCCACTTTTATTTATCATCTACCTTCTTCCATTAGGCAATATTTTCAGACATCATGGCATTCACTTTCACTCATGCAGATGGCACACAGCTTTATGTATCTACCAAGCTCACTGCCACACTTCCCCTAAACACCCTCATCACCTGTATTCACGATATCCAGGTGTGGCAGGGCAGGTTAGATTATTGTGGTTGTCACATGAGTGATGGATGTGACAGCGTATTGGCACCCGTCACTGGCCTATTTAAGGTGGAGTTCAGGCCACCTGAGTATGCATCATTGTCACGATCGCGTCTGTGTGGGTGCACACGCAGCTCTGCGGGAGGTATGTACCTAGCTGGTTGGCTAATGTTACTGCAAAGTGCACATGCACAATTAAAGTGGGGATGTATTTGTTTTAGCCAGGTTATGGCTAGGATTGCTGCAGCCTTGCTTGTGGGTGCAGACTGTCCTTTACCACAGGTATGTCTATTCCAACAGACTAATGTTTGTTTTGGTGTAACCTTCCATCTTATTGCAGTTGATGTGGGTGATCAGATGGAACACCTGTGCATTTGTGGTTTGCCTATTATGAACGAAGCTGTGAGTAACCGAATATGTTGTGGGTCTAGTGATCCACTACTGGGTATGTATATCTAACCACTCGAACATTATGGCGTGGGTAGTTTTTAATTCATTTACTAATTTTGTCTGTTTTTAGTGCGTCAATCTGCACGTGAGCAGTTTGGCTCGGTGGACTGCGGGGCAAATGCGCCCTAGACAACGCTGTTAGACTGCACTGTTTGTTCTGCTGCCAGTTATACTACTGTATGACCGTTGTAATTGTTTTGACACGTCCCTTTTGATTTGTTTTTCTTTAGTTATTTTACAATTGTAGATGGCATTATACTAATGCTGGTGGCCCAGGTGATGAGTGGCTAGTCTCATAGTTGTCACAATATGAGACATACCATTAATGTTATGATTTAGCTCGACCTTTTGTCATATTTCCACCAGTAGTTTGTTTGCTTTCTTTGGTCCGTGATTTTCCTAGGCCCTGTGGAAAAGTGAGTATTCTGTACCTGAGAATAGCAAATGTTCTTGTCTAAATGTTTTGATTCGAGTATAAGTCCTGCAAGATTTGTAAAGTTTCTGTGTTTCATTTAATTACTTTGGGATGTGTTTTCTGTGATTTAATGTTCGTCTAATTAGTGTTCATTTTGAGTAGTTTGACTTATTTTGTGTGTTTTGTTTATTAGGAGCTGAAGGCCCCCGGTGTAGGGAAGCTAGCTGTCCGTGCCCTTTTGGTGGTGGTGTTTCCTTCACCGAGTGTTTTGCCTTTGACACCTGCTTTTTCCTCACTTAGCGAGTGTGAGTGTGGTTGTGTGGAGTAGAATTTGGTGAGTGGTGTGGTTTTGGGATACTCTCTGCCCAGCTAGCCGCCCTACTGGTAAGCCTCAGCCTGAAAGTCCTATTTTGTTGTGCTTTCTTCATTTTGTCTGGTACGCACCGTAGCGCTGTAAACTCTTGTCCTCTGAGCCAATAGTTTTATACATTTTAAAGAATTACTGTTGTGAAAAATATATTCTTGTTTATATCCATTGTCTCTTGTCCTCTGTGGTAGCGAACTTGTGTGTCTTATGAAGGTTCCCCGTTCATGAAACAGGGTGGCTTTTTATCTTTCTCTTTATGTACGTAAGTGTACACGAGTGTGTACGTAAGCCCTCCACTCCACATAATAATTCTGAAAATGAGTGCTCCGCCCCAAGCCCCGCCACACAGGCATGGATGACTACCAATTATCTCCAACTTAATAGTAACAAAACAGAGCTACTGCTCATTGGCACTCCATCCACACTCTTAAAATCCAACCTTTCATCAGTTTCCATTGGGAGGATGTCATACCAGTCTCTAAGAGCCTTGGAGTTATTTTGGACAGTACCCTTTCATTATCCAACCACATCAATAATGTCTCTCGGACGGCTTATTTTCACCTCAGAAACATCTCCAGACTGCGTCCCTCACTTTTGCAACACTCCACTGAAGTTCTTGTCAACACTCTGGTGACCTCTCGGATCGACTATTGCAATGCGATCCTGCAAGGAATCCCTAATAAATTACTCCACCGTCTCCAACTTCTCCAAAACTCAGCTGCACGCATCATTACCCGTACCAAGTCTATCGATCATGCACTGAAAAAAATGTTATGTTGAATTTACTTAATTTTATTATGTCAAGGGGTTGCACAAAATAAATGCATCTAAATCCAGATATATTTTTTAAGTTAAATGTACTTATATTTTGTAAATTGACTGTACTTATATTTTATAAGTAATTTCAGATTAATTATATTCATAAGTTTAGCTAAATTATTTTGAGTTGAATTTACTAGATTTTAAGAATCAGCCTGTGATTCTCAACAACGGTGTCAATTATAAAGCATGTTGCAGTGCATTCTGGGTGCCACCATTTAAAACACATTCATGGCTCCCATCATGCATTGCTGCATGAATACATAATGAGCTTATGTTCAGAGGTGATTTATTTATCACCATTGCTTCTATATGAATTCAATGATTCAGGTCAAATGATTGAGATATAATGATTGTTAAATAACAACCAACACCATTAGATCACCTTTTCTATTTGTTCATCTTGCTGTTATGACTCAGGTACAGCACTGAAACAAAAAAATTAAGTTAATTATTTAAGGGTCAAGAGCCCAACTAAAACAAACACTAATCTCCATAATGGTGACAAAATTACGGTTTTCTCCTTCAGTGATTCTGCTTGTTAACATCAATGTTGGCAATAAAAATAAAGACTTCTTACTTCTTCTTTGACGTCTGTCTGTTACTCAGATATTTTGTTTAAAATGCATAGGGATTTTATATTGAACATAGCTCTGGATCACAGTGTCATAGAGACAAGGGGGCGGGCTCATTTTACTCAGACGACCAATCAGTCTCTCAGTTTACTCATTTGGAAATGGTTAACTTTTAAGGAATTATTTTGATTAATTATTACTCAATTCTAATGTGTTTAATTTAATTAATAATATTGCCTGTATTCTGTTGCCACATTTTTAAATTAAACATATTTTTTTAGAATGACTTTTAATTGAATAAAAGTAACTTGTTTTAAACAAGGGCAGTGAATTTGAAAATTAATAATAATAAAAAAACAGACAAAAACATGTAACATTGTTACAAGGGGTCAGAATCATTTTTTCAGTGTGTCACACCCCTGATGATTCAACTGCACTGGCTCCCCATATCACAACGAATCAACTTTAAAGTCTTGTTAATGACATTCAAAGTTCTGCACAACCTCGCCCCATCATATATCACAGAACTACTACAGACTTACATACCTACGCGCTCACTCTGTTCATCATCAGCAGGATTACTGGCAACCCCAGACATCAGACTGTCCACAGTGGGAGCTAGGGCCTTCTCCCACGCTGCACCAAAACTCTGGAATTCTCTTCCCCCTCATATTCGTGCCATAGACTCCATTTCACAGTTCAAAACTCATCTTTTCAAGTCAGCCTATAAACTTTAAGCACCTCCCCTCTCCTCCCCCCCATCTGCATTAGCCTGTTGGATGCTTTTAATTATATATATTTTTTTTCTCTCTTACGTAATAGCTAATACTATTTTTACTTCTATTTTTGTTGTAAGGTGACCTTGGGTGGTCTGAAAGGCGCCTAAAAATTAAATGTATTATTATTATTTATAATTACAGATTGATTAAATAAAATACTATAAATATGAAGCTCAGATACTCAACAGCATTAGTTTTAGTGACATTAAACATTATAGTAAAAGTGTATTTTTTAGTTATTGTTATCTTTATAAATTATTTATATTTTCATCATCTTTTCTCTTTGTACTTAATCTTTGAAAAACTCTGTTCTTCAGGAGCATCTGGTGATGATGTATCAGTGATGGAGGGAGATTCAGTTTCTCTAAACACTCGTCTTACTGAAATGAAGGATGATGATGTGATTCAGTGGAGGTTTAGAAAGACTTTAATAGCAGAAATCAATAAACGGTTCGACAGAATCACTGTATATGATGATGTTCTTGATGGGAGATTCAGAGACAGACTGAAGCTGGACAATCAAACTGGATCTCTGACCATCACACACACCACAACTGAACATGATGGATATTATGAACTAAGCAACAGTGTGTTCAATAACTTCTTTCTCAAAGTCTATGGTGAGTTATTGTAAATATCAGTTTCTCCTGTTTTATATTTTAATCAGCACAAAATATACAATTAATAATTCAAACCTCATTTTGCTTTTGGTGTTAAATGATGATATTCATTTTTTTTTAAAACTATTTTCTTTTATAAACCATAGAGGAAACGTCTTAATCTGTGACGAACCCTATTGGTTTGTTCTCTCTCTCTCTCTCTGTGTGTGTGTGTGTGTGTGTGTGTGTGTGTGTGTGTGTGTGTGTGTGTGGTCATTCAGGACTGAAGTCAGTGAAGGAGGGAGATTCAGTCTCTCTAAACTCTGGTCTTACTGAAATGAAGGATGATGATGTGATTCAGTGGTGGTTTGGAAACACATTAATAGTTGAAATCAATAAACCGTCCGACAGAATCACTGTATATGATGATGTTCTTGATGGGAGATTCAGAGACAGACTGAAGCTGGACAATCAAACTGGATCTCTGACCATCACAAACACCACAACTGAACATGCTGGAGTTTTACAGATCAACGGCAAGATCTTCTTCAGAAAGAGTTTCATTCTCGTTGTCATTGGTGCGTTAAAAAAAAACGTTTACACCTGTTTTAAATGCCAAAATTTAAATTCATTCATACACTATTTTGTTTTGTTGTTTTAAATTGTTTATTTTAATTTTAAACTATTAAATTCAGTAAACCATTACAAAGTGATTTAACAGTATTAATCTGTGAGAAACCCTGTTTCCCTTTCGTTGTCACTCCGAGTTCCGCCGGATGACGACGAATGGGGGTTTCGCTTAGAAAGCCAATCGACTTCGAGTACTACAAAACGAGCCAATGGCAAAGAAATGCCATGGGTCTGCAGAATTTGCATAGCGTAACTCCGCCTCACCTCGTGGGTATTTAAGGAGAACGCTGGCAGCAAATAGGCATGTTTTCGCTTCGGAGCCAAGGTGATCCTTCGTTCCACAAGCCATTCCTGTACTGTCAGTTCTTCAAGACGAGCGAGATTCTCTGGTGTTGGTGTGACGGCGATCTCCGGCGAGCGCGCACTTCCTGCTTATCTGTCTGTGGTTTGACGGCGAGTGTGTTTCTCCCCGGGCGCTTCAACACAGTCAGAGTTTCTTTCCTCTCACAAAAGAGCTTGCACGCGGCACGTCTTTTTAAAGATGCCTCGCCCGTGCACTTCTGGTTGCGGTAGACTCGTTGCCGACTCTGATGGGCACGAGCGTTGCATAGTGTGTTTGGGCATTGATCACGCTAGAGCAGCGCTCGTGGATGACTCATGTTCTCTCTGCGGGAACATGACCATCGCAACATTACGATCAAGACTCAGTGATCTCGCAAGAGTGAGAGCCCCCTCATCCACACCCCGATCTACTGACTCTAGAAATAGAGCTAGTACTTCGGCTGGTGGCCAGGGTGATCTGAGGGTGACGGTTTGGAACCAAGCGCCGACTATCAGTCCGTGCCCAGCCGCACCCTCTCCAGTGTTGCAACCCGTGAGTGCTCAGGGGATTCCGGCGGGATCATCTTCGGGTGTCCCGCGGGTTTCCTTTGGCGCTCCAGAGGAGGACGCGATGTCTATCGCGGCATCACAAGGTGGGTCTGAATCTTCTGGAAGTGAAGACTCATCACAGCTGCCACCTTCGGGTGTGAATACAGTTGTGTCAGAGTCTGATCCGGAGATGACGGCCATGCTGTCTCGAGCCACCGCGAGCATCGGGTTAGAGTGGACCCCTCCGCCCTGCCCCGAGCGCTCGCGGCTGGATGATTGGTATTTGGGTCAGGCTGCGGACCCCCGTCCCCGTCGGGCCCCGATACCTTTCTTCCCGGACGTGCATGATGAAATCTCGAAGTCCTGGAAGACTCCCATGTCTTCCCGTGACCGCTCGATGATTTCATCCACCTTTCCTCCCCTCGATGAGGCCGCTGCCCGTGGGTACACTGGGCTCCCCCCGGTTGAACGCTCTGTTGCGATGCAACTGTGTCCTCAGAGCGCTTCTTCTCGTGGTGAGCCTAAGCACCCATCCAAAGCCTGTAGGTACTCGTCTACGCTAGTGGCGAAGTCTTACAGAGCTGCGGGACAGGCAGCCACCTCTTTGCATGCCATGGCCATTCTGCAGGTCTACCAGGCCCAGATGCTCAGGGACATGCACGAGGGCAGGACAGACCCAGGGCTCTTCAATGAGCTGCGCGCCGCCACCGACCTTGCTCTCCGAGCGACGAAGGTGACCGCACGCTCCCTGGGTTTGGTGATGTCCACAGCCGTGGTCCAGGAGAGACACCTCTGGCTGAACCTTGCTGATATGAAGGATGCCGAGCGGTCCCGGCTGCTCGACACCCCCATATCACAAGACGGCCTTTTCGGCGGTGCAGTCGAGGATTTTGCCCAACAGTTCTCGACTGCTCAGAAACAGACTGAGGCTATTAAGCATATTCTGCCCCGACGGCCCGCTGCTGCCTCCACCCAGCCGACCGGGCAGAATACTCAGTCTGTTCGCCGCCGAGGGCGCCCTCCTACGGCTCCCGCCCCTCCCGCCCGGCCCAAGCAGCAGCCTTCACCTGGGCCCGGTCGCGGAGGAAGCCGTAAGAAGGCGCCCCAGCCCTCTCCAGCCCCGCCCCCCGCTAAACGCCGGGCCAAGCGGCGCTCCTGAGACGGGCTGCTCAGGGATGATGTGCACTTTTCAGGAGATGGTGGCAGGACCACTCCTTCCCCCGGTGGAGGGCCGGGGGAGAATCTTTTGTTCTCCACTCCCCGCTGCTCACCTTCGGGTGGGCAGCACCCTAATGTGGTTAAAGAAAGAAGTGACATATTCATTCCTGAGCACACAGAGTTCTCGGACGACACGGTGCGCCGCCCCCGGGCCGTGCACCCCTCGTCCTCCTCTGTCCCAGAGCCGGATGACAGTGCGCGCCGTCCCTGGACCGTGCCGCTCTCATCCTCCTCTGTCGCCAGACCCCTGGCAGAGCAGACCCCCGTGGAATGTTCGTCCTTCCCTGGTCTCCTCTGTCAGGACGCGGTCTATGGCTGTACCCCCACACCGGGCCGCTATGCCGTCCACGTCTGGGTCAGCCATACCGCCTCGCTGCCCCACCGACGGGAAGTCTGTGGTTCGCATGACCCCGCTGGTACAGTCCTTGGGAGCCTGGCTAGAGCTTCATAACCTGTCCCGCTGGGTCGCACGAACGATCAGGCTCGGCTACGCGATTCAGTTCGCGCGGTCTCCTCCCCGCTTCAGGGGAGTCCGCTCCACTATGGTCGGTGGCAATGCCCCTATCATGAGAGCGGAGGTTGCTACCCTGCTGGCGAAGGGTGCGATCGAGACTGTCCCTCCAGCCGAAATGAAGACCGGCTTCTACAGCCTGTATTTCATTGTCCCGAAGAAAACCGGTGGGTTACGGCCAATCCTGGACCTGCGCGTTCTGAACCGCTCCCTTCACAGGCTGCCGTTCAAGATGCTCACCGCCAAACGCGTTTTCGAATGTGTGCGGCACCAGGATTGGTTTGCAGCGATCGACCTGAAGGACGCCTACTTTCATGTCTCCATCCTCCCTCGACACAGACCGTTCCTGCGGTTTGCTTTCGAGGGGCAGGCATATCAGTACGCAGTTCTCCCATTCGGGCTAGCCCTGTCTCCTCGCGTCTTCACGAAGGTCGTCGAGGCAGCCCTTGTTCCCCTCCGGGAACACGGGGTTCGCATTCTGAACTACCTCGACGACTGGCTAATTCTAGCTCACTCTCGAGATCAGCTTTGCGAACACAGGGACTTGGTGCTCCGCCATGTAGCCCATCTGGGCCTTCGGGTCAACTGGGAGAAGAGCAAACTTTGCCCCGTGCAGACGATCTCTTTTCTCGGTATGGAGATCGACTCGGTCGCCATGTCCGCGCAGCTTACGAGTGAGAGCGCGCAGTCACTGCTGACTTGCCTGAGACAGTTCGAGGGCAAGAGTGCGGTTCCACTGAAACTTTTTCAGAGGCTCCTGGGGCATATGGCATCCGCAGCCGTGGCAACACCGCTCGGATTACTTCATATGAGACCGCTTCAGCTTTGGCTTCGCGACCGAGTCCCGAGGTGGGCATGGCAACACGGCACTCTCCGAGTATCAGTTACTCCGACCTGCCGTCAGACCTTCACCCCGTGGTCGAACCTCAGTTTTCTACGGGCCGGAGTGCCCCTGGAACGAGCTTCCCGGCATATTGTCGTAACGACAGATGCCTCTACCACGGGCTGGGGTGCCATGTGCAATGGACGTGCTGCCGCGGGCTCCTGGACAGGACCCCACCGCCTATGGCACATCAATTGCCTCGAGTTGCTGGCTGTACAGCTCGCCTTGCGCCGCTTCCGAGCCGTGCTCAGGGGCCAGCATGTACTAGTCCGTTCAGACAATACCGCGACCGTAGCGTACATCAACCATCAAGGTGGTCTGCGCTCCCGCCGTGTGTCGCAACTCGCCCGCCACCTCCTCTTATGGAGTCAGAAGCATCTGAGGTCGCTTCGTGCCATTTATATCCCCGGAGCCCTGAACTGTGCAGCCGACGAGCTCTCACGGCTTCAGCCCCTCCTGGGAGATTGGCGACTCCATCCCCAGTCGGTTCAGCTGATTTGGGACCAGTTCGGGGACGCACAGATAGATCTGTTTGCCTCTCACGACTCGACCCATTGCGCCCTTTATTATTCCCTGACCGAGGGCACGCTCGGCACGAGGCACTGGCGCACAGCTGGCCGCAGGGCCGCAAATATGCGTTTCCCCCAGTGAGCCTTCTTGCGCAATTCCTGCGCAAGGTCAGGGAGGACGAGGAGCAGGTCACTCTGGTCGCGCCGTACTGGCCCACCCGGACCTGGTTCTCCGAACTCATACTCCTCGCGACAGCACCTCCTTGGCCAATTCCTCTGAGGAAGGACCTCCTTTCTCAGGGACGGGGCACCCTATGGCACCCTCGTCCCGATCTTTGGAACCTCCACGTGTGGCTCCTGGATGGGACGAGGCAGGTTTGAGTACCCTACCACCAGCGGTGGTGGCTACCATCACTTCCGCTAGAGCGTCGTCCACGAGACACGTCTATGCGTTGAAGTGGAACCTCTTCGTCAACTGGTGCTCTTCTCACCGAGAAGACCCCCGGAGATGTTCGGTCAGTGTCCTGCTTTCCTTTCTTCAAGAGGGATTGGAGCGAAGGCTGTCTCCCTCCACCCTCAAGGTCTATGTCGCCGCTATTGCCGCACATCATGACCCGATAGAAGGTAAGTCTGTGGGGAAGCATGACCTGATCATCAGGTTCCTGAGGGGAGCGAGGAGACTGAATCCTCCTCGCCCTCCTCTCGTACCCTCTTGGGACCTCGCAGTGGTCTTAACTGCCCTGCGCAGCGCTCCCTTTGAGCCTTTGCAGTCAGTCGAGCTTAACTTCCTGTCAATGAAGACAGCGCTTCTGACTGCATTGGCCTCCATCAAGAGGGTAGGGGACCTGCACGCATTCTCCGTTGACGAAGCGTGCTTGGAATTCGGGCCGGGTGACTCTCACGTGATCCTGAGACCCCGGCCTGGATATGTGCCCAAGGTTCCTACCACTCCCTTCCGGGACCAGGTGGTGAACCTGCAAGCGCTGCCCCCGGAGGAGGCAGACCCAGCCTTGGCACTGCTCTGTCCAGTACGTGCTCTTCGCATCTATGTAGACAGAACGCAGTGTTTCAGGACCTCAGACCAGCTCTTTGTCTGTTATGGTGGGAAGCTGAAGGGAAAGGCTCTCTCCAAGCAAAGGTTGTCTAACTGGATAGTGGACGCCATTGCTTTGGCATACCAGCAGCAAGGTCGACCGTGCCCCCTTGGTGTGACCGCCCACTCCACCCGGAGTGTCGCGTCCTCTTGGGCTTTAGCGCATGGCGCCTCGCTAACAGACATCTGCAGAGCTGCAGGCTGGGCGACACCTAACACATTTGCCAGATTTTACAATCTCCGAGTGGAGCCAGTCTCCTCCCGTGTACTGTCTTTTTCAAGCTAACATGGGATTCGTTAGGTGTCTTCGCTTGCTCGCCATGCCACTCCTCGGACTGGATACGTGCGATATTCTCCTCAGGTGAGCTTTCCCGAAAGCCCTGAGCTCCTCCAGCACTGCTGACGCTGGCGCCAGTGTCTATTGCCTGCGTGTCGGCTAGGTGCCTTCCGTGTGCATGGTACCTCCTCTGAACTACCCCCACATGTGTATTTCCACTGTAAGCCTCTTTGAGCATGTGTCTTTCCCTCGGCAGGCCACCTTGCCACCCCTGGGGTTGAAATATTCCACCTGCGGCTGGACACCCCAGTGATTCCCCATATGCATCCCTCGGGTCATATGTGTATTTTTAAGTCCCCCCCTCTGGGTTGGCAGTAATTGCATACTTCCCTAAAAGATCTGGGATATGCTCCCCAGTGTACCTTGGTATTCCTGTGTTAAATAGGAGTCCTTCGTCCGTGCTAGTCTCACGACAGGGATCTCAGATTTACGTAGGGTACTGGAAGACAGCTGAGAAGTGGCGTGATTAGACTGGTATCCCCATTCGTCGTCATCCGACGGAACTCGGAGTGACAACGAAAGGGAACGTCTCGGTTACGGATGTAACCCTCGTTCCCTGAGTAGGGAACGGAGACGTTCCGTCTGCCTGCCACTTCCGCTGTACCGCGGGGATCACCTGAGCTCAGTCTTGGCTCCTCAGCGAAGAAAACATGCCTATTTGCTGCCAGCGTTCTCCTTAAATACCCACGAGGTGAGGCGGAGTTACGCTATGCAAATTCCGCAGACCCATGGCATTTCTTTGCCATTGGCTCGTTTTGTAGTACTCGAAGTCGATTGGCTTTCTAAGCGAAACCCCCATTCGTCGTCATCCGACGGAACGTCTCCGTTCCCTTTCGTTGTCACTCCGAGTTCCGTCGGATGACAACGAAACTGTTTGTTCTGTTTGTTCTCTGTGTGTTTGACAGATGAAGTGAAGTCAGTGTCAGTGATGGAGGGAGATTCAGTCTCTCTAAACTCTGATCTTACTGAAAGAAAAGATGATGATTGGATTCAGTGGAGGTTTGGAAAGACTTTAATAGCAGAAATCAGTAGACGGGTCACCAGAATCACTGTATATGATGATGTTCTTGATGGGAGATTCAGAGACAGGCTGAAGCTGGACAATCAAACTGGATCTCTGACCATCACACACACCACAACTGAACATGAAGAACGTTATGAATTAGTGATAATTTCAGGAATATTCATTTCATCAAAAGCATTCAGAGTTTCTGTCAATGGTGAGTAGAGATAATTTGTCCTGTGCTTCAAATATTCTTATTTTATTAACTAGTTACATATTGAATTGTTGAATCACTTTAGTTTGAAATGAACTCATAAGATTGTTGATCATATTTCTGTGTATTCAGAAATATTAGTTGATGTCAGCGCTGATATTAGTGTTTATTGACTGATCTGATCTCAGTTTGATGTGTTTATTCCTCAGACTCTGTCCACTGTTGTGGTCCTACTGAAGCTGTGATCCGATTGGTCCTCTCTGCTCTGGTGGGCGTGGCTACTGTCATCATTCTGGTTTATGACATCAGATCCAGAAGAGCTGAACAAGATCAAGCACATATTCACACATCAGGTGCATGATTGATGATGTCATTTCTCACTAACTCAATTAGCATATATTAATATTTGTGAGATTTATTAATGTACAGTTTTATATGTTCATATTTTTCAGGAAGTGTTGAAATGTAAAGCAGAACGCTGAACTTTAAAGATTCTTCAAGTGTGTTTTTGTTTTCTAGAATTTTTGTCATAGTATATACTATTGATTGAGCTTCTGTTCTCTCTTTCAGTGTCAGATTTTTATAAACTAATTTGTAAAGCTTTGTTCATATTTATCTCTGATATATAAAAAAGTAAATAAAGAGTCACACAGATCTCACTTTACTACAGCTGTATATTTGTCACATGTATTTGCTTGTCTTTATCAATAAAGTTTCTCACTCTGAGGTTCAAGAGTCTCGCCATGTTTCATTACATTTATTATGTCGAACTCCTCCTGGATATCAACTTTATATATAGTGTTTTAAACTTTTTCTTTGTCGAAGCAGAGACCAGGAGACGTTGGGATTGTCACGGCTCGCAGCAAGGAAGACGGAGATGAAAGTAGTTCAAACACTTTCTATTACAGACACAGACAGGGAAACACAAGTGAGGAATGAAAACAAACTGAAAGTCTATGAACATAACATAATGGTGACAAAGGATATCTTTCAAGCAGAAGTTACTCTTTATTGAGGACTCACTGTTCGTCACTGTAGTCATCCAAGTCTGACTATTAGTCAGCACAGTAGAGTTTATAGCTTTCAATACATCGAGGTTGAGACAATCTAAACAAAGTATGCAAATGCAGTACAGGAGTCAGCCCGTTACTGGAGTTTCCCAAGCCCTCATCTCATCAGCAAAACAGTGTCATTCAAATGCATAGATGCTAATCCAATCAGCCTGACAGACACCTGGGTTGCCTGTCTTAAAGGTGAACTAAGTAACTTTTTTACCTTAACCGAACAGCTGTGGAGTCATTGTAATGTTTATATTACTGATTTCGTGTTGAATGGTGGTCGTCTCCAGAGGCGGACAGAGTACAGAGCTTTGTTACTTGAGTAAAAGTACAGATACCCCTTGCTAAATTTTACTCAAGTACAAGTAAAAGTACTACATTCAGATGTCTACTTAAGTAAAAGTACTAAAGTACTTGTTTTTAAAAGTACTTGAGTATCAAGAGTACAAGAGTAAATTTTCTAAATATTGCATTACTAATCTACTGCCACAGTGCTTACATTTATGCACAGAAACGTCCTACATGGAGTTATGAAAAATGTTAATGTTAATACCTTGGAGAATGTAAAAGGAATTGAAAGTAAAATCAAGTCATTTTCATCTACCATGTTGCTTTATTTAATTTAATTAAAATTTTGGGGGGTCCCATCTTTAAATGCGGGGACAACACACACACACACACACACCACATGTAAGGGTGGCGCTGCCAATAAAGCACCTAAAAGCTGTCACAAAGAACCGGCAAAAGGAATGATTATGAATATGTAAAATATAGCAAGGAGATATTTTAATTGTTTATTAATAAACACTTGTTAATAAACAAGTGTTTTCTTTGTCAGTGTCGGCTAGATGAAGTTGACGATGCTGACTCGCGATCTTCAGTAGTGGACGCGCCAGAGAGAAATGCACATTTCATACGGATTACATAAGCAGAGAACAGTCTGTAGTCTGTTTTCTTTCGTTTTGAATTTTTCTGTTTAAAAGTAGACATGTCTGTGAGAGGCAAGTAGGCTACCTTATACACGGAGTTTCGGTTCATTTATGAGACGAGATCCAGTTCACGTGCCGGCGCCTCCATTTCTTATCTATCGTCTGCTATTTACTTCTTATTTATTAAACCCAGGCAATTGGTTGATGAAACATTGATTAAAATTAAGATACAATTAATGCAAAACGAAATTCAGGTTAAAGAAAGGTTTTGTGTTTTCTGTTTGATGTCTCTGTGAAAGTTTTAAAGCATTTTTTATGCCGCTTTCAGAACGCTCACGTCCGTAACGGAGAACACGTCCATAACATAGTTTTTTCCTCATAAATGCAAACCCGAAAAATAAAATAAAACAAAATTAATATTTTATGTACTGTGGAGACTGAGCGCCAACCCTTCTTCATTCGCTGGGTAGTAGCCTATTTTTGGTTTGTGCAGTGTAATTCACACAATCAGTAAAATATTTTGCCTCCTGAAGTTTTTTTTTTAAGAAATCAGAAATCCCTCGTGGGTACGCCACTGCCACATTTGAACCTGACTGTGTTAAACACACCACATACTCAAGAACATCAAACCAAATGCTTGGCTTACATTAATGTGTAATATAAAATCTGACCATGGAGTTGACTTTGGTGGAAAGCTGAAGGTGATTGCTGATAGGCTGTCCCAATCAGTGGCGCCTGCACAATCCAATCACGTTTGAGAGGGAAACAACAAATTGAGGGTTTCCGAGATTTTTTTTTTTTTTTTACTCGGGTACTCACGTTTATGGATAGAAATGTATTGGAGTAAAGAGTACAATATTTGCCTCTCAAATGTACTTGAGTAAAGTCATGAGTACTCCCCAAAAATGATACTCAAGTAAAGTACAGATCCTTCAAAATTGTACTTAAGTACTGTACTCAAGTAAATGTACTCCGTTACTGTCCGGCTCTGGTCGTCTCACACCCCCCTGGTGCCTGTGAGCCGCAAAACCACCCTTGCAACTTTGGGCCGGCGAGCCGCCGGCCTCAGTGTTAGGAAGTATCGTGTGATATCAGGTCTCGCGACGTAACGAAATGCTTTACGGCAAAAAAACAGATCTGATAAAATTCTGATAAAATGAGCATCAAACAGAAATAACCCGGCGCCGTATACATGTGGTGTTGGGCGCGCGCAGCTCTTAAAGGGGCCATACCTTATTTCCACTCGTTACAGCGTCCATCCTACTGAACAGGTACCGGTGTACAGGGGAGGGGATCCGGCCGTGAGTGCGAGCCATCTCTGCGTGAGTGCTATTCACGACAGTATAAGTACTCCACAGCGACTCTAGGGGTCGCAGTTTGAAAAAAACGGAATTGCTGCTTTAATCTTCTTAGAATCTCAAAATGTAAAACACAAGTGTACACAACGTTTCTATACCATTGGAACCTAGATTTGAAATTTTATAAATTATAGTCCAAACATATTAATATTTAAGCCACATATAAAGCTTTACATTTTTTAATATATTATTTAAACATTATTTGTAAATGTTTACATTATTATTATTAGCTCATTAATTTTCTACTTTTGTTGATTTGGGACACATTATAGTATACTTTGAGATCACAGTGAAATACATAAACACAACATATCGATCCTCCATTTCCTCCAACAGGCGATGATAAAGTCTTTAAATCTCTAGTGTGATTTGTCTCTGTGGTCTCGTCTGAGGAGCAACTCCTCCATCTAGTGGCTCACCCTGAACTCACATGTTATCAGGAGTTATTTACTCAGTCTCTGTAATGAGATCCAGTGATTGTGTCTGTTACTCAAGAAAGCCACTAGATGGCGCTGTGTTTAGTATTATGTAAATAATGCTATGAATAATGAAGAATACAAACATGCTTTAGTGTTCAGAGAAAATGTTGAAACTGCACTGAAAAATATTTTATTCAAATCACTGAACAAAACATGGTCCAGGAGTGAACTCAAACTAAAAACAGCTTGTTGTAAAAGCAACATAATGGAGACCTTGAAACCGGCAGAGAATTTGAAGCTCACAGGAATGTTGACAGCGACTGCCACAGTTTCAGGCAGCAATTTGAGTTACACATGGCAGCCATCGGGACAGACACGAAGCCAGAAGCACGTTAGGTTTATTTACTGATGATTGTTGGTTCACTGGATATTTTTTTTTTTTTTTTTGTTGAAACACAGAGATAGAACTATTGTGAAAACTTAAACAGTCAAAAAGCTGAACCCAAATGCAGATAAAAACAAGCTCGATGATGTGCTGGCCAAATTCAATGCTCACTGTTCACCTAAAAAGAATGAAACTTATGAAAGACTTATGAACTTATGAAAACTTTCATGCGTTTAGTTCACGCATGAAGTGTTTGACAGCTTCCTGACTGACCTGAGACACAAATTCAAGACATTTTGACCAGCTGAGTGAATCAATGTTAAGGGATCACACTGTTTTTGGCATTTCTGAAGAAAAAGTCAGACAATGTTTATTGAGAGAAACGGAGCTTACTTTTCAAAAGGCAATTAAGATCTGTCAAGCCAGTAAACTTGCCCAAATTAACGTTTGGTGAGATGAAGCAAGAGCGTGTCTGCAAGCACAGATGCCACAATCGCTGCAGTTTCCTTCAAAGGGGAAGCGACACACATCCAGAGCTGTAAAACAGAAGAATGGTGTTTATAGTTGCAAACGTTGTGGTACCGAGCATCAGCCTAAGCAGTGTCCAGCTTTTGGAAAACATGTGCGAAATGTAAAGGTAAAAATCATTTCGCCAGAACAATGTGTTTCTAAATGAACAGAAAGACAAAAAGAGTGATCTGTCAAGATGATACATCTGAGGATGATACACCACACCGGACAAAGCAATGACACTCTAAGCATATGCAGCTAAAAGTAATAGTGAAAGAGAAAATGCATCACCTAATGGTGTTTTATTAACAAAGTTAGGGAGAAGTAATCTATAATAATCTATCCATCTACATTCCTCGACAGTTTTCAGCATCCCTCCACCAGCCCGACTCCTCACTCTTGGTTTGTTCCTACCGGGTTCGAGCCACATATGAAGTCCTCGGAAATTACGCCAAATACACATACCATTTATTCTATCTGACTTATTTGTAAGTGTGAACTCGTGAACTTTTCTCTGGCGAGGAACTAGAGTCCCTGCCGGGTGACAAAGCCTGTGAGAACTTGAATCTTGTCAAAAGGGTGAACCACATCAACCATCACAGTTCAGCTGTGAGTACAAGCAACTGCGACACAGTGCAGAGCTTCGCAGATGTGTTTAAAGGCTTTGGTGTCTTTCCTTATGTTCACAAGATTCAGCTGAAAGAAAATGCACAACCTGTAATGGATCCTCGAGTTCCAGCACCGCTTAATGATCGTCTAAAGAAAGAATGAGACAGGATGACCACATTAGGAGTTATCAAAAGAGCCAACGGACTGGGTGAACTCCATAGTGTCTAAATGAGAACATAAAGCGTGAGCACTATCAAGCATCAAAACCTGAAGAAATAATGAAATGAATTTTTAACAAAGCTTGATGCCTCACAAGGAGTTTTGCAAATACTTCTGTATGAGAACAGGTTAAAATACTGAACCTTCAACTCTCCGTTTGGTGGATATACTTTCCCCAGACTACAGTTTCCAATCGTCTCTGCATCAGAAATCTTTCACAGAGCGATGGGGAATATCATAGAAGGACTTGAAGTCAGAGCTTACATTGATGACATCATCATTTGGGGATCTTCCCTTTGAAATGGTGGATTGAAATGATGGCTACAAAGAAATCTCTAACGTTAAATTTGGTTATGGGTTGTCTTAAAAAAACGGAGACAAATGGACGGTCGTCGTAGGAGAGTCACATCTTCTGACACTGCCAGAATTACGTTGGAGGTGAAATTTGATCGCAACGGTCATTAACATGTCGGTGAACATGTCAAACTAAGAAAACTGATTTTCACCAAGAATCAGAGCAATCTTTTAGGACTTGCAAAATGTGTCTCAGATGGCCAAATCATGGCCAAAATCGCAGTGTGCACCCAGCTTAAGGGATAAACTGTCAAAAGATCAGTGAGAAGATCATGTCTTCTCACTGACAGTGAGAAGATCATTGCCATTCTAGAAATGAAAAGTCCCACAGACAGTCAAGAAGAACAAAACATGATGGGAATGGTCAGAGCCGATCCTCCCTATACGCACACTACGCAAGTTGTGTAGGCCCCCGCAAATTACTCAAGGCCCCGCCTCCCCCTCGTGTCAAAGCGCGTCAATCAAAGTTTACAACATCGATGAGAAAATTAACCGGAACTATACTTCTAGTCACGAAAAGAGAGAAAAAAACACCATAAGAGTGAATTTCGGGAACAGCGATCAGGTAGACTTGTGTTCTCTCCTCTCCAAGTTTGGTGTCAGTAAAGAACAGTAAAGTGAAGTTGATGCATGTCTCTCTCTGTCTGAAATGAAACACGGACTTTCTAGCAAAACATCTGTGGGGACTAGTACAATATATGGGCGACTTGGGCGTGATGGCACTTCTCATTGTAGATGCACATACTTTTAAAACAAGACAATGCCAGTTTAGTTACAACTCTGCAATAAAGCAAGATGGAAAGCAATGCATTGACATTGACTATTGATTTATAGGCTATATTGCTTTTAAAATGTTGATTGGCTGTACACACTGGTCAATATGGATGCACATCCCTCAGTAAATAATAACCATCAAGTAACAAGTATTGCTTTTATAATTTAAAATACAGTGACATGCTATGGCAAGCCATTTTAGCTTTTATTCATTCACAGGATGCATTTTAAATATCAATAATTAAATTTGTACTGTTTAAAATGTGAATTCTTGATATTAAGAATGTACTTTTTATAGTAAAAATGTATATTTCTGATATCAGGAATTACATTTTCATTAGAACTAGTTAAAGGAGGGATGATTGTAGTGGGAGCACTGGGGCGTCAGGTGACTGTGTGGCAATGGCAAATGGTTTATACCATTTGCATGGACATGACGACGAGATAGCTGCATCTGTAGAGAAGGCCAGCTGCTCTATCCTGGCATCGGACAGTGAGGATTGGGCTAGCTCTGTGGACCTTCCCCCCCTTCTGTCCGCGAGTCGTCAGGGAAACGGGCCAGCATCAAGACCGCGGCTAGCATTCTTTACGTTATAAGAAAGCTACCCCGCCCCCGCCCCCCGTGGGCATGCGTCACCGGCGAAATGAGGAAAGAGTGTGTTTTAGTCCCGCCGAGGCCGGACCAATCTCCATTTCTCAAACATTTCTCAGCTCCTCTTAGTTTGAGCGGCTGAAAATGTCAATATTGCAGCAATGAGCCTGTTGTATAACACTCACGCCTGCAACAAACGCCGACACACACAAAACTGTGATGACGCTCTCTATACCGCGGCTAGCTTTCTTTACGTTATAAGAAAGCTACCCCGCCCCCGCCCCCCGTGGGCATGCGTCACCGGCGAAATGAGGAAAGAGTGTGTTTCAGTCCCGCCGAGGCCAGACCAATCTCCATTTCTTAAACATTTCTCAGCTCCTCTTAATTTGAGCGGCTGAAAATGTCAATATTGCAGCAATGAGCCTGTTGTATAACACGCACGCCTGCAAACAAACGCCGACACACACAAAACTGGGATGACACTCTCTTATCTGCTCAAGGTAATGTCATTTCCCCCTGTGGCTCAGTGGCGGAACACAGATCCTTTGCGTGAGAGACCCGTGTTCGATTCCGGCTCTCGCAGCAGATACAATTTTGTCTCGCCGCGGCCAGACTTCCACCGAAATTTTTCGCTCGTTCAGTTCCAGAAAGTGCGACTGTTCCAGTGTATTTTGCAGTAAACAAGCCGGTACCACGGCCCGCTTGCCTGCACACAAATGCCGTTTCCACGGCGACCCAGAAAAATCATATAAGCATTGTATTGTATTTCTGGTATCCCGGCCACAGCCGATGGTGTTATGAGTGTAATAAAATGCCCACAGCCCAGTGTTCATTTCTACACACAAACACAGAACTCCACGGTACAAGGCTCGCACAAATGAAATCGACGCATGTCAATTGCGCATCAAATGTAGTGAATGTGCCCACAACCCAGTGCCCACAAACACTACACACTGCATGTACCACGGTTTCTGTGAAACGAAACCAACACAAGTCTTCCTAGCCTCAGGAAAACAACGGTGTTTAAGTCTCGGCGCGGCCAGACTTCCACCGAAACTTTTCGCTCGTTCAGTTCCAGAAAATGCGACTGTTCCCGTGTATTTTGCAGTAAGAAAGCCGGGACCACGGCCCGCTTGCCTGCACACAAATGCCGTTTCCACGGTGACCCAGATAAATCACATAAGCAGTGTATTTTCTGGTATTCCGGCCACAGCCGATGGTGTTATGAGTGTAATAAAAATGCCCACAGCCCAGTGTTAATTTCTACACACAAACACAGCCCGCCACAGTGCAGGGCTCGCACAAATAAAATCGACTCATGTCAATTGTGCATTAAATGTAGTGAACGTGCCCACGGCTCAGTGCCTCAGTGCCCAGTGTACAGCAGATATTTTCTGGTACCGAAAAAAGACCGGGGTCTCAGGCCCATTCTAGATCTAAGACAGCTGAACAAAGTGCTTATGAAACGCCAGTTCAGAATGCTCACAACCAGGAAAATCCTCGCACAAAAAAATTCACCAAGGGGACTGGTTTATGTCAATAGATCTGAAGGACGCCTACTTCCAGATACAAGTAGCGTCACGTCACAGGCGATTCTTGAGATTCGCCTTCGAGGGCCAG
This sequence comes from Rhinichthys klamathensis goyatoka, assembly GCF_029890125.1. Taxonomy (NCBI): domain Eukaryota; kingdom Metazoa; phylum Chordata; class Actinopteri; order Cypriniformes; family Leuciscidae; genus Rhinichthys; species Rhinichthys klamathensis. Next base: position 918,009 of record NW_026607022.1, read on the forward strand.
GCATGTCAATACACGATTGGCTGAGTCTAGCTCGATCTCATTCAGAGCTCATAGAACACAGGACAATATTACTCGAGCACCTCGAGAATCTGGGTCTCACAGTCAATTGGGCGAAAAATTCGCTGTCTCCCAGTCAGGAAATATATCCTTCCTGGGCACAGAACTGAACTCGCTGTCTATGACAGCGCGACTGTCGCCAGAGCGCAGACTGAACATTCAGCGCATCACGAAATCCTTCCGCTGCGACACTATAGTCCCGCTTAAGAGGTTTCAGAAAATGCTGGGTCTCATGGTCTCAGCATCATCAGTACTCCAGCTGGGTCTGCTTCGCATGCGCCCACTGCAGTTATGGCTAATAGCACGAGTACCGCTTCGAGCTTGGGCCTCCGGTCTGTTTCACCTCAAGGTCGATCAGAAATGCGTCACAGCTCTGATACCTTGGAGAGCGACCAACTGGTACCAGTCAGGTGTAAGCCTGGGGACTTCCTCGAGTGTGCAGGTGGTATCCACGGACGCCTCCACCTCGGGATGGGGAGCGCTGCACGAGGGCAGACCGTTCTTTGGCCTGTGGTCAGAACGAGAGAAGCTCCTACACATAAACTGACTGGAAATGATGGCAGTCGACAATGCGCTGAGGCGCTTTTGTCCCCGAATAAAAGGATACCACGTCTTAGTCCGCTCGGACAACATGTCGGTGGAAGCCTACATAAATCACCAGGGCGGCGTCAGAACCCGAAACTTTTCCAGGCTGACGGAACGCCTCCTGGTCTGGGCTCGGCACAATCTGCGCTCACTGAGAGCAGCACATGTGCCTGGTCGCCTGAATTTGGGGCCAGACAGACTGTCCAGAAACAAGGTTCCAGCAGGAGAACGGTCTCTGCACCCGCAGACGGTCCTTCTGCTGTGGGAAACATTCGGCAGAGCGCAGGTAGACCTATTTGAGTCCCGAGAGAATGCTCACTGTCCGAAGTTTTTCTCCAAGAGCAGGGATGCGTTGGCCCACGTCTGGCCCCGCTGCCCGCTCTATGCTTTTCCCCCAGTTTCGCTCCTGCCTCAGGTGCTGGAACGAATCAGGGAAAACGGATGCTCAATGCTCCTTGTGGCTCCGCTCTGGACGAACCAAGCTTGGTTCCCAGTCCTGATGCAGCTGACGAGCACTGCCCCATGGCCAATACCGACGAGGAAAGACCTCCTCTCTCAGGCCATTGCGGGATTACGGAAGTGCTTTCCTTCCTTCAGGAGCTGCTGGATAAGGGTAGAACCCCATCCACGCTCAAAGTTTATGTGGCGGCCATAGCTGCGTTTACAAAACCCGCGACTGGCCAGTCACTTGGGAAACATGATCTGGTCATCCGCTTCCTAAAAGGAGCTAAGAGACTAAATCCTCCCAGACCCCCCTCAATCCCCATGTGGGACCTTTCCACGGTTCTGGAAGCCATGAAAGGTGCCCGTCGTTCTAGACAGCGTTTCTTGTGGCTCTCGCCTCAGTGAAGCGCATAGGGGATTTGCAAAAGCTCTCAGTGAGCGCGACATGTTTGGAATTTGGGCCAAATGACTCGAAAGTCATACTCAAACCAAGACACGGATATGTGCCTAAATCCCTCAACACACCATTCAGGGCCCGGGTTATTTCCCTGTCCGCCCTGCTGGTTTATAACGACGCTAGCTTCCTTTGCCAAGTCAGAGCATTAAGAGCTTATGTATCTTGCTCGTCCGTTTTCAGACAGACTGAGCAGCTTTTCGTTTCGTTCAGCGGGCGTGCTAAGGGACTAGCCGTGTCGAAACAGAGCCTATCCAGATGGATAGTTGACGCCATAGCGCTGGCATACACGTCAAAAGGCCTTAAATGCCCTTTAGGTGTTAGAGCGCACTCCACAAGAGGCACGGCCTCGTCGTGGGCTTGGTCTAGCGGGACTACCTTACAAGATATCTGTATGGCGGCAGGCTGGACCTCCTCGTCTACATTTATAAGGTTTTATAACCTAGAGGTTCCCGCCTTACAGGCTAAACTACTATCGGTATAAAATCAAGTACTGTCTGCCCCGCTGCTTCGGCGCAGAATACTAAAATCGCTTGAGTACTGCTCGCTGACCGATAAAATTACCCCATGGGCAAAAGTAAGACCCATACTGTTACACAGTTCAGGCCGATTGTTTTCACCCTGACTGTGTGAAACACTGCAACAGTGATTAGCTCCCTTTGGATGCTAGCTTATTGGGAATGACGCTGTTAGTCTCTCTTCTCAGACTTTCTGTGAGTCCCTGGTGATTGTGCACTATATGAGCCCCGGGCACCTGCCCTTGGGACTTTGGTGTTGGATCCCAGCACGCACAGCGTTTTACACTGTGTTCCCCTAGCGTAAGATATTACGCAGTATGAGAGAACCTCTTGTAAGAGAACGTACTCGGTTACTAACGTAACCTCGGTTCTCTCTAGAACAGTGGCGGTTCTACATTGAATTACACCCTGGGCGAGACCCCCTTCGAGCGCAAATAAACTTTTGACAAAAAAGGTTTTATAAAAAGATAAACCTCACATAATTCAGCCTTTAAATCATCTTTATAAAAAGAATGGGTCAATAAAGATAAATTCCTGACATTTATAATGCACAGTAGCTTATTTTTTATTATTAATAGTAAAATTCGGTCCGATTTTCCCATGGCTGTCGTTGCTATACAACCATGCACTGCGCTCTCCACAACGACAAAGAAGTTTTAGTAGCTAATGGATTTCCACCACAGAAAAACGCTTGCTGTAGCTCTGCTAAAAGATTTATTTACGGAGAAGAGAAAAACACCCACGTGTTTGGGTGCACCCCCATACTGAAAAGATTAAAAATGTTCATCTCGCTGCTCCTGGAAAAAATGAGCGCGTCGCTTCAATTATGAGCGCGCTTCCCGTGCGCCTACATTTGAAATAACGACCTCGAGCGCGCAAAAGACGCGATATGTAAACGGCCCCTTGGTTAGCTACCTCCAATCTGGAGACCCCCTTGACATAGCTTCTGTGCACGGCACCTTCTCAGCAAGCAGGGGCGCCATTGCCAATAATTGAATTTAAATGATAGAAAATAGAAAACCTTCGCGGCGCAGAGGATTTTTTTTAACTGCTCGTGCCGCCCCCCATGTGACATGAAAAAATGCCGCCCCGGGCGACTGCCCGGTTCGCCCGTGCCTAAAACCGCTACTGCTCTAGAAGAGGGAACGAGTACTGCGTATCTTGCCTTGCCTGCAACACGCTCTGGTTCGCTTTGGCGATGAAAAACCAGTGATATCAGCCCATCGAGCTATATTTATAGGGCTAGGCCACGCCTACTTCAGCGGGAAGGTGACGCAGTGGGCGCGAAGCGCCCCCATTGGACCGTCACCAAAGGGCCTCTCTCGATAGGCTGCAGCAGTTGCCGCAGGACAGCCAATAGGCACGCAAGCCGCCTTTGCCTATGTCTGTATGCTGCCGCAACGCGTTTTACATGAATTCAAAATTAAGGATAATTTTTTGGCTTCAATATCTCGTGGAAAAGAGGTTTTCCCCTAGCATAAGATATTACGCAGTACTCGTTCCCTCTTCTAGAGAGAACCAAGGTTACGTTATATTTGTTCAAAAAATAAAAATAAAAATAAAATAAAAAAACTTTACACACCACTAGCTTAAAGGGTCACTTCACCCATTTCAATATTAATCTTTATTGAAAGTGGGTCATATATGTAGTCGAAATGTAAAATAAATTTTGAATTTGGTGCCCTCTTGACCGAGAAAAGACAGAAAATAACTTTTGGCCGCATTTGTATGTAAGACAACAACTCCCACAATGCACCACATTTCACAGCTCCGCAAGCCACTCCCACTAATCCAGAACAGCGCAAACATCAGAGAAAAGAAATCACTCTTCCGTTTACAAGGCTAGCTGCCAAAAGAGTTTGAAATTAATTTCACACAAAATGTCTAGTTAGTTGGCTGTGGCGAGCAGGACGAGGGCGAGGGATGTAAGAGGACGGCGCGAGGCCGGTGGCGTGAGTGATAATGAATGACACCTGTGAGACGCAGCGGCCTCATATCTCTCACGGAGGAGCGGAGGCACAAAAGGAAAAGGCCTGATTTTATGTTATGTTTTGTTTCTGTTGTGTGTGGCCAGCTGGCTTATACTTTTGTTTTGTATTTGTTTATTTTACTATAAAAATGTTTAAATGTTCGCCGGTTTCCGCCTCCTTCTTCCCACAACAACGGACCCGTTACATTGGCAAACTCATTAGCGAATTACTCCTCGTTTGTATTTCTTTCTATATGGTGAATTATTGCATGATACCTGGATGTTCAGTCAGAACATATGCGGTGCGACACTAGGATGGTTCACATCACAACACAAACGTCCGTGTGCTCGTCTGATTCAGAGATTTCGTCCAGGAGAAATTGCCATTGTTGAAATTCTCTGCAGCAGACGAACTCTATCTGTGTCCGTAGCGCACAGCGAGAGCACAGGCACCAGCAGTCCGCCCAGCTCGAGCCAGTCCGGGCTCCTCGTCCACAGGGAGCTGGTGATCCACAGACAGATGGAGGCGGGCACAGGGAGCTGGTGATCCACTGACAGATGGAGGCGGGCACAGGGAGCTGGTGATCCACTGACAGATGGAGGCGGGCACAGGGAGCTGGTGATCCACTGACAGATGGAGGCGGGCACAGGGAGCTGGTGATCCACTGACAGATGGAGGCGGGCACAGGGAGCTGGTGATCCACTGACAGATGGAGGCGGGCACAGGGAGCTGGTGATCCAGATGGAGGAGGGCACAGGGAGCTGGTGATCCACTGACAGATGGAGGCAGGCACAGGGAGCTGGTGATCCACTGACAGATGGAGGAGGGCAGAGGGAGCTGGTGATCCACAGACAGATGGAGGTGGGCACAGGGAGCTGGTGATCCACTGACAGATGGAGGCGGGCACAGGGAGCTGGTGATCCAGATGGAGGAGGGCACAGGAAGCTGGTGATCCACTGACAGATGGAGGGGGGCACAGGGAGCTGGTGATCCACTGACAGGTGGAGGTGGGCACAGGAAGCTGGAGATCCACTGGCAGTTGGAGGCGGGCACAGGGAGCTGGAGATCCACTGACAGATGGAGGCGGGCACAGGGAGCTGGTGATCCACTGACAGATGGAGGCGGGCACAGGGGGCTGGTGATCCACTGACAGATGGGGGCAGGCACAGGGAGCTGGTGATCCACTGACAGATGGAGGCGGGCACAGGGAGCTGGTAATCCACTGACAGATGGAGGCAGGCACAGGGAGCTGGTGATCCACTGACAGATGGAGGCGGGCACAGGGAGCTGGTGATCCACTGACAGATGGAGGCAGGCACAGGGAGCTGGTGATCCACTGACAGATGGAGGCGGGCACAGGGAGCTGGTGATCCACTGACAGTTGGAGGCGGGCACAGGGAGCTGGTGATCCACTGACAGATGGAGGCGGGCACAGGAAGCTGGAGATCCACTGACAGTTGGAGGCGGGCACAGTAAGCTGGAGATCCACTGACAGTTGGAGGCGGGCACAGGAAGCTGGAGATCCACTGACAGTTGGAGGCGGGCACAGGGCATCACATTTGGACAGGAGGATGTTTGGTTTGATGATGTTGAAGGCCGAGCTGAAGTCCACAAACAGGATCCTCACATAAGTCCCTGGTTTGTCCAGATGTTGTAGGATATAATCCAGTCCCAAGTTGACTGTATCATCCAGCTGTTCATTGACTGTTCGGACGCTCCTGCTTACTGCTCCGTGCTTTGCTCTATCGCTTTTTTTATTCTTTGCTCTATCGCTTTTTTATTTTTTAATCGCTCCATTGCTTCTATATTTTTAAATTTTATCTCCTTTTATCACCTAATTTTAACTTCAACAAATCAGCACAGTGCTCAAACGCTTGATTACTACAAAAAAGCAGAATTCTTTTCTCCGACCAGCCTCCCACTGAAAGCTTAAATTCCGGGGAAGGGAAAACACAACTGCAAAAGGATAAGAGAAAATGCCTCTTCTGGAATCTACTTGCTGCACTAACTGCCAGAGACTTTCACAAAGGATTGCAGTTCTTGAAACAAAGTTATTTGTGGGACCACCAAACCAGATGGAACACACAACAGAGCTTCGTCATGGACGCCCTCAGCATACAGCCGGTAAGTCCCATGAATCTAGTGCTCCAATACAGGGCATACTGAGTGTCGAGAAACAAGCCGATCGACTTACAAATCGATGGCACAAACAGGGAGCGAGACCCAAAGGCACTCGAGACATCAGATTGTCACGAGCATCACATATTGCTGCAGTAGCATCCTCTACCCCAGATACGGCTCTGACAAGGATTGCAAACACTGGTCTACTACCACCGCCTATAAATCTTGAGAACAGATTTAAATGTTAAATGGTAAATGGACTGCATTTATATAGCGCTTTCACAGACCCAATGGCCACCAAAGCGCTTTACAATTTGCCTCACATTCACCCATTCACACACTCATTCATACACTCATTCATACACCGACGGGCGACGGCAGCCATGCAAGGCGCCATCCAGTTCGTCGGGAGCAGCTGGGGTTAGGTGTCTTGCTCATGGACACCTCGACACTTGGTCAGGTGGAACCGAGGATGGAACCACCAACCTTCCGGTTTGTAGACAACCAACATGAACCACTAAGCCACTGCCGCCCCAATAGTATTGAAGTATTAATGAATGAGGAATCCCTGAATGTGATGAATGTGTTCGAACACAGACTGAATCAGCCAGTTACCAACACTGCTAACTGGCGCTCAAGGTCGAGCAGACAGCGGCACTCAGCTCAGAGCGCAGCCGAGCACAGGACTCTGATAGTGGGTGACTCCATAATCAGAAACATTATTAGCAGGGATACAACTACGTGCTGCCTTCCACAAGCAACGACTTCTGATGTAAATAGGGAACTTCAGAACATTCTGATGAAACATAAGACTGCAAATCGACTCATCATTCATGTGGGGAAAAATGATATTCATAAAGAGCAGTCAGAACTCCTTAAGAAGGATTTCAATGAACTTTTTGAAACACTTAAAAGACTGAAAGTTCAGCCATTCATCAGTGGACCACTACCAGCAAGAGGAACAAACAGGTTTTCACGGTTGCTTGGGCTCAACACATGGCTGCAAAAAACCTGCAATATAAAAGGAGTGAACTTCATTGACAACTTCAATCTTTTCTGGAGTCAGAGGCAACTGTTTCAACAGGATAGGCTCCACCCAAACAAACTTGGTTCAAGAGTGCTAAAGGACAACATCTACTTCTCTCTCAATCATCCTTCTGCAGTGTGTGCCAATCCACTCAACCAGAATGGCACACACACACCTGGACACAGTATGAATGACCACAGGACTTGACTTCAGCACCTGAATGGACATGCGGTTGACATATCACACAAGGACAACGATAACACCATGCAGCCACAACAACTTCTGCTCACGGACACAATCTCAGCAGAGCCCCGCCCACAGAGCTCTCCACAGACAGACCGGGACATATCAGAACTGCTCCAAGATTCAGCTCCCAAGGACACTTTTCTGTAAAACAGCGAGGGAAACCAGGACAGCATATTACAGCAACAGCCCCTCTCCCCAGACACGTTATCCCTCTCTCCAGCATCTCCACTTCTGTGCTTCTCAGAGAAAATGGAAAAACTGGTGTATGCTGGAACCAAACTATCGCACTCTTTTGCTGCAAATCCCCAGATGTCAACCAAAAAACGGCAGGCCCCACAACCACCAAAGCCTGCGGGCCCAGCTCGCCCTCCCCCTCCTCCTCCTCCTCCTCCTCCTCCTGTGAGAGCTCTTCGGCCTCTGCCACAGCACCAGGGCTCACACCCTCCTCCAGCGGCTCTAGGTGAACCAAAAACAACTGATACCAGCTCTCAGTGATATGTGTCGGGTCCCCGCTATGAAAACAGTAACTTTCTTAAATGTTTACAAAACAAGCGGGAACCCAGTGTGCCTGAATCTTTCTCTATTGCCGTTCAATTACATGATAGAAAATCTAAGGCCTTCAAAAGCCGTACAGCAAACCCATCTAATCTGGTGCCTATTACGCACCAAACTAAGATTGCTGTGGGGACAAAAAGTAAGACTGTTAAGTTAGCACTTTTAAACATCCGCTCACTTAAAAATAAATCACTTCTAGTCAACGATTTAATAACCACATACAAACTGGACTTCATGTTTCTAAATGAAACTTGGTTAGAAGACAGCTGCAGTGGAACAGTCCTCAATTAAACATCCCCTCCTAACTTTACTTTTATGAGTGTCTGCAGAGCGGGCAAGAGAGGCGGGGGCTTAGCTGCTCTTTTTAAAGATGTCTATCAATGTAAGCAAATATCATTTGGGAATTACCCGTCTTTCGAATATCTGGGTATTGTGTTAAAAGGTGCTCCACGTATTTTACTTATCATTATTTACAGGCCTCCAAAATACTCTCCAGCCTTTGCTGAGGACTTTACAGAACTGCTATCAACAATTTCCTCAGAGATTGACTGTTTTGCCATTGCTGGAGATTTTAACATTCACTTAGATACTGCAGAAAACAATATGGCAAAAGAAATCAAAACTGTTTTAAAAACGTTTGATCTGATTTAGCATGTACATGGTCCCACACACAATCATGGACACACTCTAGATTTACTTATCAGTAAGGGTTTAAACATCTCATCGATTGTTATTAAGGATGTAGCACTGTCTGATCATTTCTGTATTTTCTATGATATATTGATCTCTCCTGCCACTGAAGCTAGATCTGTGTCTGTCAAGAAGAGATGCTTAAATGAGAACACTTATGAAGGCCATATCTTTAAAACCAAGCATATCTGCTGACTCTGTTGATTTTCTCCTTGATTCTTTTAACTCAAAAGTTAAAAGTGTAATTGATGATATTGCTCCTGTGAAAGTCAGGAAGAGTGGTAGACAAAAAGCACCTTGGAGAAACTCAACAGCTGTGCAAAATATGAAAAGATAATGCAGAAGAGCAGAGCGCATGCGGTGGAAGACAAAACTTGTAGTCCATTATAACATCTACAAAGACAGCATCCATGCTTTTAATATTTAACTAGGCAAAGCTAGACAGACCTTCTTCTCGAATATTATAAACAGAAACTTAAACAACACACGCACACTTTTTGCTACTATAGAGAGACTGACAACCCCCCCCCCCCCAAGCCAGATTCCCAGTGAAATGCTCTCAGACAGCAAGTGCAGTGAGTTTGCTTCTTTCTTCTCTGAGAAAATCAATAATATCAGAAAGGTGATCAGCTCATCCTTGAGTTGCGCTGGGGTCAGACAGATCAGACCACAACCTGAGAAAGTAGTTACTTTGTCTGTTTTCGAAGAAATTGAAGGCACAATTTTGGAAGAAACCGTCCAGCACCTTAAAACATCAACCTGCGCCCTTGACGCACTTCCCACATATTTTTTCAAAAGTGTGTTAAACAGCTTAGAAGCAGATCTCCTAGAAGTGGTAAATGCCTCACTTCTCTCTGGTAGTTTTCCAAACTCCCTGAAAACTGCAGTTGTCAAGCCCCTCCTGAAAAAGAGCAATCTGGATAAGACCATCTTGAGCAACTATAGACCGATCTCAAATATTCCTTTCATAGGCAAGATCATTGAAAAAGTTGTCTTCAATCAGCTGAACAAATTCTTAAGCTCAAATGGATACTTTGACAATTTTCAATCTGGTTTCCGATCGCATCACAGCACAGAGACAGCGCTCATAAAGATAATAAACGATATTCGCTTAAATACTGATACAGGCAAATTATCAGTGCTGGTACTACTCGACCTCAGTGCTGCATTTGACACTGTTGATCACGACATACTTCTTGACAGGCTGGAAAACTGGGTGGGGCTTTCTGGGATAGTCCTAAAATGGTTCAGGTCATACTTAGAAGGGAGAGGTTATTATGTGAGTATAGGAGACCATAAGTCTGAGTGGACATCCATGACATGCGGAGTCCCTCAAGGCTCAATTATTGCACCACTCCTGTTCAACCTGTATATGCTCCCAATGAGCCAAATAATGAGAAAGAACAAAATTGCTTACCACAGCTATGCAGACGACACACAGCTCTACTTAACCCTATCGCCTAACGGCTACAGCCCCATTGACTCCCTGTGCCAATGCATTGATGAAGTCAATGGTTGGATGTGCCAAAACTTTCTTCAGTTAAACAAAGACAAAACTGAAGTCATTGCGTTTGGAAACAAAGATGAAGTTCTCAAGGTGGATGCATACCTTGACGCTAGGGGTCTAACAACTAAAAATCAAGTCAGGAATCTTGGTGTGTCTCTAGAGTCAGACCTTAGTTTCAGTAGTCATGTCAAAGCAATAACTAAATCAGCATACTATCATCTGAAAAATATTGCAAGAATTAGATGCCTTGTCTCCAATCAAGACTTAGAGAAACTTGTGCATGCTTTTATCACCAGCAGGGTGGATTACTGTAATGGACTCCTCACTGGCCTTCCTAAAAAGACCATAAGACAGTTGCAGCTCATACAGAACGCTGCTGCCAGGATTCTGAGCAGAACCAGAAAATATGAACATATCACACCAGTCCTCAGGTCTTTACACTGGCTCCCAGTTACATTTAGGATTGATTTTAAAGTATTATTACTGGTATATAAATCATTCAATGGGCTAGGACCTCAATATATTGCAGATATGCTCACTGAATATAAACCTAACAGATCACTCAGATCATTAGGATCACATCAGCTAGAAATACCAAGGGTTCGCTCTAAGCATGGAGAGTCTGCTTTTAGCTATTATGCCAGCCGCAGCTGGAACCAGCTTCCAGAGGAGATCAGATGTGCTCCTACAGTAGTCACTTTCAAATCCAGACTCAAAACACATCTGTTTAGCTATGCATTTACTGAATGAGCACTGTGCCACTGTCCGTCCGACTGTTTTTACTGTACTGGTTTTGTCTTTGTTTGTTTTCTAATTTCTAATTTATTTATTTTTATAATGTCTGGAACAGATTTTGAAGGAGAGCGGGAGAGTCTTCACTCCGATGAGGCGAGTGAAGAAGTAAGTTATACTGCTGTATAAGAAGTCGCTGAGAGCGTCGTTAAGGGTAACGGCAGCAGACAGTGCACACGAAGCGTGCTCTGTGGGGGCCCCGCTGGGCATTACTGGTGTAGCACCACCCCAGCAGAGTACGTCCCTGGGCTAGAGCCCCAGTGGCACAGTAAACCGGCTCAATCTCTTCCATCTCAGATAGGGGTGGACCAGTATTACTTTATTTGATTTTTTTATTCTAAACTGTTTTAATTATTCTTATTTGTTTTGATTATTTTAATTTCTTCTATGTAAAGCACTTTGAATTGCCATTGTGTATGAAATGTGCTATATAAATAAACTTGCCTTGCCTTGCCTTGCCTTGCCTATCATCCACCGGCTTGCTTGCTCGATAAGCAAACTGTCCAGCAAGGGTCCAGTGAGGTCCTTCAGGTGGGCCAGCACCAGTCTTTCAAATGGCTTCATGCCTACAGATGTTTAGGCAACAGGTCAGTAGTCATTCAGTCGAGTGATTTGGGGTTTCTTTGGGACGGGGATGATGGTGGAGCATTTGAAGCAGGAATAAACTTCACACAGATCTTGTGATCTGTTGAAGATCTGAGTGAGGATAGGGGCCAGCTGCAGGCGATGACTTTGCAGGCAGCGTTTGCGCACGAAGGTACGTCTCAAAACTGATTTCAGACAGACTTCTGAGGCAGCGTAACAGTTTAATGATATACAACAAAATAGAGCGAGCTTTAGTGAAAACTAAGAGAATGTTTAATGACTACAACAGTAATTCCTCGCAAGAAATGACATCATAAGTGGAAACCGTTGATCAAAAATGTTCATTTACACACAACCACCAGCCGCAGCTTTCAGACGCCATGTTTATTTTTCTAGCTCAACTGTCACAGAATGGAAAGCACAGGATTGTGGGATATTAAAGGCAGAGAAGGATACATCTATGCTGCCTTCAAAAATCCATCAGATGGAGACAAGTGAACGTGATTTCACCAGGTACCACATGTTCCTGGGTCAGCATCTTTGTTGATCCTGGAACAACTTTCTAATCAACCAATCAGATTTGAAGGACAAGTTTACAGTTGATGTCAAGTTTAGGCTTAGAACCAGTTTCAACATCAGTGTTATTCACCTGCCATTTCCCTCTGATTTTAGGGAGGAGTATGGGTAGGGTTAGGGTTAGGTTTAGGGGTAGGGATAGGACTACATTTTGGGAAAGGAATGTTATGCAACATAACAAATTATGTTGATCCAGGAACATGTCTTACTTGGCAAGATCACGGTGACCCAGGAGACGAGTGAGAAACGTCGAGAGACCGACTGAAAGAGAAGTCAAACTCACCTTCACTCTTCAGCAGCTGTATTAGAAACACTCACACAGCAGTGTTTACTAGTTTTTGTAATTTAATGTGAAGGTAATATCACACAAATAGTGTTACAAGTGCGCATAATTGTTTTGATGGATTTATGATCAGGGCCCCGCGGTGATGACGGACAAAATGATAACGGCATTTTATAAAGAGTTGACTGTTCCTTTAAAATTACGCTTTATCGCTTTGCTTTGAATGCATGTGCGGGCGTTTCAAATCCTGCGTGAGTAAAATGCACCGAGTCTATCAGTTCACAATATCGCACACCAGACGTGCGTCACTTTCAGTTCAAGACGGTCCAAAACCGTTAAATCTAAACCAAACAGGCAAAAGTTCACTTCAAGAATGAACAAAGTGACGTCGATGAGTTTGCAGTTCGGTGTATGAAAGATTAAACGGAAAGAGAAAGTGCAATAGCTCTCTATGAAGAATATCCAAACTTCATTCAAGTCGCTTATAAAGTTATTACAGTTCTGCTGTTTCTGTCTCTATTTTTCTTGAGCATAATAGCGTTTATTTTACAGCAGAACCGTTTCTTTAAGACCACAAAAAATGAACTTTCCTGTGTCAGCGGCGCGCACTCTTCAATATCACAAATATAGCAAATGTGGCTCGCTGAATATCACTTACTATAAATAAGGCGCAGAATCTACGAGCATGCAACGTCATAGTTCTGTCGTCAATTAAGTCATGAAATAACCAAAAAGGCGATTAAAGCTGTGCCAAAACTGCTGCTATTTGTTATAGGCCTATGCGTCACATGTAAGAACATCTGTCGCATGGACTAAAATATTCTGCTATGTGAAATAACAATATAAGGCACGAGCAAATACATAATTTTTTAATGCACAAATAAATTTGAGCATTGAGCATTAGTACTAGAAGATAGGTGCTAATTTTCCCGTAAATTTGTAAAGTACAAACAAAAATATATTTAAATGCATAAAATAACAAATTTTACATTTTGCCATTTATGTGCTGTTGACTTACGCCCTTTTTCACATTCTTGCACGTGGGGATTCAAAAGAGAATTATTTTTAGCTCCTGCCTGACCACCACTATGAAACAATCCTGGCTTTCGCCACTGTTCGGACTATGTGCCAATATGAAGGCCTAGTTCATGCAGTGATATTTGTATAGGCCTATATTTATTTATATGACAGACCTATTGTCACGGATTCACCCAACGACACACCCCAGCCAGCTTCAACCCAACACACCTGGTCCCGATCGCAATCACCAGAGTTCTGATTTACCACACCTGCACCTTCATCACTTCACTTACCACTCCAACTCTGCATATTAACCCCAGTCAGTTTACAGCTCACTGTCAGGTCTCGTCTTTTGAAACCAGTGACTCTCCGGGTTCTTACTGAGGGTCTTAGTCTTCTTAGTCTGGTTCCAGAAATCTCTGTATAACTAAGCAAGTATTGTCCTTCTACACTAACCTCTCAGTGTGTGTGTATATTCCAAGCAGCCTCTGTGTGCGGTGATTCGCCGGGATTCTCCAAACCGCCTCTCTGTGTTCTCCAGTGTAATTCTCGGATCTCTAACCAGGACTCCAGTGGTCAGCTATTCCCAGTATCGACTAGACGGCATCAAGTTCAAGTCTTCTCCTGTGTTCCCCTGTGTGGATCTCGAAGCTCGTCCTGTATTCAGGAGTTGCATACAGTGTCTAAAATAAAACCTGTTAACGTCATTCTCTGTGTCTTCATCCTTGCAGTAGTGTGACACCTATAGGTTTGGATGTTTTGTTAATGTTATTTATTTCCTGCAAAATAAAAGGCTGATAACTTAAGAAGATTGAGTGAATGTAGGTAATGGCTGTGGTGGATGAAGGGCCCCTCAAGAGGTAAAGCCCAGGGGCCCCTTATAGTCTTAATGCGGCCCTGTGTGTGATGTTAAAAGTCCCCATGACATGGGGTTATTTTATCATTTTACAATGTTTCCTTGGTTGCCCTTATAATGTTAGTATGTTTTTTAGATCAAAAATAGTCTTAATTTAGAAATAAAAGGCAATTTTCCTAGCCTGATTTTAGCCTCTGATTGGAACGCTCTGTTTGAAGGGGCGTGTCTGCTGTGGGATTCAGTGTAACCGCCCACTGCTGTGATTGGCTGACATGCTTGCATATGAAATAGCTATGTATTACATGCGAAACTTTCTGGAATACTACAGAGATTACAGTCTGTTGATGGCGAGAATGAAGATCTTTTAATTGCAACTCAGTTTCTGCTCTCTCTCTAATGCTTTCACTAATTCAAACACGATGATGTAAATACCTAATACAGTAAGAGCTTCGTTGTGCAGTGTAACGTGCGTCCTTGATTTCATAACGAGTTGTCCAGATAAACTCGCGCTGTGTGGAAAGATTGTTTTTTGATCGCTTTCTGTGTAATTTGTTCAGAATTTAAAAAAGATTATTTTCATCCTACTAAAAGAAATTATGTGAAGTTGATATTTTAGTCACTGGCTTGACTTACTGATGCATAAACAGTATTGAACGATTTTGAGAGAAAGATTAACTTACCTGTCTGAACTTGAACAATTAGGCTACACATCAGAAATTGTTGCTTGGTAGCTCGATCGATTTATTTTCAGACGTTCATCGAGTTGAGGAAACAGTCGTCGGTGAAATGTTTGGACCATACACAACTTGTCGGCGCATTTCCAGAGAAAATAAAATTAACTCATTGTTTCTTCAGAGGCTCGGATGAAGGAACTAAAAAATACTTCTGTGTTCATTTGTACATCCGAACACTGATCAACTGCCATGCTTCGCTCGTTTGCAAGCCATGATATCTCTCGAGGAAAAACTCAAATCTCAAAGCTATTTCTCTGGGAAAAACTAAAATCGCGCCGGCGCGTTCGTACTTCCTGTTCCTAGCTCGTTTTCTCATGGGCGAGCCAAATTCTCTGGGCGGGCAAAGCAGAGAAGGGGGAGGTAACCTTTACCTCTTGAAAAAGATTCAAGATCAGCCCGTCTGAGATCTCATTTTCTCACAGGCAGAGAAAAACTCGGTTTACACCGACTGAAATTTCTAGACACAAGGGGACCAAATACTGGCTAGGGGAACTAATATTAATGTTAAAAAAAAAACAGAAAGTGAAAATTTAATGTCAGGGGACCTTTAATATCTGTGGAAGCGCGTCATCAGTCTGTGATGTTTCTCCTCTCGACGGTTCATCCAGCAGGAGGCGCTCGACTCTTCACAGGCTTACTAAATGTTGAATGTTTTGATTATATATTTTTTCCAATCCTTGTTACCATCACAGTTAAAATATGAAAGTTGTTATAAAAGCTCATCATGATTTCAGAAAACACTGATCCAGGCCTCTACACTTCTCAGTTTCTCCAGAAAAAAAGACCAAAAGACTCTCAAACATTTTCCCCAAGACTAAATCTCTCAGGTAACCAAATACAAATTTCTCTAAATGAATAATTACATTTACAGGTTACGGTATGTTCCATTAACTCTGACTTATAAATTGTATGATTAGCATCCCTCATTAAATCAACATTTCTTTGTAGAGAATCTTGTCTCGATCTCAACAATAGCCCTATCAAGGATGTTGAACATAGCCCTTTTAAAAGTCTGATTAGGAGCAGTTTGGTCATCAGACGGCGTTTTCACACCTGAAAGTCCGCACCAAGGTCCGAACCAAAGGTCATGTTTTGATACATTCGGTTAGTTTTGGTTTGGTTTCACATTGCAATTATGGAAGCGCACTAAAGAACTTTACATGACGTACTTGCGTCCTGTCGTCATCATCTATGTGAGCTGCATCTTGACATTGATTGGTTTGTAAACGGACGTGCGTCTGATGTCAGCGTGTCGTCAATTCGGCCGGTAATTTTGACAACAATGAATGAACAGACGTATATCGTTGCCACTTTACTGTTGTTATTATTATGGCATTACTACCTGCAGCACCAACTTTACTCGAGGCTAGTTCAAATTCCTCGTTGTGCGAACATTTTATCGTCGCCGGCAGGACGCAGGACAAATGTGTGCGTGTGTGTGTGTGCGCCAGCTGGAAGAAATGCTGTGGGCAGGACTGACAGATCTGCACATTAATATTCTTCTTCAGTTGTTTAGGCTACGCGGGAACCACCGGAAGTTCCCGAAAGTCCGAACCAGACACAAAATGCTTTCGCACTAGAAACGAACAGTTCAGTTTGATCCGGACCGAGACTACCTCTTTTCGTGTCCGTGGGAAGTTACACATCTGTAATTTTGATTCGGATCAAACTGAAAATACGGACCAAACAAGGTAGGTGTGAAAGGGCCCAGAGTCACCACCATGCCCTATTGTAGACAAGATAACACTACTGACAAGTTGTGAATTAACTATCCGCATGGGCGTAGGTTTGGTCTCAGCTTTGGTGAGACATCCCATCTGACCCCCCCCCCCCCCCCCCCATCTCATCTCATTTCATTATATTGTATCCTTACCCCGATACACCATCCTGTATACTGTCAATAAAGAGCTAGTATAACTGTATAATCTCAAAAATGCACTCTCAAAAAATAAAAACCTGAGACTGTAATGCTGAACAACCAAACATTTTATTTAACATAAATTATTATGTATCTTCTATTCTATATCAAATTATATTGATATATTCTATCCTTAAAAAAAAAGCAAGTTTAACCCTCCTATCAGATATTGTTATTTGGATATTATCAAACAAATAATGATTCATTATATTTGAATAACCAACAGTGTTTACTTTTGCCTTTTTAACATTGCCAATATGTTTTTCCAGACATGTGTCTAGCAAGTAACTTAGGCTACACTCACAAATACATTACATAAACAGAATGTAGAAACGAAAAATATCTCAGATGATCCACTGTTTATGACTGCAAGATTCTAAGTTAAAGTAGGCTAATTAACATTCAGTGACTTGCTAACGTAGCATTCTATCATGATAGCGCGACTTCTATGAGTATCCGTGCTGCACACCCCTAATTAAGTTAATGCTCCTAACCTTGAAAGATTGCAGAAGCTAGGTTTAACTGTAACAATATCCTGGGTAACCAGGATCACCAGTTAATACTATTTTCCACAGTAGAATCTGCATTTGAAAGCATGGTCAGTCACTCACTACTACTGCTAGTTATTTGTGTGGCTAGTTATTTTTGCCTTCTTACACTCTGCTTTATGAAAAAGCTTCATATGTCCCCTTTCTTCTTCTTGGGTGACATAGCTGATCTACAAAGTACAAAAAGGGGCAAAAAACGGAATATTAAAATGTTTTACCCTGGCCTTCTTTGTATATGGCATGCAGAGAGCAGCCCTGGTAACTTACCGTCGGCGTCATCACGCGCGCACACACACACACACACACACACACACACACACACACACACACACACACACACACACACACCACCCGCTCGCTGCCAGTGAGTGCAAGCACAAAAAGTAGTCCCGGCCCGCGCGTGTAGCCTGCCTGTCAGATACCCCGCCGTCAATCAAATTACGGCGTATCTTGTACTGTCGTCGTCCTGGCCGTTGGAATCGATCCAAATAGCAGCGCAAATATCAAAATAGCAGTTCAAAGGAGCTTGCTAAATATTGGTGGGGACAAATTTGTCATCTCAAAATATTGATTGGGACTAGTACCTAGCGTCCCCCCCTAAACCTACGCCCTTGACTATCCGTCTCTTTTTAGGTGGGTTGGTAGGCCTACGTCCACACTGAGAGAAATGCTCCTGCCGGAATGAGTCGCGTCGCATCTCCTTCAGTGTGCTCAGGGAAGCTGTCACCACTTCCCCTGCAGTGCACAAATCCACTGTTTGTGACTGCAGAATTGAATTGCGTGGCTTTAGCGCACCAAGTATATGCAGAAGAAATTTGCCAGTGTCAAAGAAGTTCTGTCTGTTAAGCTGGGTCAAAAGAGCACATGCCTCTGTGTTAATGACAAATGGAGCACTGTCATCCTCTGCTATCTCAGACAGAAGCCTCCTGATGACATCCTCATTGTGATCAATACACTTGATGACATCATGATGACTGATAGTCGTTTCAGTGTGGGTGTACTGTATCTATTCGCAACATAATGTCTGTAACAAAATGTGTTCAGTGAACTGGACCGGTCAAAGAACTGCTTTGCCACAGGTTCTGCATGCATTGTGTAGCAACATTGAGAATGGACCAAACACGAGGGAAGCGTTCGTACATAATCAAACACAAGGGGCTGCATATTCCAGATTATCCCCAGGCACTGGAGCTAAGAGACCCTTTTGTTGCTTAACTAAAGGAAGAATGTTGTCAATGTTTTATAATTTGGCAAGAATAGATCTGTTCAGAAATGGTGAAACAAGAAGCCTTTCTTTAAGGACCAAGGTCTCATGATATGCGAACTAAACTCTCACGTGGTACACACCACGGATGTACGGTGGCCGAGACAGCTCAACGCGCTGCAACTGAAGCAAACACATACAAATAGAGAAAAACGCGTGCAAATAGAAAAAAACGCATGCAAATAGAAAAACACGCGTGCAAATAGAAAAAAACACCTGCAAATTAAAAAAAACATCTTCATCAGTTTCACAACACACGTGTGCTCCAAATAAGGAAACGCGCTGCAAAAGTTCACAACACAACCAAATACAGAAAACACGCTGCAAATAACACAGACCACAACGGAAATGTTTCCAGGGGAACCAAATAAGTGACGGACCCGGCCGAGACGTGCTTATTGCTCGTGAGCTTCCCTATGCCATACTCCCTTCGAAGGGCAGATTGCAGAGCCCTTTTGGAGTGAGCAAGGCTCTAGTGTGCTGTTAGGCAGCCGTGTGGAGCGCACTTGATGAAGGGAGCAACTAAAGACAACGTGGGATGTTCCCATGACAACGCAGCACGGTGTCCATCAGCTGGTCTTACGACAGAAATATGATGCTGTTAACATAACGGATGCAAATACATTTTTATTTTTAGTTTACAAAAAAAGCTTTTAAAATATGCGTTATATATCTGTGTCTCAACTTTAAAATGTTGGACCCTACATTACCTAACATTTCTTACGAAACTTTTCTTTATGAAAATGTAATAACATGAAACAATTTGTACAGTGTAACTGGTGTATAGATAAATATCTTTCCTTCATGATTTTCTTCTTTATCTTTTTTATTTATTTATTTTAGTTTCCAGCTCATTGTTCTTTTCTCATTTGTATTCTGATGACATTGAACAAATTGTTAATACATTTTGTACATTGTATACAAGTTGTATGTCATAAAAAATGTAATTTCTGTATGTTTTGCACAAACAAATAAATAAACAAACAAATAAATAAAGTATAATGTTAAGCTGTAAGCACCATCACGCATAGATTTATGGATATCTATGCCAGCACGTCCCAGCCGGGTTCGTCACTTATTTGGTTCCCCTGGAAACATTTCCGTTGTGCTCTGTGTTATTTGCAGCGCGTTTATGTATTTGGTGGTGTTGTGAGTATTTGGAGCACACGTGTGTTGTGAAACGGATGAAGATGTTTTCTTAATTTGCAGGTGTTTTTTTTTATTTGCACGCGTTTTTTTCTATTTGCATGCGTTTTTTTCTATTTGCATGCGTTTTATTTTATTTGCATGTGTTTTGTTTTATTTGCACGCGTTGTTTTCTATTTGCATGCGTTTTCTTCAGTTGCAGCGCGTTGAGCTCTCTCGGCCACCGTACGGATGTGACAGATGCGGACCATAAGGATACCCACACACACACACACATAAGGACTTTCTTACATATTAAAATCCATAAAACTCTTCCCAGGACGATTCTCGATGGACTTTGATTATATGTTGTTTCTACAATATATGTGTGTGTCTCTCATATGCTTAAATGCCATACAATTCATAATTGTTATAAATATTAGAGATACTGGAATGAAAGTGTCGTGTTTCCTATCATTATGCTCGTATGTGTTTAATTCAAAAGATGGCTTGATTGAAATCTGTGTAAAAATGTTTATGTTCTTAAAATGGAAATTATGTCTAAACTGAATCCTCTGTTTCGAGCTGATGAGTAAGCAGACCACAGAGGACACATGATTCGCGATGAGAGAAGGGGGGGGATAGAAAAGACCCCCCTCTCAAATAACCACATAGTATCTTATTGTCCGAATTCCAAATTCCTCCAGGAGGCGGGACAAACATTTTGAGTTTAAAATCTTAGACCCGGACACAGAATCTCTGCTCTCTGAACTCTCTTGTGATCGAGGCTCTTGTGATCCTCGCTCTTGTGATGCTCTCTGAACGCTCTCGGGAAAAGCTCTCTGGACTCGCTCTCTAAGCTCTTGTGATGCCCGACGCCGGGTGGAGCCGACGATGGTTATAGTAACCATGTAGACGCAGAGACAAATGACCCAAATCAAGATATGGGTTAAAACAGATTTAATTGAAGCCATCTCGTCACACTTTCCTTTCTTTTCTTAGTTTGTTTCTTTTCCGTTAAAAGTCTCGGTTCTAAGTTAAGTGTTGCTGCAAAGTTTCGTTTTAACGTTTCAACTGCAAAACCAGCTTTCAACTTCAAAGACTTTCATTCATCCGCGCCAACACACCACGTGACTGGCTGTCCAAAGATCTATCCAGGCACACGAGAAGATCAGCCAACCAACGGACCGGGAAACCCCCTTTACGACAAAAAGGAGAATCCCCAAAGCTACGCAAAGGACAAGCAAGTAACGCCTCCAGACGTAACTGACCTGGTGCAATTTATATCAAATTGAATTACCCGCCTAAGAAACGATACAAGGGTGAAATTAATTGTTGATGGTTCGTTCAGGTCATGTCTTTTAAGTGCATATAGAAACTTGGGATCTCACCATCTAACTCCTAAAACTCGTTCTTCCTCACTCTCTGTCTTTCTTCAACTTGTATGAATGCGTGTGCGTGTGATTGTGTTAGATATTTGTTTTGTGTGTTAGTCATAGGCTTATAATCAATAAAGTATTGTTTGTATTTGAAAAGAGAAGCATTACTTGTGATATGTGCTTACCGATTTATTGTCTTGAACTTCGATCTAAGTTACCTATGCTTTGACCCTTGATTTATTTCTTAATTAAGCTGTTAGCTGGGAATTAGTCTTTCTTGGCCAAGAAGATATTATATTTCCTAGAATTAATAATTGTTTATGCTTTCCATTCATTGGATGAACTGATAAACTGATCATATTATTGATTTTGCTACAGTAAATTCTGAAAATAATTCAATTATTAATTATTGATCATAATCCGTTATGAATAATAATTAATTATACTTATACGTGCGTACAATCGCTACAATTGCATGTACCACTGCCAAATGGAGTTGGTGGTTGTAGCAGTGCCCAGATTGGATATCTTTACCCAATTTGTTTTGCAGCAAAGCCTGCACACCGCCCCTCACTCCTGACATGACAGAAGCACCATCATAACACTGAGACACTAAATTGTCACCATTGTAACCCAGGTCAGACAGATTAGACAGAATTTGAGCATCCTCTCCCAGAGGCAATGAAGGAGACAGGGAGAACCAGAGTGGGCAATGCGTAGTCATGCTCAAAGCAAACAAATCCACTTCCACTCAGCCGAAACTATGCCACATGAGGCTTGCCACTAGAGGGTGTAGTGTTCTTGGCCTGTGCCCAAAGGAGATCATTTTTCTTCTCCTTCAAATATTCTTATTTACTATTTACATATTGAATTGTTGAATCGTTTATAGTTTGAGATGACAGACATTATAAAAACTCCCTTGGAAAAGAATATAAGATTGTTGATTAGATTTGATCATATTCAGAAATATTAGTTGATGTCAGCGCTGATATTAGTGTTTATTGACTGATCTGATGTCAGTTTGATGTGTTTATTCCTCAGACTCTGTCCACTGTTGTGGTCCTACTGAAGCTGTGATCTGATTGGTCCTCTCTGCTCTGGTGGGCGTGGCTACTGTCATCATTCTGGGGTGCTTCTCATTTCTTATTTGTGCATCCTCGTTTCCTTTCCTCGCGTCTCAGCTCCACCCCCTGTAGGACGCGAGGGAAGGCTGCAAGGAAAGAAAAGGAGGACGGAGGAATCGAAGGAAAGTTTTTTTTTATACATTGGAATACTTGATCACTCGAGCGTCACTTCACTGCGTCATCAGCAGCGCTCAAAGTATCTGCCCTTATGTTGTTGAAGTTTGGCTATTTAAGAAATTTGTAATAAATAATAATAAAGCAAGATACCCTGTTGAAATATGTGAGATGTGTGGTTTATATAAACTGCAATGGTAAAGTATAAATTAAAACGATTGTGACCAACGTGAAGGGGGAGGAGAATTTATATGTGCGTCAAGTTTAGTCGATAAAACACTTCCGCAAAGCATGCAACTGTGCATCCTGGCTCATAGCTCCTCTGGACGCTCCTCACTCCTCGATCCTCGCCTCCTCGCGGTGCAATTAGAGAATTGAGATGTCCTTCAAGATGGCTGAGCTCGATCGGTTTCCGGGTCATAGGATGGAGGACGGAGGAGCGAGGAGACGAGGAGGGATATTGAGAAGCACCCCTGGTTTATGACATCAGATCCATTAATTTTTGGCTTTATATTTTTATCTTTTTTAGGAAGTATTGAAATCTAAAGCAGAACGCTGAACTTTAAAGGTTCTTCAAGTGTGTTTTTTTGTTCTTCTAGTGTTTTTTTTTCCATAATAAATACTGAATAATTGAGCTTGACGATTTTTGAGGTTTAAAGAAAATCTTATTTGTAAGCCTTTATTGTTTATATTTCTCTCAGATACAAAAAAATAATAATAAAGAGACATAGATCTCACTTTACTATTGCTGTATATTTGCTGTATGTATTTTCTTGCCTTTATCAATAAAGTTTCTCACTCTGAGTATCAAGAGTCTCTCCATGATTTATTGCATTTATTATGTTGAGCGCCTCCTGGAGGAATACTAACTTTATGTATATTTTAAAGATTTCAGAAGTTTGGAACATATAAAGCTTTACATTTTTTTAAATATTATTTAACAATACTGATAGGCATACTGTTTTTCTATCTACAATAATAAACAAACAACTTCCACCTGAGAAACATGCTGATTTGTAGGGATGTCCCGATCAGGTTTTTTTGCCCTGGAGTCCGAGTCCGAGTCATTTGATTTTGAGTATCTACCGATACCGAGTCCCGATCCGATACTTATATAATACATAAAAAAAGAATAAAGAAGAGAGAAAAAAACTTCTGTGAGGTAGCTTGAACAATCAAGTAATAAATAACATAAAATCTTCACTTTTGGACTTTAGTGCAACAGTAAATATAGAAAAAGTCTAATATAAAAACAAATAGCACCTCAACTTAAAATACCTGGCAGGCATGTAAGCAAAAAATTAAAATGTTTTAAAAGTGTATAAAAAAATTATGAGAATATATATATACATTAGGGGTGTAACAGTTCACAAAATTTGCGGTTCGGTTCGATACCATACAGCAAAAAGAAAGAAATGCCAGAGAAATTTCCTATTTATTTAAAGAAAAACTATTTTTAAATAAGTTTGAGTTTTCCTACATCTTGAAACTTTCAGGTTTATAAATGGGGGTAATCTTTGAAGTATGAACAAATAATGTTTTGGTAATCACATTAAAAATAACATTTAAATATACATTTATATAGCCTCATATTTGAGTTTTGAAGTGCAACATTAAATCCATGTTCATTCACGGCACAATGTTTCTCCTGGTTCCCACGTCAGCGCTGTTTGATCTAATAGAGATCTACGGTTAATAACGGAGAAATGTGAATGCTTCTCACTAGATCTCGCAGCGATGTTATTACTTCAGTGGCGAATTCAAATGTTTTCTTCACTGGATCTCTTAGCACAGTGTCGCTTGATCTCGCGCTGCACAGATGTTGCTGGTCCGAACTGTTAAATGGTCCGTTAAGCACAATATAATGAGAAGCCCAGTTTCGTTCCGCTTTCATTACGTTTGCCATTTGATGTTGCGCAACGTTGTGGTGATCGCGCCAGCGCGGATTTTGTCTGCAGGAAAAATGGTCCTAGGAATCGTTCGGTTTGTATGCGTACCGAACCGGAAGCCTCGTACCGAAACGGTTCAATAATTACGAATACATGTACCGTTACACCCCTAATTTACATATATCCGAGTCCTGATCGGGAGGTAACGTCCGATTGCGATCGAGTCTGAAACCACGTGATCGGGCCCGATTTCCGATCGCGTGATCGGATCGGGACATCCCTACTGATTTGTGACACATTATAAAATACTTTGAGATCACAGTGAAATACATAAACATAACATATCGATGGTCCATTTCCTCCAACAGGGAACGATAAAGTCTTTAAATCTCTTGTGTGATCAAGGGGGTAATCCACCAGCCGGAAACTGAAGTCTCCCCAGGAGCCGCCATTGGCTAGCAAGCCTTCACCTGCTGTTAGCATTCCACTGACTCCCATTCATTTTGGCGTCACTTTGACAGTGAATAACTTTACATCTGAGGCGTTTAAAGACTCCATTTGTCCATTATTTATTTCTAAAGAAACACGACAATGTATAAAAGGCTCCATTACCTTGTATCTTACGCTATGAAGCAGTTTTTGTAAAAATAGGCTAACGATTACGTCACAACGCGACTCTCTGTCGCACAGTAGAGAAACTACCGTATAGGGACGTCCCGCGTGACGTCACGCCATTTGGAGCAGCCATCTTGACGGAATAGAAAATGCTAAACCGCCAGTGATAATACAGCTCGTCGCGAAATATTCCTATCATGCCCGAGCGATGCTGTGCATTTTGATGCGATCAGATACGTGATCATACAAAAGGAATATCTTTATACTGTATCCCAAAAGAAACAAAACGGAGAAAAGTGGTTGGCGGCAATAAACAGGCAAAACGCATACATGCATTCCTAGACCAGTTAATTTGTTAGGCGTATTAGCACATTACATTCTTTAGTTTTCAAATACCAAAAGCTGATACTGTATTTTTTTTTTAGACACTTCTTATAAATCGTTAGAAACACAGGTTGAGACAACAGTCTCAATGAGAGTTTATCATTACAGTGACAGTCAGTGATAAGTATAAAAAAGTATATAGGCTATTATTTCGTTTTTCTTGGATCAAACTAGATTAAACAAATTCATTAAAGATACATTTAATCTTGTTGGTGATTTTGTTTTGTGTTTTTCCCTGTAAACTCAGTTTAAAAATGATTACAGGTAGCCTACTATAATTTGGTGATAAAAATACATTGACCAACCTTTGCGGTGATGATTGAAAAATAATTTTCTTTTAATAAAACTCCGGTGTAGCGTGATGGGATGTGAATAAGGTAGCTGTAATGTCACCGAACTCAATGTCAGGAAGTTTTTCTACACATGGATGTAGCCGACGGATGTATTCCGTCAAAATGGCTGACACGCGGCTAGGGGTCACGTGACTGGGAGATCCCTATAGACAGGAGGAGAAGCTTGCGCGCAATCGGGGGGACGTGGAGGCATAAAGTCAAAGGAGAAGCCCATAGAGAGTTGTAAAGTTGCTCCTGCTGCTCGTTCATGGATAGCTATAGTCACGATCTCTGGCTCTGCAAGATTCGGAAGGGAATGATTCAGATTCCTCTAGGCACAGCTGCTAGAAGACGTACAACTGTGAGACCGGTTGCTCACGTCACATCTCCGTCGTCGAGCTCAGTTTGAGCCTGCGCAGTGCGCTTGGCAATCAGGAAGATATGCTTTTAATTGACTTCACTTTTCTCTGTTGAAGTCTATGGGGTCTCTGTGTCCATTTCTTTTACTGTCCATTACTGATTTGTCTCTGTGGTCTCGTCTGAGGAGCAACTCCTCCGTCTAGTGACTCACCCTGAACTCACATGTTATCAGGAGTTATTTACGCAGTCTCTGTGATGAGATCCAGTGATTATGTCGTTACTCAAGAAAGCCACTAGCCAAAGCCAACACGCTGTGTTCAGTGTAATGTGACGAATACACTATGCAACGAAGAGTAATGAAGAATAAAACCACATGTTGAAGTGTTCAGAGAAAATAAACTGACATGTTGAGACTGCACTGAGAAATATTTTATTCAAATCACTGAACAAAACATGATATTAAGAGTGAACTCAAACTAAAAACAGCTCACTGGATATTTTCTCTTTTTCAGACCATTCTCTGTCGACACCTTTATTTATATAGCGCTTTTTACAGTACAGATTGTTTCAAATCTACGGAGCCCCTAAAGGGACGTGGTAGTGTAAAAAAATTAGAATGGGAGATTTTTTTTTTTTTTTTTTGTAAATCTTTTGCGTTCCCTCGCAAAACTTTTGCGTTCCCCCGAGAAACTTTGCGTTCCCTCGCAAAGATATTTGCGTTGGGAGCTCGGACAGACACTTCCTGTTTAATGTCCCTGGCAGTGTTTCAGAGCTCCGCACGTTATGGTGCGTTTCATAGTGTTTGAACTTGGACTCAAATATAAAGAAATCCGGTCAGTACTTAACTCAAGGAGTTCAGTGAAGTTGGCAATATAGGCTATTCGAACTTCCCGGATCAATATTTTTAAGCTAAACGTTGTTAAAACACAAACGACACCTATTTACAATCACAGTAACATAGACAACGAGCTACAACCCAATTCTCCTCAAAACGAGCTTTATAATATAAATTTGTCATTAACCAGCCGATTGAGAGACAAGTCCAAATAAGGGGCCGTCTGCAAAGTGCAAATCCCAAAACCCTTCTGCACATTTTATATTATTAAACATATCAGTAGCTTCACTGCAGGGCTGGACTGGGACAAAAAATCGGCCCGGGCATTTTGGCCCAGACTGGCCCGCTATATAACACAACCGAACTTTGCACGCCCTTGAATATGTATACCAACTCCTATTAAAACCACTAATGCCATAAGTGAATAGGAGTGAGTAAGAGTTAACCGATGAAATAACTACTAAATTGAACTATACTCCACATTGATGAATCCTGAAAGAAAGCTATAAGCTGGGATAGCAATACGGGTTTTTCCCACAAGTTTTTGTGAAATCTGTGGTGAGTGCACCTCTGTCCCGCTAGGGGGGTCCGGGGGCATGCTCCCCCGTAAGAACATTTTGTGCTTTTTAATGTTAAATTCATCAATCTGGTGCACTTTGAGAGTTAAAAATAAAGAGCTCCAACCCATATTCAGTGTACAAATTGAACAAAGAAAAACTCAAAACTGTTTTAGTTGTGATATAGTGTCTGTAGTGTACATTACACTACTACATAATAATAGTTATAATATTAATCCCATGGCAGTAATAGCCATATGTTGTAAAACAAATGCACTGAAAAATAAAAGCAACTTTCATAATTAGTTTCGTACTAATTTCTATACAGAGATAAGCACATGATCTTTTATTTTGACGGAAACGGCATCGAGCTTTTATTTTGAAGAAAAATATGGTTTACAAACTCATTACTCATTATTGTCTCATTACAATTCTAATCAAATGCGTAATCGTCAAATATGCAGATGTGTAAATAATGCGTAACTGGGTAGTGGGTTCCTACATAGCCTAATTGTGTGTTCACACCGAACACGAATTTAATTATTTGGGCGAGTAGCTTACATACAAAGTCAATGCAAAGACGCGAATAGACGCATCATTCGCGCCGGGCGTTGCGAATGACGCGAATTGGGCGACGCGTTTGCCGCGAATGTCTTCCGCGCAAGTTGAAGAATTTGAACTCGAGCGAATGTTCAAGCGTCTCTAACTAAACGCGATAGACGCGTATTTGACGCTCTATTCGTGTTCGGTGTGAGCACACCATAAGTGTTGTGACAGTAGCCTAGTCCTGCTTACCACAGTTCTCTGCACTCACTCATCTCTCTCCTTATCCTCGTCGCTATCCTCATCAGACACTTGAAGGGCCTTTGAAGTTTCTTTTTTACGCTATTTCTCTGCACATTCCTTGAGTTTCTTCTCCATCGCTCTGAATATTTTGACAGATACACACTGACACTGCTCGCTCACTCAGAGCTCAAAGGGGGAGGAGTTTAAAGATGTGATTGGACCAGCCCAGTGTTAATCAAGAAAATAACCATTGGGCTGCTGATTTACGCGTTTCATCATGCGCCGGTCTGTGAGAAAAAGAAAAACCTACGCTGACTTTTTTGTCCAATGCATTACACCGGCACAAAGATCCCAGAGCCGCCAATTAAACAAAACTAAACGCAATGGGCCGCCGATGTACGAGTTTTATGGGCCGTTTAGACAAAAAAAAAAAAAAAAAAATTAAGTATGAGATGTATCGGCCCACAAAGCACGTCGGCCCACCGGGCAAATGCCCGGTATGCCCGATGGCCAGTCCAGCCCTGCTTCACTGTGATACACTGTACTGTCACCAAATTCAGTTCACACATCACTGCTCTCCTGCTGGTTACACTACAATATAAAAATGCATAATTTGTATGATTATTTATTATGAAATAAAATCAATAACTTTACCCTTTTTAGAAAAAATATTCAATAACTTCACACTGTTATACAGTGTAATGGCATCAAATTCAGTGAGCAAATATAATGCAAAAGCTATAACTATTATGTTAGCTGCATACATTACTAATGTAATTTGTGTAAAGAATAGTCCTACTTATTTTTTATGTGCAATTACTTCCCAAACTAAGTGTTGTACAACCAACATTAGAGCAGTGATGTATAAACTAAATTTGGTGTGTTACAGTGAAGTTATTGAATATATTTGTATAATATAAAATGTGCAAAAGCAGTGTATTATGACCAGTGGGTCACCATTGATGTGTAAACTGAATTGGGTGGTTTGTAACATTGAAGTTAATGACCATTTTTATATATGAGTTGATGCTGTAGTAATTTTTTGGGTTATATTGCACTTTGCAGATGGTCCCTTGGGACTTGTCTCTCAGCCGCCTGCTCATAGAGATCCATTTAGCCTATAGTCTATTTATAAAGCTCGTTTTGAGGAGAATTGAGTTGTAGCTCGTTGTCTATGTTACTGTGATTGTAAATAGGTGTCGTTTGTGTTGAAACAACGTTTAGCTCAAGAATATTGAACCGGAAAGTTCGAATAG
The DNA here is from genome assembly GCF_029890125.1 of Rhinichthys klamathensis goyatoka. Classification (NCBI taxonomy): domain Eukaryota; kingdom Metazoa; phylum Chordata; class Actinopteri; order Cypriniformes; family Leuciscidae; genus Rhinichthys; species Rhinichthys klamathensis. The sequence continues at coordinate 947,515 of NW_026607022.1, forward strand.
CCTATGTGAATATATTGCCAACTTCACTGAACTGCTTGAGTTAAGCACTGACCGCATTTCTTTATATTTGAGTCCAAGTTCAAACACTATGAAACGCTCCATTAACGTGCGTAGCTCTGAAGCACTGCCAGCGGGACATTAAACAGGAAGTGTCTGTCCGAGCTCACAACAGGTTTTGCGTGGGAACGCAAATATCTTTGCAAGGGAACGCAAAACTTTTATGTGGGAACGCACTGCGTGGGAACGCAAATATCTTTGCGAGGGAACGCAAACGTTTTGTGAGGGAACGCAAACGTTTTGCAAGGGAACGCAAAGTTTCTCTGGGGAACGCAAAAGTTTTGCGAGGGAACGCAAAAGATTTGAAAAAAAAGAAGTTCTCCCATCCTAAATTTTTTTCCACCACCACGTCTCTTTAGGGGCTCCGCACTACTCAGCTTTACAGAGATAACAGGAAAATAATACAACAAAGTTGTTTACAGAAGAAAATAGCTCACAGTCCAACTTAAGTTCAGTGATATTTCATTTTTGTTGTAAAAAAGTATATATATACATATACCCATTCTGGAGAAAACCGTGATGTCATTGTCCAGATAAGTTCAGATCTCATATAATGGTGTCAATGCAGGCAGATCAATAATATTGTTAAATATTAAATTAAATGGCCAGTGGTGAAAAAGAACAAAATCCATCAGTGATAGAATGGAGAAAAAAACCTTGGGAGAAACCAGACTCAGTCGGGGGCCAGTTCTCCTCAGGCAATGAACAAACAGTGTATGATTATGATTCAGGCAGCATTATAGGTCAGAAGTGAGCTTGGATCAGAACATCCAGAATATTATCCAGTTCATCTTGTTGAAGATCGGAGTCACGCTGGTATGGAGTCGAGTTTGTTGAGGATCAGTGTCGGCTGTCGTGTCGATGAGGCCTTCACAGGGGAGAGTCTAGTTCACACAATCTCTGCCGGCACTTCAGGGATGTGTTGTGGTCGTGTATAGGCTCAGGTCCACCATCTGATCTGGATACGGCCCGGGTCCGGTAGATTACAGTAAACCTTCCGGCTGATCTAAACCATGCAGCCTAACATTGAGTTATAGAAGTCTATAATGTGTTATGTGAATGCTAGGCCAAAGAGATGCGTTTTTACTCTAGATTTAAACTGACAGAGTGTGTCTGCTTCCCAGACCACGCTATGAAGACTGTTCCAGAGTTTAGGTGCTAAATAGGAAAAGGCTCTACCGCCAGCAGTCGATTTTGATATCAACTGGCCAGAATTTTAAGATTGCAATAGATGTGAAGGACTATAATGCGTATATGCGTATATAATGTGTATGGTTGTGTGTGAAAATCCCAGTAAATTAGCAGTTTCAGAAAAACTCAGACCAGTCCGTCTGGTACCAATATGGCTATGTCCGAAATCGCCCCCTATACCCTTAAATATGGCACTATTTGAGGGAACAGTATGGTGTACATTTTAGGACATCCTCAGATCTCAGTCATATGACAAAAAGGAATTGGGCGAAATGTCCTCAGATGGAAGCGTAGAAGTTTAGAAGTTAGCGAAATAACACATTGCAACTATAGCTAGCTTACAAGTATGTTGGCAAACAACTAAAGTGAAGTTACAGAAATCTTTTGAGCTAGACTGTGTTTTTATAAGCACAGCGCAGCATTGTGTTCAGAGGTTACCAGTGAAACAGCTTTATTTCTGCTGTTCCATAAGCGCCATCTACTGTCAGAGAGTCCATTACAGTAACATTCGGCCTGTCACTGTTTTTCTGCAGACCAATGTGAAAACTGTCATGTTCTCTTGTATAGAACTTAACCAGTGTAACATTTAGTTAACTGTAGTCAACTGTAAGAATAAAATATATCTGGTACAGATTACCCTCGGTCTCGAAAAAAAAGTTGTACTAAAAACAACATTAAATGATGTTTTATTAACAAAGTTCGGGAGGAGCACGTTCAGATAATTAAACCTAATTAAACACACGTGGAGCACATTCAGATAATCAAACCTAATTAGACAAGAGTGGTGCTTAATAAACGAGTTAAGCGCTGTGTATATATACAGCAAACTAACCTCCGTTCATTGACAGTTTAACAGCATTTGGCCCCGCAGTACCTTCCTAACATGTCCGAATCGAGCTCTTCCCGTTTGATGAAGAATCTTTCGTCCTTCAGGATTAGGAATCTTTGCCACAATCCTCTGGTATTATCTCGTGGGCGTCAGGCCAAACAAACGGGTCCTCGCCACCGCGGGCGAAACATCAGCAATCTACTTCCGCGTATTTCTTTAAACTGGACCATTCAATAATTCCTGCCATAGAGAAATGGTCATAAGTCAATGCCGCCCTCTTAATTCGAAGGAACGGGTCTTCCTCCAGCGTCAGGCCGCCGCAGCAGGCCCTAAGTAAGCCGCGCTGCAGATTCAGTCCCGGTCAGTCCACACTCAACATCTGCCGGGTCAACTCTGTGAGTGCTCAGCTCAAAACCTTTTCGTTTTCTGTCCCTAATTGAACTTCGTATCACTTCAGTTGTTGAATCACAAGCAAGTTATGCTATCTGGATACTAATTTTGATCGGGGGAACACGCGTTTTAAATAGCTTCCGTACAAATGATTTGCCGTTCATTAACGCGATGCTTCCTTTTGGTAAACTCACACGTAAACAATAGGTCGCACATTACGTGCAGATTGCACACAGAATCATTAAGAACCTTTCGTTAACACTGTCCTGCAATTTATTTACAAAAATCGCTTAGAAACTTAAAGTTATAGCATAAATGTATTTTTATTTTATTTTTATTTTTTTGAAGTAGGTAGGCTAGTTTAAAGCCACAGTTTCACTATTGGTTTTTCTGATTCAGAACGAACAAATCGGCAGGGAATATGACGCATAGAAATGATCAAAATAAACGAAATAAACTGAGAAAATAAGAACATTTTCGTACGTTTAATAATCGATCTCTCAGCCCCGCACAGTTTCTGCTGAGCTCGGGATTCCAATTGCACAGGTTAAAACCATGGGTTCAGCCTCGTCCATTTGAATTCTGGGCATTAACTTGGATACAGTTGTTTTCCAGGCCTCATTGCACAAGAAAAAAAAAAAAGAAAGAAAAAAAAAACGATTGGATATTTTTGATCTCGTCCACCTTCCCACTGTTCTAAAACGCGAACTGCTATCTTTGCTCGGCCACTTAAACTTCAGATGCACATAATCCTGCAAGGATTTAATCTCTCACCTCCTCTTTGCGTTTTTGATTAACGCGCAAGAAGACGAGCATCGGCCCACCAGGCCCCAACCTACTCCTCCCTTTGCTCAGCCTCACACCAGAGGAACTCAATTTGTCCAGGTAAATTTCTCCACTGCCGCAGCAGTGATGTCTTCTCCGCTCCCGCAGGAGCTCATTTCTCCAGGTAAGTTTTCTGCTCCCGCAGGAGCTTTGTTTCTCTGGACACAAGTTTGACCCATGCTTTTTTGCTTAAAGTTGAAGAACCAACTTTGTGTATGTTTTGTAAAATTCCCTTATCTGTCAAACATGTTTTATTAGATTGTTCTGGCCTTAACGCAAGCAGAATGCTCTTTTATGAAGTTTCTTCATTGAAGGACATATTTAATGAGATTATGCCTGAAAAGGTTTTGGATTTTTTATCATGTTAATTTAAATATATATATTATATAATATGACTTGTTTATATTTGCTTTGTTTTTATTGTATTTATATGATATTTGTATTTTTGTGATTGAATTTTTGCCATGAAAATAGCTCTGAATGCCGACATGGCATTAAATAAAATAATCTGATCTGTTTCTCTGGCTATTTTCTCCACTGCCGCTGCAGTGATGTCTCCTCAGCAGTGATGTCTCCTCTCCAGTACACTGTAAAACCTGATGAGTTAGTTCAACTCAAACCGTTTGAGGAAACCGATTGCCTTAAATCTTTTAAGTTTATTAACTCAAACAATTTAAGCTTAAAAAAATATTTGATTTGTGTTCAAGTAACTCAATAACTTATTGTTAAGATAACTTGGATAAATAAAGTTAATAGTACTGATTCCATTCAGTTAATATAACTTAAATCTATGAAGTACACTGTAAACCCAAATAAGTTGGCAGAACTCAAAATACTTTTATTAGTATAAACTTAGTTAGCTTTAAAAAGCTAATCTGCTAACACAGTAAATGCTAACATATTAGCAATAGTATGTTATACAGAAACACTTGCTGTATGAGCACAGCTATATAAATTGATTATTTGCTCTCAAATCAAGCTGCATGCACCACTTGTCACCATGATGGTAACTATCCTAAAGCCAACATTAACAGAATTTCTTCTAAATTAGCATAACAAAACATGAATCACTACTAAATCTCACACATAACATTAATCTTACACACAAAAAAACATTATATTACACTTAATTTTAGTATTTACTCTCCCTTTCGAGTGCCATCGGCAAAGCATGCTGGGAAATAGACATCCCAGCTGTTTCAGTTAAACTTAAGTTCGTCTAAATTTAAATAAATAATTTCATAAAACTCAAAACAATGAAACAGTTCAGTTTACTTAAAATATATCAGTTCAGTGAACTTGAAAGAAAAAGAAAGTGCTAAATACTCATAAAAGTTAATTTGACTGAACTAATTTGTTTAATTTAAGTTTGTCCTACTCAAACCAATTAATTATTTTGAGCATTAGGGTTTACAGTGTACCTCACTATTCAGAATTAATATTCCTGTTAAAACCCCTACGTGATGCCTCTTTCTCTGTCCAGCGAGCATTGGTCTCCCAGCGGACGTTGCATGCATCTATGTTTCCTCTTTCTCCGTCCAGCGAGCATTGGTCTCCCAGCGGACGTTGCATGCATCTATGTTTCCTCTTTCTCTGTCCAGCGAGCATTGGTCTCCCAGCGGACGTTGCATGCTTCTATGTTTCCTCTTTCTCCGTCCAGCGAGCATTGGTCTCCCAGCGGACGTTGCATGCTTCTGTGTTTCCTCTTTCTCTGTCCAGCAAGCATTGGTCTCCCAGCGGACGTCGCATGCATCTATGTTTCCTCTTTCTCTGTCCAGCGAGCATTGGTCTCCCAGCGGACGTTGCATGCTTCTATGTTTCCTCTTTCTCCGTCCAGCGAGCATTGGTCTCCCAGCGGACGTTGCATGCATCTATGTTTCCTCTTTCTCTGTCCAGCGAGCATTGGTCTCCCAGCGGACGTTGCATGCATCTATGTTTTCTCTTTCTCTGTCCAGCGAGCATTGGTCTCCCAGCGGACGTTGCATACATTTATGTTTCCTCTTTCTCTGTCCAGCGAGCATTGGTCTCCCAGCGGACGTCGCATGCCTCTATGTTTCCTCTTTCTCTGTCCAGCGAGCATTGGTCTCCCAGCGGACGTTGCATGCATCTATGTTTCCTCTTTCTCTGTCCAGCGAGCATTGGTCTCCCAGCGGACGTCGCATGCATCTATGTTTCCTCTTTCTCTGTCCAGCGAGCATTGGTCTCCCAGCGGACGTTGCATGCTTCTATGTTTCCTCTTTCTCCGTCCAGCGAGCATTGGTCTCCCAGCGGACGTTGCATGCTTCTGTGTTTCCTCTTTCTCTGTCCAGCGAGCATTGGTCTCCCAGCGGACGTTGCATGCATCTATGTTTCCTCTTTCTCTGTCCAGCAAGCATTGGTCTCCCAGCGGACGTCGCATGCATCTATGTTTCCTCTTTCTCTGTCCAGCGAGCATTGGTCTCCCAGCGGACGTTGCATGCATCTATGTTTCCTCTTTCTCTGTCCAGCGAGCATTGGTCTCCCAGCGGACGTTGCATGCATCTATGTTTCCTCTTTCTCTGTCCAGCGAGCATTGGTCTCCCAGCGGACGTTGCATACATTTATGTTTCCTCTTTCTCTGTCCAGCGAGCATTGGTCTCCCAGCGGACGTCGCATGCCTCTATGTTTCCTCTTTCTCTGTCCAGCGAGCATTGGTCTCCCAGCGGACGTTGCATGCATCTATGTTTCCTCTTTCTCTGTCCAGCGAGCATTGGTCTCCCAGCGGACGTCGCATGCATCTATGTTTCCTCTTTCTCTGTCCAGCGAGCATTGGTCTCCCAGCGAACGTGGCATGCATCTATGTTTCCTCTTCCTCTGTCCAGCGAGCATTGGTCTCCTAGCAGACATAGCCTGCATCTGTTTTTCCTTCTCCGTCCAGCAAGCTTTGGTCTCCCAGCGGACGTAGCATTCATCTATGTTTCCTCTTTCCCATCCAGCAGGTATTGATTTCCCAGCAGACACAGCAAGAAATCTCCCGGCCGGGCTTACAAAATTTGTCACTCCGCCGTCGGCCGGTAGAGCCCACCAGTCCGACGCTGTGAGCTGCTCCCGTCGGAAGCTACATGGGCCCTATCGGTCGGCCATCTTAGATCTCGCTGCTCCCCGCCCATCGGTCGGCAGAGATCACCCGTCATTCCCAAATCTTGCTGCTCCTCATTCGTCAGCCAATAGGGCCCGTCCGCCTAGCGCAGTGAGCTGCTTCCGCCAGAAGCAACATGGGCCCTCCTGGTCAGGCGGCATAAATCACGCTGTTCATCGGCCGGTAGAGCTCACCTGTCTGACGCTGTGAGCTGCTCCCGTCGAGAAACGGTGCGAGCCCTCCCAACTGTTGTTCCAAATTACGACTGCTCCCCGTTCGTGAGCCAGCAGGCCCTCCTGGTCAAGCAACCAGGCTTATTCTCAAAACGCCAGCCCGCCAAATTCTCTGCGTTTTGGGGGGTCTTTAGTCTGGCAGGCTGTCCTTTGCTCTTTTTGCCTTTTGGGGGAGTACTCTGGGTTCGGGCAAAATTCCGAGCTCGGAGCCCACCCCCCGGACAGCACGCCAAATACGCATAATCTTTACTCTGTTTAATTGATGTAAGTGTGAACTCGTGAAATGATGTTTTATTAACAAAGTTCGGGAGGAGCACGTTCAGATAATTAAACCTAATTAAACACACGTGGAGCACATTCAGATAATCAAACCTAATTAGACAAGAGTGGTGCTTAATAAACGAGTTAAGCGCTGTGTATATATACAGCAAACTAACCTCCGTTCATTGACAGTTTAACAGCATCCCTCCACCACCCCATCTCCTCACTTATAGTCCTAATACTCTTACAACAACGGGGGGAGTACTCTGGGTTCGGGCAAAATTCCGAGCTCGGAGCCCTCCCCCCGGACAGCACGCCAAATACGCATAATCTTTACTCTGTTTAATTGATGTAAGTGTGAACTCGTGAACAACCGTATAGTAGAAAATGTTTTCCAGAATCAGAAAGAGCTTTATTGCCAGGTATGTTTGTGCATACGAGGAATTTGTTTTGGTGACAGAAGCTTCCACAGTACAAACAGAATAACAGTGACAGGACATAGATAATAAAAAGAATAAAAATAGAATTAGTAAAATACACAATATTCAAAAAATAGATTAAAAAAAAAAAAACACAATATACAAATTTTATTTATTTATGTATCTACAAATGCAAGGAAATGTAAATAAGAAGTGTGTTTGTTAAATAAATGTATGTGTCACAGGTCGGGGGGGCCAAACCAGACTGCACCCACCCCTCAAACCCAGGACCACTCTGAGGAGCGTACCAAAGACCAGACAGACAAGTAGAATTAAAAATGAACAATCTTTATTGAATAGTAAAAAGGAAATTAAAAGTCTTGACGTGAGTCTGTGTCTCTGTCCAGGAAGGGGGAAACCGCTTTGGACCCTAGGAGGCGAGGGATTCGTCTGCCGTTCCAGCAGCAGGTAAGTGTCGGGGTAAGTAGAACTTCTTAACCACGATGCAGACGGACAGATACCCGGGCAGGGCAGGACCGGGACTGAGGACTAGGAGACTCTTCCACCGGACAGGTGAGTAGCAGGTACGTATACTTCTCAAGAAGGCGAGCAGGCGGAGGGGCCTCACTGGAAGACAGGTGGGTAGATAGGTCGGTATGTTCCTAGACCGTTGGTCGTTCCGAATATGCTCAGCACAGAAGAATCATCCAGTTGAACAGACAGAGCAAATTATACAGGTGCAGGCACACTCCGCTGCAGAATCAGGCTTACGGCTGGACTGTGTGGCTCCAAGCGGACAGCGCTGGGACAAGGGTGGATCCTTCCTTCAGACGGGCAGCGCCCAAGAAGACAGCAGCAGACGAATCATCTAGTTAAACGGACAGAGGAATTTATACAGGTGCAGGCACACTCTGCAGAATGGGGCTTACGGCTGGACTGTGTGGCTCCAAGCGGACAGCGCTGGGACAAGGGTGGATCCTTCCTTCAGACGGGCAGCGCCCAAGAAGACAGCAGCCGACAATTCGTCTAGTTAAAACAGGCAGAGCAATTTATACAAGGCAAACACACTCCTCTTCGGTGTCAGAACGAGAACTTATAGCCCGAGCGGGACATGCACGTCTAGCACTGAGGCTTTGTTCAGCAACCACTGGGCGGAATTAGGCACTGGGGAATACTGGCAGTTAAATATACATATCCACCCACACACTGCAACCTCACGTCAAGTCCAATACGGTGTGACACTTCAATTCAGGCACTGCATATCCACTCTCACTCTCAGTGCAATAAGGCCAGCACTCACCCAATAGTCAATCCTTCCACTGTTATGTTGAATCAGCACTCAGACGATAAAGAGATGCAGATGACTTCTCACAGCATGGAGAACAGCGTCTTCAATACTCTCTCACTCTCAGACGGAGATACCAGGATTTCAATGATGACTCAGTCCACACTCTTAAGTGGCAGTTACACTCGTGATCAACACACTTCACAATTCTTTGTTCAACTCAGAAGATAAAGATGTCAGGATTTCAATGGTGACTCAGTTCACACTCCTATGTGACAGTTACACTCGTGATCAATACACTTCACAATTCTTTGTTCAACTCAGTGCAGGACATGCATTCACACAGATTCGATGTTTTATGACTTAACTTCCTCTCAGGAATGATGGCGTTCTCCAGTCTTGACTGTATCTCCCCACTTCTCCAACTTTCCATCCAGTTCACGTTTCCAGCGTGTATTCACACAAATCACCGTTGCACCCTTCAGCCAGCCAAATCCTCACAGCCCTCTCCAAAGATCCCAGCGAATTCAGCCACAGTCAAAGAAACTAATTCTCCCGGGGGAGTACCACACCCAATTCCCTCTTCCCTTTCCTTTTAAATGTTTCCTCCAGCCCCGAAGCCCTATCGCTGATCCTCAGTTCAATCGTCAGCACCTGTTACCACTTGCCTCATCAGCTGCCGCTGTCATGGCAACTGACAACAAGTGAACCAGCCCGGTGTGCCGGCGAAATCGTCCCGGGGGGGAAACACACTCCTAGCGGAAATTGGTTCCGCTAGACTTGTCACCTTGTGACATATGAATAGTGTTGTGTATTGCACATGTTTATTGCTAAGTGGGGGCATTAACTGTTGACGAGGAGGATCGCCTGAGGGAAGAAACTGTTCCTGTGCATGGCTGTTCTGTTGCTCAGTGTTCAGTAGCGCCGACCCGACGGCAACAGTCCAGAGAGGGAGTGTCCTGGGTGTGAGGGGTCCAGGGGGATTCTGCCAGCTCTTTTACTCACTCTGGATGATACAGTTTTTGGAGAGTGGGGAAGGGTGTGCCAGTGATTCGCTCCGCAGTCCGGACTATCCGCCCTAGTCTTCTGAGGTCTGATTTGGTAGCTGAGCTGAACCAGACAGTTATAGGAGTGCAGCAGATCATTCAGTGATGGCAGAGTAGAACTGTATCAGCAGATCCTGTGGCAGGTTGAACTTCTTAAGCTGGCGAGGGAAAGTACAGTCTCTGCTGGGCCTTTTTGACAATGGAGTCAATGTGAGTGTCCCACTTCAGGCCCTGAGAGATGGCAGTGCCCAGGAACCTGAATGACTCCACTGCTTCCACAGTGCTGTTCATGTTGGTGAGAAGAGGGAGTGCAGGGGGTTTCTCCTGAAGTCCACCATCATCTCCACTGTTTTGAGTGGGTTCAGCTCAAGGTTGTTATAACTGCACCAGACAGCCAGCAGTTCAACCTCCAGTCTGTAGGCAGACACGTCTCGATCCTGGATGAGGCCGATAAGTGTGGTGTAGTCTGCAAACTTCAGAAGTTTGACAGAGAGGTCTTTTGCGGTGCAGTCGCTGGTGTACAGGGAGAAGAGCAGTGGAGAGAACGCACCCCTGGGAGCGCCAGTGCTGATTATGCAGGAGCTGGATGAGAGTTTTCCCAACCTCACAAGCTGTTGCCTGTCTGTCAGGGAGCTGGAGATCCACTGACAGATGGAGGTGGGCATAGGGAGCTGGAGATCCACTGACAGATGGAGGTGGGCATAGGGAGCTGGAGATCCACTGACAGATGGAGGTGGGCATAGGGAGCTGGGTTAAGTTGGACAGGAGGATGTTTGGTATGATGGTGTTGAAGGCCGAGCTGAAGTCCACAAACAGGATCCTCACAAATCAAGTCCCTGGTTTGTCCAGATGTTGTAGGATATAATGCAGTCCCAAGTTGATGGTATCATCCACAGACCTGTTTGCTCGACAAGCAAACTGTCCAGCAAGGGTCCAGTGAGGTCCTTCAGGAGGGCCACCAGTCTTTCATCAGCATTTTGTAACTGATTATCTTTGTCAGCTCATCAGTCTTTAATACCTTGTCTGAGTCATGTGAGAAATTATTAAACAGTTGTACAGTGTTTTTGTGTGAGTGTCTCACTATTGCAGTGTTCACTCTGAACAAAGTGAGCATTTAGAGCGTCACAGCGGCATCATAATCCATAACTGGTGAAATTTTAATCATATGAAGATATCAGAGAACACTTTCACACACACAGTTATAGCAGGCGATCTGTTCCTGCTCCATAAAACCATTAGAGAAACTCTGAGATCAGTCTGAGAGGAGAAAAAATCGAGACATTTGATCAGAAATGAAGAACAAACGTCCTGAAGAGAGTTACAGGAGAGAGCAGAGACAAACACTCACAGGATCTCATGACAAGATCAAACTGTTGCTTTAAGATGTTTTTAACTTCTCTTGTCCGTGAGAACTTTATGAGGCACTTGTGAAAATAGCACTATCTATCAGATCTAGTGGACGTTGTGGCCGACTGGAGCTCAAAGTGGTGAAGCTCAGATGATGTGAAATAATCAGTAAAACACATCAAACCTGTTAAAGATGATTTAACTGATTGTAGAGTTTCTCATGAATTTACTACAGAGCAGCTTCACATCAGCACATCTGCCATTTTATTACCGAACCAGTATTGAAAAGTGTGTCTTCATATTTTTGGACTGAAACCGTTGAAGATGTTTTTCTCTGTTTTGTTCTGTTTATGTTTGTGGCGTCTGGATGGTACTGTAAGTTTAAATATGTACACATGTATTCACAGATTCACAAAGGTACCAATGTCTGCAATCAAAAGCCAGAGATCTCATTATGAACTCAAATATTTCTCATCAAGACCATCACAAACAGCTGAATAACAATGTCAACTATTTTGTTGTTGTGTTTCAGAGGTCAAAAATGACTGACGGCTCACAACACTAAACACACCGTTAGATATGGATCTCTAATCCAACACTCATGCAGGGCCAGAATTCACTAAAGAGCAGCAGAAGCTTGTGTTAATTTTCATGACTTCCCCTGATAAAAACAACAACTGTGATGTAGGTTTATTCCTGTTTAGTGAGGATTCAACCATCTAAATATGGCAGATTCTGTCGTGCTTCATAGAAAATGTTTTCAAACAGTTTATGGGTTGCTATCATGGGTTTTTCTGTGAACCAATGAAGAAAATGTTTCTGAAATTAGTTTAGTTCTGTTTGTGCCGTCTAGTTGTTGAATTTTAAATACTTTATACCTTCAGTTGTTTCCATTTTGCTACAGACTTATATCAGTCTGGATCATCACATGTTAACCCTTCAAATGTAGAAGTATTTCCACGCTAGAAATACAGCCCTCATCTCCAGGCGATTATATGTCATATTAGATGAGCCTAAACAGAGACTGAGCTGGCGGCCGTTCAAGACCACATCCCATCCTGTGAGAGAGGAGTCCAGGAGACGATCCACAAGTTTTACGAAGCATCTGTGCGTAACCCTTATGTCTCACAGATAGTTGCACAGAGGGAAGTCTGCTCCTGAGTAACCAGCAATGGCTGCAATTTGTCCTGGCCTAAACTGGGTCAGACTGAGGGCGACTTCATACCAGAAAGAAAACTTAAAAGGAAGCGTCTATAAACTTAACCCCCAAGATACTTTAGTCTTCAGGGAGGGGAAATTAGGCAAAAGTCTCCTACTCCCAAAAAAGGGAGCTAATGCCGAAGTAAGTCCTATAACCTCATTCCATGACCTGCTGATTCCAGATACAAATGGCAGAAGTTACCATTATTCTGAAAGCATTGATCTAGGCTTCTACACTTCTACAAGTCAATTTAGCTTTATTTATAGAGCATTTTATAAAAGATTGTTTCAAAGCAGATTTTTAAATGAGAAAATAATGATTCAATGATGCAAACAGAATTCTGTTGTACAGCAGCTCTAAAAAGACAATAGTGCTATTGTTCAGCTGAAGTCAGTTCGATGTTGATTTAGTTCGGTTAATTTAAAGCTCCAGTCCGTAACTTTTTTAAGTTAAAAAAAAATCCAAAATAATTATATATAAAAAAAAACGTATTCTGCCAGTGGTCAAAACTATCCGCTTGCCATAGCTAGATTCAAAACGGTTAGCTTGTAATAATGATTTTAATTCCAGTGGTACTGGTGGGTTTCCGCGGGAAATTCGAGCATGTCTTTGCGTCATGACGTCACACCCGTACACATAAAGAAGGAGTTTCGGCTAGCCGGCTATACTGCGCGTGACGAGATGTTTAGATGTATAGGCTTTTCTCGCAGCACTTTACATAATTAAACTTATGGCATCCAGAAAGATCCAAACAACAATCATCAGTGTCAACTGGAGATTCAGCAGTTATAAAACCCAAAAGACTTCGTACTTCGGATTTAAGGTGGCTAGAGAAAGAGAAAGAAACCGTCTCATGCGAACACAAGGATTTAAACATCGGCGGGGCTTTTGAAAAGTGCGTGAACTCCGTGTTTTGAAGGGGTTCAAAACGGAAGAAGAGACGGCTTTTTTCTGCTGAACAAGTTAGACATTTCAATAGTTCAATCGTGTAACAGTACGTTTTCTTAATTCACACAGTTATGGAGTTTCCTTTGTTGTGCCTTTCTCGTTTTGCTATTATGGAGAATATGAATTCTGAACTACGCAGGTAACCATAAAACACATTAAATTTAACATTAGTCACGCAATGCTGATGTTGTTAACATGAACAATTTGAGAACAAAGTAGGCTATAATTTGCACGGTTGCTGTAAATCGCGTTGATTAAATCTAACGAAGCTTATCATGTTGAATGCTTTTTCCCCCCTTAGTTGGTCAGAACAAAAATGGATGTTACTTACTTGTTCAGAAGACATTTTCTTATGAAAATTCTTATGTTGGTCAAACTTTCAAAAAGTGAATCTGTGATTCTGTACGACAGTATCCACACAGCGCGGTGACTGACAGCAGCACTCGCCTCAAAACACTGTGTTCATCCGCGCTGTTTCATGCCGATTTACAACCCACGTAAAGATAATAATTCCGCGAATCACTGCAGTTACAGATTTCGAACAGAGAGATGGCGACAAAGAGGAAAAGTTCCGGACTGCAGCTTTAATCAATTGTGAAATGAGTTCAAGCAAATCAGTGATGTCATCATCCAGCTCAATTCAATTCACATCGAATAGTGTCACTGCATTCAATCAATCAATCAATCAATCAATCAATCAATCAATCAATCAATCAATCAATCAATCAACCAATCAATCAATCAATCAATCAATCAACTTTTATTTATATAGCACAATAAAAGCAACAGTAGTTGGCCATTGTGCTGTACAACAGAATAAATATCTTAAAAACAAGACCGGCTGCAAAGTAAATGATAAAGGGAGTTTACATCAGAAAACACCAATTCAACAATTCAACAATTCAACATCAAAATCAAGGACAATTGTAAGCCATTGAAAACAGGTAAGTTTTTAACTTAGATTTAAAAACAGACTCTGTGGATATTCAACGCATTCTCGTCCTTTGGCGTCATATAGGTGACGCCATATGACATTTCGTCGAAATCTTACGCACATGGCATCCTTTAGCGTCAATATAACACGCACTGTTATGGGTAGGTTTAGGTCTGGGGTCGGGTTACGGTTATGACGCCTTGGGATCTGCGTCTCATATTCACGCTAAACGATGCCATGTGCGTTGGATTTACACGCGCGTCACCTGTATGACGCATTGGGTTCTGCGTCTCATATTGATGCTAAAGGATGCCATGTGCGTAAGATTTCAACGAAATGTACAAGCGTCACATGTATGACGCCAAAGGATGAGAACGGGCTGGGATATTAGTCTTAAAGATACAGGAAGACTATTCCACAGTTTTGGACCAACAACAGAAAATGCACGGTCACCTCTCGTCTTCAGTCTTGATCTTGGAACCAGCAACAATCTTTGTTGAGATGACCTCAATGATCTAACACAGTCATTTAATTTCAAAAGATCAGAGAGATAGTTTTGAGCTAATTTGTTTATGGCTTTCAAAACAAAAAGCAGAATTTTAAAATCAACTCTATAACAAACTGGCAGCCAGTGCAACGAACGCTATATTGGGGTAACATGATCAAACTTCCTCGTGCCAGTCAAAAGTCTGGCTGCTGCATTCTGAACCATCTGAAGACGACTAATATTGGATTGACTCATTCCAATATAAAGAGAATTACAATAGTCGAGTCTAGATGAAATGAACAAATGAATCACTCTCTCGAACTCTGCAAATGTTAAAAAACTCTTAGCCTTAGATAATAGTCTTAATTGGAAGAAACTAGATTTGACTACGGCACTTATCTGTTTGTCAAATTGAAGTCAGTTATATTCAGGGGCGGACTGGGACCAAAAAGTGGCCCTGGACTTTCTGTCCCACAGCAGCCCACCACATCCCACATCACAACACATTGGCCTATTAATGTGCTGAATATTTTTTTTAACACCTATATAGCATACAAATATAACACAATACAAAAATAAATGCTATTTAAACATTTATTTTAAATAACACAACATATATTAGGTCATATTTGTAAAACCAAAGGGAAACAAACAGAAGAACATTAAGACACACAACATCATTAATATAAAACTATAAAGACAGCATATCAGCTAGTCAGGGGAGCTAGAGCCATCAGAGCCTGTTGGACTGCAACTCTTCGCGCCAAATGTATAATCTGTTAATTTGAAGCATTTCACAGCATCTACCTCTAATGCTTTTTTGAACGCGTAACTTTTCAGCTCCAACTTTTCTTTTCTTCCCCTTTTCATCCAAGGCTGTTGTAATGTTACGTCATATTACCTGAGTGTTCCTTGGCGAATATTTAAATATTAACATGAGCGGAGTGGACTAAAGAAAGTGTAACGTTAAGCACGCACTGCTTTGTTAACGGTTTGTGTATTTGCAGCGGGCAGCGTCGGTTTCTCTTTTTGAATGACGAATATAGATGGATATATCTGCAGAAATAGACAGTTGTCTCATTCACACGCAGGTGCAGAGCGCGCATTCTCGCTGTCAGTCGGCTGTAGTTCTCCCGGTGTGTTCAAGTCGGTTCAAGTGCAGCTTTTTTCCCGCGACGCGGCGACGCTAGGGAGTCCGCTTTCATCTGCGCGGCTTGGTGTGTTTCCAGGACGTGAACGAGGGCGTGTTTCAAGATACGCAATGGAGTAGACCAAACTAATTAACAGGGAGGGAGGGCAATACACTCACATGCATGCACACGAAACACACTCCTTGTCGGCCGTGCCCGCGCGATCGATTCCCTCATCCATTTGCGTAGAAAAGAAAAGTAATATTATGATTTCCGTCATTTTTTATATATATATTTGTGTACCGGGCCGGCCCACATTCGCCAGCGGCCCACCGGGAAAAGTCCCGGTGCTCCAGATGGCCAGTCCGCCCCTGGTTACATTGCAGAATATTAAGTGTCCCCAACTAAATATTCAGAGGCGACGGCGGCAAGGAACCCAAACTCCATCATGTGACAGAAACGGAGAAAAAACTCTTAGGAGAAACCAGACTCAGTCGGAGGACCAGTTCTCTGAACATGATGTGATTATGATATTTCATCCAGCTCCTGCTTGAAGATCGGGATACATCATTCCGGCATATGGAGGGAGGTTAATAATTTGCATGTCTAGTGTGTTTTAACAAGAACTGGAGTAGGCTATGTCAGAAAAGAAAATGAAGACTCAAAAATGTGGTCCTACTGAAGCTGTGATCCGATTGGTCCTCTCTGCTCTGGTGGGCGTGGCTACTGTCATCATTCTGGTTTATGACATCAGATCCAGAAGAGCTGAACGAGATCAAGCACATATTCACACAGCAGGTACATGATTGATGATGTCATTTCTCACAAACTGATTTTACATATATATTTGTGAGATTGATAAATTTTTGGCTTTATATTTTTTATCTTTTTTTAGGAAGTATTGAAATGTAAAGAAGAACGCTGAACTTTAAAGGTTTTTTAACTGTTTTTTTCTTCTTCTAGTGTTTTTTTTTTTCATAATAAATACTGAATAATTGAGCTTGATGATTTTTGAGATTAAAAAAAGTATTATTTGTAAGGCTTTATTGTTTATATTTCTCTCAGATACAAAAAAATTAATAAAGACACAGATCTCAATTTACTACTGCTGTATATTTGCTGTATGTATTTTCGTGTCTTTTTTAATAAAGTTTCTCACTCTGAGTATCAAGAGTCTCTCCATGTTTTATTACATTTATTATGTAGAGCGCCTCGTGGAGGAATACTAACTTTATGTATATTTTAAAGATTTCAGAAGTTTGGAACATATACGTCTTTACATTATTAAAATATTATTGAACAATACTGATAGGCCTACTGTTTTTCTATCTACAATAATAAACAAACAACTTCCACCGGCTTCTCTTTTATCCTGAAAAAATACTGATTTGGGACACATTATAATATACTTTGAGATCACAGTGAAATACATAAACACAACATATCGATCCTCCATTTCCTCCAACAGGCGATGATAAAGTGTTTAAATCTCTAGTGTGATTTGTCTCTGTGGTCTCGTCTGAGGAGCAACTCCTCCATCTAGTGGCTCACCCTGAACTCTATGGAAGCCCATTCCCGCCACATAAGAAAAAAATTCGAGCATTCTTAAGTCATAATTATGACATAAAAAGTCGAATTTATGACTTACTAAATCGAAATTATGACTTTAAAAGTCATAAGTATGAGATACAAAGTCAAAATTTTGACATACTAAGTTGAAATTATGACTTGCTAAATCGAAATTATGACTTTAAAAGTCATAAGTATGAGATAAAAAGTCAAAATTTTGACATGCCAAATCGAAATTATGAGATTAAAAAAATCGAAATTATGACTTTAAAAATCGAAATTATGACTTTCCGACTGGC
The DNA here is from genome assembly GCF_029890125.1 of Rhinichthys klamathensis goyatoka. Taxonomy (NCBI): domain Eukaryota; kingdom Metazoa; phylum Chordata; class Actinopteri; order Cypriniformes; family Leuciscidae; genus Rhinichthys; species Rhinichthys klamathensis. The sequence goes on from NW_026607022.1 coordinate 965,063, forward strand.
ACTCTCATTGTTCTGATGCGACCCGACACATGATGAATTATGACTTTCCGACTGGCACGCTCATTGTTCTGATGCGACCCGACACATGATGAATTATGACTTTCCGACTGGCACTCTCATTGTTCTGATGCGACCCGACACATGATGAATTATGACTTTCCGACTGGCACGCTCATTGTTCTGATGCGACCCGACACATGATGAATTATGAACAGATTAAGGAGTATTTCCAGTGGCGGTTCTAGACCATTTCAACTGGGGGGGCCAAGCTGGGGCCAGTTGTACTGTTAGAGGGGCCAGATTTAGACCTTATTGTTGTCATATCATTTTCTGCACTGCACTGCAGGCATTAACAGGCAAAATACCATGTTTATTATCATTCAACAATGTATTTGCATTTCCATTATATTTTTACGTTTGCATTACATATTCAGCATCAGTCCGTCACAGTAACTGTAATAGACATGATGTCCTTCTTTCTCTTCATTTTGGTGAGAACAATAGAGCAAAAGCAATGGGGACCAAGAAGCTTATTAATTCATTTTCTGAAAACAACTGACTTGCTAACTACGTCTAACCGTTTACAGGGTTCCTGCACACTTTTTAAAGTCAAATTTAAGGCTTTTTAAGACCTGAAGAAATCAAAATTAATACCGCACATTAGGGGTGTGCAATATTGACAAAAATATATCTCAATATTTTCAACGTTTTGTTGATAATAATTAGATGATATTTTACTGATTGTGTTTTTGTGCTGGTGCCATGGCTGGTTTAGGCCTGTTGTTGAAAGCTGACTCACAAAGATATTCATATTTTTCATATTCTATGCAGTGGTCAGTTCACAGCAGTGACAGAAATTCATTTTTTAATTAAGGGGCAATATTTGCCACCTTAAATTGATTTCCAGGGGCATACTTTCTAAACTTATTTAGAGTTATGCATCACCTTTTATGTCAAATACTAACATTCAAATTATACAGTATACTTATTTATAGAATAATACTTAATTAAACAATAATTATACAGTACCACTGTTACCAGTCAAATTAATTAATTCAATCAAAATCCATCTTTGCAGTGCAGAGGTGAAATACTCCTTAATCTGTTCATAACTCATCATGTGTCGGGTCGCGTCAGAACAATGTCGGAAAGTCATAATTTCGATTTTTAAAGTCATAATTTCGATTTTTTTAATCTCATAATTTCGATTTGGCATGTCAAAATTTTGACTTTTTATCTCATACTTATGACTTTTAAAGTCATAATTTCGATTTAGCAAGTCATAATTTCAATTTAGTATGTCAAAATTTTGACTTTGTATCTCATACTTATGACTTTTAAAGTCATAATTTCGATTTAGTAAGTCATAAATTCGACTTTTTATGTCATAATTATGACTTAAGAATGCTCGAATTTTTTTCTTATGTGGCGGGAATGGGCTTCCATAGAACTCACATGTTATCAGGAGTTATTTACTCAGTCTCTGTAATGAGATCCAGTGATTGTGTCGTTACTCAAGAAAGCCACTAGATGGCGCTGTGTTCAGTATTATGTGACGAATACTATACAACGAGTAACGAAGAATAAAACCACATGTTGAAGTGTTCAGAGAAAATAACCAGACATGTTGAGACTGCACTGAGAAATATTTTATTCAAATCACTGAACAAAACATGATACCAGGAGTGAACTCAAACTAAAAACAGCTCACTGGATATTTTCTCTTTTTCAGACCATTACTCTGTAAGTCACCTTTATTTATATAACGCTTTTTACAATACAGATAGTTTCAAATCAGCTTTACAGAGACAACAGGAAAATAATACAATAAAGCAGACCCGGCGCCATGGACGGGCATTGGGGGGCCTGGCCCGCCCTGTGAGTCACTAGTGCTCTCCCTGAACGAGTCTGTCTCTTGCTTGTTTGCACAATATGTTTTTATTAATAGACTACTGTTATCAAAAGTTATTGTTTTGAATATACATAACTCCTGAATAAAAATAAAAATGAGTTTGATAGTGAGATAGTGAGCGCGGGAATGCATATTATAGGCGAGTCTTTGATTCAAATGAGTCGTTCAAACGGCTGATTTATCAAGAATGCAAGAGGTCCTCGCTGCCATAGACATAATAAATACATAGGCTGCGTCCGAAACCGCATACTCAATGAGTAGGTACTTAATTTCAATGAGTAGGGGAGAGCGGGGGCGAAAGTACCATTTTTCAGAAAAACATATTTTTAAAAGATGATGGTTTAGACAGAGATATATTTTTGCTGTGGTCAGTCACTCACAAGTGTGGTCTATTAATACCAGGTGGTATTTTGTAAAAATGTAGAACAACTTCAGTATAATTTCACTTTGAACTTAAGACTGCTTATGTTACTTTCGACCCCGTCAGTTGGGACGAAAGTAACACACAGGTGGGTCAAAAGTAACACAACAATATACAAGCTAGATTTTTTGTGTTACTCTTGTTTTTTTTTTGTTTTGTTTTTTTGCCTAAATATACCCGAGTACGACCTTGTTAAAATGTAACTGCAAACATATTTTAGCCTTTATCTTTGCAAAAAATTGTTAATTTACATTTTTTCATTTTAAATTTCAGTTTCATCAAATGTTTCAAAAGTAACCCAACAGTACATACTTGAATTGTTTAGAATAATTTTTTTTATTGTCAATCCATTTTATAAAATGTTTTTTTCAACATGAAAAATATGAAAATGAAATGAAATTAGCATAATATAAATTCTCAACATAATGTAACAATAGTCATGTTTCCATCCAGCTGTTTTTATGCATAGCCTACATTTAAAATGTGCATAAAAAACATCTGGATAGAAATCCTGCAAATGCATAGGTGGAGGTGTTAAAGCTATAAGGTATGGCTAAAACCTAATTGTGACTAGGGTAAATGGAAACAGATTGAGTGAAAAAAATGGTAACACAGAAATCAGCTGATTTAAATGTGACTTAAGCTTTAAAAGCCCCCTCATAAACATCTGCCATATTCTGTTGGTATAATATGACATAAATATGTTTTAATAAATGCTGCAACACACAGAAAGTCACCACATTAGAGGAGGAACAAAATAAACATTTGTTTTCTCTATAGCGGGACAAAAGTAACGAGTGTTACTTTCGTCCCGACAGGAACTCCTGACATTTAAACCCGATTTACTTTTATACTGAAAAACTCTGACCAGGCAAACTTCAGGATGTGTTACAGCACTAAATAACCTATAGATTGATCATTACTGTGTGACACATGAAACGAAAAACACAACTTGTAATTAAAAAAAGTACCGCTTCAGAAATTTACTTATCATACTGGAAAACTGCTTTCCGGACCTAACCGCGTGAAACGATGATGAAATCACGTGATATTTTGCAGCTCGGTCATTGGCTGCATGCCGAAAGTGCTGTCATAGCTTGAAATGCAAATGTAGTCAGGGCTCAGAGAAAATCGCTTTGTTACTTTCGTCCCGTGTTACTTTCGCCCCGGTTCTCCCCTACTTACTTAACGAGCGCTAAAAGAGTAGGTAGGCTACTTTAAAGCCAAATCTCGTTGAGTATAAATCGATCCGGACATCATCCGCCATGTTGACGTTATCATGTGACCTACGACGCGTTATCACTAGCGCAACAACTTAAAAGATGAACGACACGTTTAATTCATCTATCTGTAAATATCTTGATATTGATGAAACTTGCTCATTGTGTGGTATTGTTGAAGAAACAGCTGCCAATTTATTTTGTGAATACATTTAGGGTTGATTTAAGTTGTTATATTTTAAACCCGACTAATGTGACCCACAGTTGTATCCTTATAACGATATATTTTTTCTTAAGAAACCCCAAAATCGTCATCTCTCGTTGTTAATTTCTTTATTTTATACCCAAAAAGTTTCTCCTTTAAGTTTTCCTCTTTTCTTGATGAATTTACCTCTCGTTTCATCCCTCAGACTTATAACAACAAAACAATTTTTAATGTATTATGAAGAACTATTTAAAGATATTTAGCCTTGTTATTGTTCTTTTTTCCTGTGTATAAATATCATATTATGATGTACACAAATGATCTTTATGTTTTCTGTTTTGTCATTATGATTGTTCATTGTTAGACACAATGTTATCTTTCCATGATCTTTTTCTTTATGTAATAAGTTTAAATTATATGAGTGACTGGTGCACTAACACTTCATAACATCAGTAACTCGACAGCACAACCTAGAACAGTTTTCCTCTGCGTTAGTAATGTCTGCACAAAGGAGACGGGCCGCTGCTCGAAGATCTCCTTTGGAGAAAACTGTTGACTTACTCGAAAAATTTAAGTATCGCTCCTTAAAAATTTATATTAGCCTACCTCAGAATGAATTGCATTGTTAGCCCACCCCAAAACTTAAACAAAATAATATTAAATGCTGACCAATACTTAATTATATTACTTTTTTATATAATAAAAATTATATAATTTAATAAAACAAGCAAAATGTAATTTGTTTTGTCATATGAGTTATTTGAATACACGCGAACATCTCAATTGTAAGTCAAGCAATGAATTAATTAAATAAATATATTTTATATACTGACAACGATAAGAAACATGAATAAATGAGTAAAAGAACAAATAAAAGTAACCATCACACAATAAACAAATGCATATACAATTCAACAACACATGAAACAAAGCTTTATTCAAACTACAAGCATGTATTCACAGGCGCTGAACCCCATCCTACTGCCATCTCAACAAAGCGGTTCCCATTCTGCGGCTTTATTCTGATGAATTCACCAGAGGTGACCGTGCCTTCGTGCCGGAGCTTGTTGCTGCGCTGCGCTTCACAGTCTGAGGCGATAAGGGCCGGTGGAGAGATGGAGCGTCTCATCCATGGCACCGTTTCCAGGATTCAGCTCTGGGCTCCTCATCCTCAGTGCTCACACCAGACCAGTCTGAATAAAAACATGTTTAGTTACTTTATAGATTTGTTTATTTACCTTATTTACAGCACATTTGTCTAATGTCAACAGTGTTGACAACAGTGAATTAACGTTATCCAATAATAATGCCACACATACATCACTCAGATGTCTTTTTCATGTTGTGATGTGCTCATCTGCAATATGTCAATACTTACAATATTTTCCTTTCAGATGTAAATAGACATTTTAAATAAGCGTGTTTAAGATGTATGGTTATGTAAATCCACTTTAGAGACGTTACGTGTGCTTAGAGCTCCCCTGTTAGCTGGCTATACAAAACATGTTTTTACAGCAAAATCACAACTATACTATACTCTCTAACTACTTTACACCTTCAACAGTTAAAACGTTTACTCTATAGTAGTTTAACACATAAGGAACCGTGTTTACTCACATTTGAAAACCCCCGCGTCGCTGATCTCCGTGATGTTTGATAATGACCTATGCTCTCGCGTGGCCTCCTGGGATAGAAGAGTATCCATCGGTTGAGCACTCAAAAATCTGGGCTGAAGCAGTAAGGCATCCGGGAACTTCTCGCCTACTCTTTTATGAATACTGATGTTTCGAACGTACTGCTTCCTTCACGTACTGTTTTCGCCTACTATATAGTAGGAAAGTAGGCATATTCGAACGCACTTTAGGTATACGTACGTCCGAATCTCGCGATAATTAGTACGTCACCCAGGTAATTCTCGCCTACTCTTTTATGATTCGTACATACTTTTTGCTCGCCTACTCTTTTTCCCATACTATATAGTAGGGAAGTATGCGGTTTCGGACGCAGCCAGTAGCTGTGTCCCAATGTGAAGGCTGCGTCCTCCGAAGGCCGCATTTGAAGGCCGATTGCGTCACAGCGGCGCGACGAAGGCTGTCCCAATTCAAAGGCTGCATCTTCGAAGGCCGCATTTGAACATAGACATAATAAATACATAGACGCCCTATCGGCCGCTGGAGCGTACGTCAACGGCGCCGCCATATTGCGGAGGGCAACTTTCCCATACCTCTCATACCGGGAATTGAGAAAAATGCCTGTTTTGTGCTCTGTTTGGGGCTGTACACATCGCCACACAATTGAAAACAGCTTTCGAGGAATTACCTTTCACAAGCAAGACTGAACGTTTGTTGTTTTTGGTTGTATTTGGTCATGATTTAATTAGTAATAGTAACGTTCAGAGGATCAATTTAAAAATACTACTGTTATTGTGTCACGAAATGTAGTTTTAATAGTTTTTCAGTCGACAATGTAGTTGTTTAAAGCTCAAATCTGTGGTTTGTTTATAAAGATAGCGCCTGTTTAAAAATTTGATCTGACGTTTTCGGAGTTGTAAGATGCTATCACCGGGGCTCAGCGCTCGTCTACCCCGCCTGGAACAGCCGTCCCTCGGCCAGTGCTTCTGACGTTTGCCGCTGGCTCGGATGTCTCTAGTCTAGTGGTTAAACATGAGATATAATTCGTCTTGTGTATATCTAACGGGCGATCTTTGGTCTCATTAATCTATAAATGGTTCCCTGGTAAATCGTTTTGGCTGAGGGCAAAGTGAAGTTTCATAACTTTATATTTAGGCTATTTTAACATTGTATCCTGCTGTATGTTTGACTGAAGCTACTTCTATTATAACGGCTATTACTGATCAATAAAACTGAAATTTAACAAAAAGAGTTAAATATTAAAGTCACTATTTAACTTATTTTTTATTGTGCATATTCTGTAATTGATATTTCTTATTCTATTGCTATCATTATAGTATTATTAAAGGCACACTGTGGAACTTTTCAACCTTTATAATATATTACCAAAACCCATTGAGATGGTACATCGACTTACAATAGGTTGAATGACACGTCTGCCGTAGCCTGAAGGTGTCTGTATCGCTTTTCCTAGCACTATGTAACTTCGGGTTTCGGGTAGGAACCCGAGCACAAAAAGAACTACAAAATGCAACCGCTTTACGGCATACGTCACTTCCCCCACCACCCACAACTTCCTCAGATTCTGACGTGAGTGCTCAACTCGCGTTTGATTGCCGTCTGTATGTTTTCGTCATGGCCGACCCAACAGCTACAAGGAAGAAGGCAAAGGTTTTGTCAGAGGACACTACAAAAAAGAAAAAGGCATAGTGACAAATGAAAAGCCAGGACGAGGATCACCATTGGTCCAGCGTTCGCTCGCTGGCGTGAGCTACAGGAGGAGGAGGGGTGCCCGACCGATGCTGACGCTTGCCTGCACACAAATGCCGTTTCCAAGGTGACCCAGATAAATCATATAAGTAGTGTAGTATTTTCTGGTATTCCGGCCACAGCCGATGGTGTGATGAGTGTAATAAAATGCCCACAGCCCATTGTTCATTTCTACACACAAACACAGCCCGCCACAGTGCAGGGCTCGCACAAATAAAATCGACTCATGTCAAATGTACATTAAATGTAGTGAACGTGCCCACGACTCAGTGCCCACAAACACTACACACAACATGTCCCACGGTTTCTGTAAAACGAAACCAAAACACATAAGTTACAGTCAGCTCAGGCCGACGGTGTTTTTAGTGCAGTAAATGTGCCCGCCGTCCCGCGCCTACATTCACTCACAGACATGTTAGCACTAACCCCCACGGGGCTCGCCCCGCTCGCTCTCTCTCAGCAGACTGCTATAAGGGAATCGAGCGCGGCCAGGCTGCCCGCCTCAAACACTGCAAGCACACACAATCTAAAGACACGGGAGGCTGACCCACTGTCTATGGGCTGACCGGTTGACTGTTTGTTGACTTTTGCGACAGTGCTGCGGAGCTTGTGGCCTCTAGGGACGCTAGACGTGAAAGTTACAGGTCGAGCGCCACTAGTGGCCAAAAGTTCCGCGGTGTGCCTTTAATAAACTATATGCTATTATCAATATTTGTATGATTGTATTATTGTACTTATGATATTTTATAATTATACTATTCATTACTATTTTATTTGCTGTATACTATTTGTTTATTTTATTGACTAAACTATTTACTATTACTTCTCACTTAATGTTATATTTACTATTTGCATTGCACTGTAGTTGTACCATAACATATGTATTATCATAAAGGATCCATCAGTTATTGTCAGGTTGAGTGCAGGTAGCTGAAGACGAGGATGCAGGAACTTCAAAGTAGTTGATTTATTTACAAAATTAACTTCAGGAACATACAAGAACAAAATAAACTCCAGGACTTCAGGGTAAACACAACCATAAATTGACGACAACCAACAAACACTGAGGGAAAACACAGGGCTTAAATGAACAGGGACTAATGGGATAATTAACTGAACACAGGTGAAGAAACTGAACACAAACGAGGAGCGGGAAAAACTAACAGGACTGAACCAAAATCAAAGACAGGGGGGAAACAAGATCACAGAACATAACTAAACAGATAGAAAACGTGACAGAACCTCCCCCTCCCCGAAGGCGCGTCCTCGCGCCGTATAACATCCAAAGGGGTGGGAGGGTGGGCGCCCTCGAGGCTGACGAGGGCATGGTGATGCAGGGACGGGAAGCCTCCAGGGCGGAGGACGTGGCAATGGCGGAGCAGGCTCTGGGCGTGGCCAGGGCGGAGCGGGCTGTGGGCGTGGTGCAGGCTGTGGGCGTGGCCAGGGCGGAGCTGTCGGACCCTCGGGCGTCCATGGTGGAGCTGACCCTTCGGGCGGCCATGGCGGTGAGGACCCTTCGGGCGGCCACGGTGGTGAGGACCCTTCAGGTGGCCACGGTGGCGAATGCCTAGCAGGAGTTCCAGGGATCCCCAACTGAGCCGGAGAGACCCCAAGCCGAGGCGACACCACAGGTCTGGAGGGCCAAGGCGGATCTGCAGGCTCATGGGACCGAGGCGGAGAAGGGGCTATGGAAGCCCTTGGCGTAACCAGTGCGAGGGAGGACGACTGAGGAGCAAGAGGGAAGATGGAGCCCGGTGGAGCAGAAGGGATGCAGGGCAGAGGCGCAGCCGGCAGCACGAAGTCCCGAGGTGGAACCAGGGTGACAGCTGACCAATGCGAGGAAGGAAGGAGGAGTGAGCCTGGTGGAGCTATAGGGCTGACAAGACCCGGCGGAGGTGAGGGCACAATGAGCCGAAGAGAAGCTGCAGGGTCGGAGGACCAAGGTGGAGTCAGAGGTTCAGGGGATTGAGGCGAGGACAGAGGATAAACTGACCAGGGCGATGCTGAGGCCTGGAGTCCCGGAGGCGGCTCCACAGCAACACTGGCGGGTAGCTGTGGATGGTCAGCAGGGTCAACAGGGCTCAGTAGAGGCAAAACAGTAGACCATGAAGACACCAACAGCGGAGGTGGGAGAGGGAGGCTGGGTGGGATCAGCGACGAAGGCCTTGAGCTGGGCAGGACCAGCGGCAATGAGGGCTTGGAGCTGGGCTCTATGCTGGACGGGACCAGCCGCGAAGGCTCCTGCCTGGACGGGACCAGCGGCAAAGAGGGCCCTGGACTGGACGAAAGGGCCACGATCGCTGTGTGTGTAGCCCACACACACAAGATCGCCGTAATCAGCACTGTATCTTCCAGAGCTGGCTGGACGTGGCTGACGTGAAGCTCTGGCTGGACGTGGCTGGCGTGAAGCTCTGGCTGGACGGGCTCTGGCGCAGGATCAGCAGGCTCTGGCGGAGGATCAGCGGGCTCTGGCGCAGGATCAGCGGGCTCTGGCGCAGGATCAGCGGGCTCTGGCGCAGGATCAGCGAGCTCTGGCGCAGGATCAGCGGGCTCTGGCGCAGGATCAGCGGGCTCTGGATCGGCTTGGCTGGACGGAACCAGCGGCGAAGAGGGCTTGGCTGGGCTGGACGGAACCAGCGGCGAAGAGGGCTTGGTGCTGGACGGAACCAGCGGCAAAGGCTTGGCTGGACTGGACACCACCAACCCAGAATCGAAGAGAGGCCAGAGTGGAGAGTGGTGTCGGGACTCCTCTCGACCACCGCCTCTACTGCGGCCTCCACGGGTCCCATGGAACACAGCTTGGCGGGTTCCCACAAAGGCTTGCTTCCAGATCTCCATCTTCCTTTTTTTTTCTTTTAATGGTTGGTCGTTCTGTCAGGTTGAGTGCAGGTAGCTGAAGACGAGGATGCAGGAACTTCAAAGTAGTTGATTTATTTACAAAATTAACTTCAGGAACATACAAGTAGTGATGTTACATCTGACACCGACGCTCCGAAGCTTGCTTTAAACTCGAACGGTCCTTGCAATGAACCACTGCTTCGGAGCTTGTATCATTACGTCACTAGTCACGTGAAAATGACGTCTGAAGCAAACACACTGGTTCACTCCTGTAGTGAACCACCTGACTGCTTTGACAGCCCAATCCAGTGTTGACAGGTTTGAAACCTGGCGGCTGTGAAGCCAGAAAGCAATATCCTCATTTATACCAGCTTTCTAAACTGTTTTTGTGTACTTCTGCATCATCTGTTCCATGCGAGAGGATATTCTCTAAAGCTGGTGAAATTGTTTAAAAAAAGAAATGAAATCGCCTTTCACCAAACACTGTGGAGAAAATAATATTTCTGAATAAAAACCATACCATTTAATGAACACTTTGTCTTACTGTGCGTTCACACCGGACGCGAATAGCGCGTCAAATTCGCGTCTACCGCGTCTAGTTTGACGCTTGACCACTTTGTGTTAATTCGCGTGTCAATGGCGAGATTGACGCGCGTAACAACAATAGTTTGAAGCGAAATTTACGCACGTCAGAGGCGAAATCCGGAGGCGAAAGTTTCGAAACCCGTTGGCGGCCATCTTTTTAGATGTTTATCGAGCATTAGCATTATTCGAGAGAGTCACCGCTCGTATATGCTCTGGAGAGCAGAAACAGCTGCGTAGGGAACATCGTCGCTGTACTCGGGTCCACCAGAACCTCCGGAGGGTTTCAGGAGTTTCACAATTTGCTCCAGGAGCTAGGTTTGGTGGACCTAATGGTGAGGACGCTGACGAGGACAGCGTAGGCCGTATAAGCCCTCGGCCTCGAGTGGTCTATGCCTGTCGAGCCCGCGCTCTACAGCCCGGCGCGAGGTTCACCCTCGCCCGCATCCACCTAATCTGTCATTTATTTTTGTTTTGATAATAAACGAAGCCAGCCTCCAAAAGTGATTAATCTGTCCTGTGATTTTTTTCTCTCTCTCACACATCACTGTCCAGACACGAACTTATATGTTGGTTGTCTTTACATTATAATAATATTTCATATAATCTAGATATGGAATAAATAGCATTCAATACAAAATGAATATGTCTCATATATTGAAATCAAGTTTTATGTGATAAAATATTTGCTTTGTTGTGCATTAGAACCACAGTCATATATTACAAAATAATTTATTGAAGCATCCAGATACTTCACCACGTGACAGCAGCAAGCAGCTAGGCTCCTGATTGGTTAACGCGGCGCGAATTGACGCAGAAGTTCAGATTTTTCAACTCGGGCGGCAGACGCGAATTCGCGTCAAACGCGTGAATGCACAAATAGCACTAACTAAATCATTCGCGCGTAACGCGCTTAACGCGCCAGACGCTCAATTCGCGCCATTCGCGCGAACTTGACGCGCGAATGAGGCGTATTCGCGTCTACCGCGCCGCGCTCTACGCCTCATTCGCGCCGCAGGAATTTTTTACGCGCGTAACGCGTCTTTGCATTGACTTAACATTGAAATCACTCGCGCCTGACGCGCTATTCGCGTCCGGTGTGAACGCAGCATAAGCCTTCTGCATGATGTACCCAAAGCACATCCTCTGCCACGTGTATTTTTATTAATTGGAGAACATATGAACATTGTGACATAAAAACATGCATCAAAGACACAGAAACTTCAAAAACCCTCTGCTACATTAGGCTATTAGTAGGCTACAACCAGTTACACAAGCACATCCTTTTCAACATCAGTCCCACCAGTTAACAAGTTATAGAGCTCTGCTTCCCACAGCTAAACAAGATAAAGCTTTCACACATGATACTGCCCTGCTAAAAAAAAAAAAAAACTATAGAAACCATCACAGAAATTGTATTGGATTTAATGGTTTTCATGGGAATTTTATTGGTTGTAATGGGAATTATAGTGGTATCTGTGGGTCTCTGATATGTGTTGGGTTCTATTGGTGGGGGCATTAAATCCTAATGGAATTTGTGCCAAAAAATAATTCTGTAGTGGTTTAAATGGTAAAAGCCAATGGTTCCTATTGGTATTTTATTAGAAACCATTAGAATTTCTGTGATGTTTCCAACTTTTTTTAAGCTGATCTGATCTTCTGTCCTTGTCTAAAGAAATAATTACACACACACATCATGCTTAATGTTTTATTATCAAGGTGAACACATGAAATTCATCAGTATCTGTAAAATTCACCTAAATAAATGAGTTTCACAGCACTAACACTGTTTCAGCTTTGATCGCCTCGGTAAACACGTAATAAACAGGGCGTTAACATATAAGCCTACTTGCATTTTATGGTTGTCAGCTTTGTTGCATTACATTTACTTCACCAGGAGATGGTGCTGCAATTTCTATCTGAATGAAGCTTCGAGTAATGAACCATTTTCGACACGATTGTATCAGAAAGCAATAATGCTTCGAAACGCTTCATTTGGCCATCACTACATACAAGAACAAAATAAACTCCAGGACTTCAGGGTAAACACAACCATACATTGACGACGACCAACAAACACTGAGGGAAAACACAGGGCTTAAATGAACAGGGAATAATGGGATAAATTAACTGAACACAGGTGAAGAAACTGAACACAAACGAGGAGAGGGAAAAACTAACAGGACTGAACCAAAATCAAAGACAGGGGGAAAACAAGATCACAGAACATAACTAAACAGATAGAAAACGTGACAGTTATCTTTGTTAAAATCTGGTCAATCACAGAAAATGTTTTTTCCACAATAAGAAAACCTCAATTATATCTCAGTATGGGGGTCTTCACCATTCTTATCCAATAAAAAGCCAAATACATGACAAGCCTGAGCTTTGACCATTCTTTATTAAAAAATAAAAATATTTTACAAGTCTATGTAGTACCTCTGAAGAAGAAGTATAAGATGATTAAGAATCAAATAAAAGAGAAGAGAGCGCTGCAGTGATTGCTTCTTTAACAGTGTATTGATTCTGAATGGCAAATAATAAAAGCATACATGTATAACAAATGCTCAGTACATTATATTATCAGTAGCCTATATGTATCACTTATCTTTCACAGTAATGACTGGCTGTAAACGCAAGTGACTTCAAACATGTCTCATCACACAAGAGACGTGTGGCATTTACAATTGACACAGTGACACTCAAATCCTTTACAAAAAGAAAACACATTTTCAGAATTAATATTTACCTTGACCCACTAAATGACAGTATGAAATTGATGACAACACTGGAGCTGAGATACTAATCACATACTCATATCTAACGTTACCCAATGTTCACAATGACATCGTGTCCTATGTGTAACCCTTGGTTAAGTATAAAAATACCCGACTACGCCACCTAGGTTCCGTCTCTACCCAGGAAAGTATAAAGTAATAAAAATAACCCAAAAAGAAAGTTAAACCAAAAAGAATTACAACAAAAGGAAGGACCCTGCTGGTTCGGTTTGCACTGAAGACAGAGACGTGACTTTCCAAAAATATACCAAATTTATTTATCACAGGAAATAAAATAATTCACTTAAAAACATCAAGATAGATCTCAAATACAGCTTACCAATTAATACCGACAGGAACAAGAGACCACAATTTGACCACTTTAACAGAAGGGAAAAACACAGCAAATCAGTGAGTAAACACAACGTAAAACACGTGTCACACCAAATAAAGAGAATACCAAAAGAAAACAAATACACTCCCCCTTCTGTTAAGCCTCAATCACAGCCATGTTAAGCTTCTAGCCACCAGCGAATAGAACTGGCAAATAGATTTAATGAAGACAAAATAATTACAACACTCAGTCACAGTAACATCATATTTCACTTCACAATTAAGACTAATGTTAATATTGTTTGCGCTGCTTTACATGGACCAGGCTACCAGCCTATCAGTGTACTATAACTTAATAGCCCATCGAACATAAATTAGGCTCCGTCCGTCTTTCAACACATTTCTTACGAGCAGCTCGTTGAAGAGCTCGATCGTTAGCGGTTCAAAACCGCAATATCCGCAGCCGTCAGATGCACTAAGACCATGAAACAGTGACAAAATAAATATAATAATAAAAAACACACAAAACAAAACAGCAGCTAGCGCTCTGGGCCGCACCTGCAATAGGAATACAATAAAAGCACAAAGTGCATCAATTACAAAATATTTCCCCCCTCAAAGAATGAGAAAACCCACAATAAAGTTTCTTACCTCATAGGTGCAATTTAGACTACAGTGAGCTTTATGCTACCGGCGCTCGCCATTTCACGCACACGTTCCTGATGACAAACACATATTTACCTCGTGATCTACTACAGCTAGGATAAAAAAAGATATAAAATCGACGGACTCACCAGGGAAAGCCACTGGAAATAGGAACGGGTAACCCGTTACAACACAGAACGGAGAAGACTGACTATCCTACACTTACAGGCTTTTTATCACACCACTAAAAACATGACGCACCTCCATGATTGAGCCACAGGTGTGCTCAATATCAAGCCGTGGTTCAACACCAGTGGGCGGGTCTTCTCAATTAAAATACACAGAACCATTAAAACTGGAAAACTACTTCTGATAAGGCAAGAAAAGTAATTAAAAATACTTAAGCTGTCACATATGCATTTCCTAATATAAAGTCACATACAAAACTGATGAAAACTAACGAAATGCATAACTCAATTCACAGACAGAGTTAATTACCCAACTATGCAAATTTAAGAGAACTCATAAAACTTATATATTCAAATAATGTTGACATAAGTGTACATGACCGTCCCTCGTGTATAGCGGGCTAACGCGCTAACCGCGGAGATCCATGCTAACCATGTGCTCGGACAGGCTAACTCATGACACACTATCACTAAACTAAAAAGAACTATCACTAAACTAAAACGAACTACTCTCAGTCCGTAAAACTCATCAGTATTTCATTAACAATGTTTAACTCAAAACCGAAGTGTTTTAGTTACCTGAAGAAGAAGTATAAGATGATTAAGAATCAAATAAAAGAGAAGAGAGCGCTGCAGTGATTGCTTCTTTAACAGTGTATTGATTCTGAGGAGCGTATCACGGGCGCGCGCCACATACCGAAGTGTGCGATGACGTCATCACGCCGGTATGCCAAACAAAAATAATTAAATTAATAAATACACATAACTCTATTTTCTTGTTTTGTTAACATAGCACAAATAAGCATTTATGCACTATTATCAATATCAAGAAAATAACATTGAACAATTCTATAATGCATTTGAAGAAACATATAAACATAAAATTCACTCTATCACATCTAACTATCGAGATTTTAAATAACTAGAGATGGAACTTTTTGTACACCACATACAAACCACTGAAATCGGTTGATAAATGTAAAAACAGTTTGTTTTTATCCAGAAAAGACGCAGTTGCATAGATTGCAATGGATTTGTGTCTGCATTTACAAAAACAATGATTAATATAGCTGCGAGCAGCGATTACGGGCCCAAGCCGGTGGCACCGCAACCCCGGTGCCTTTAGTTACCTAAAGGCACCAGGGTGGCGGTGCCGCCGGCTTGGGCCCTTCATCGCTGCTCGCAGCTATATTTATATATTTATATATATATATATATATATATATATATTTATATATATATATATATATATATTTATATATATATATATATATATTTATATATATATATATATATATATATATATATATATATATATATATATATATAAAGCCGGTGGCACCGCCACCCTGGTGCCTTTAGGGTTATTGTGCACGACGTGACACAAAATATCTGCTTGCTATCTGCCGAACGGCTCTGGTAGTTTCGCTTCAGCACTGATGATGTTGTAGAAATAGTGTGCTCTGGTTGGTCTGGATTATTCGGGATTTTTTATTTTATACAGAAATAAATTCTTTATAATTCAGATGAGAATAAAGTTAGTGTTGATTAAAATGAAGGAAAACAAATATATTGATCTGAAATATAGCACATTAATTTAAAATTTATTTAGGTTCAATTACCAAACATACAATCTTAATTTAATTTAAAGCAAACAATACATTTAAAATATATGGGTTGTATGCACATTTTTTTTAATAAAAAAAAATATATATCCAAAAAGACAAGGCCTTAAAGGGTTAAACTCTTGTCACTGTAACAGACACATCTCTCTCTCTCACACACACACACACACACACACACACACACACACACACACACACACACACACACACACACACACACACACACACACACATGTCAAGTCACTTACATTTTTAGATGCAATATTGAATAAGCAGAAAAATCGGATTTTCTGCTCTGAAAATATAAATAAGCAAAAAAATTGAATAAGCACTTTGAATATTCTAAACAGAATAAGCAATAGTCGCTAATGAATAAGTACTAGTACTTAATGGAATAGATACTAGTATCTAAAAAATAAGTACTAGTAGCATGAAAATAGAGACTAGTAGGTTAAAATGATTAAATGTTAAAACGGCTTGCCATATTGGCTCAGAGAGAGAGAAAGAGAAAATGACCTTTTAGATACTAGTACCTATTAATAGATACTAGTATTTATTCAATAAATACTAGTACTAAGTCATTAGATACTAGTACCTATTAAATAGATACCAGTACTTATTCATTAGCTACTAATACGTATTCAAAAGAATATCTAAAGAATAAGCACTAGTATCTAAAGAATAGGCACTAGTACTAAAGAATAAGTACTAGTCGCTAATGAATAAGTACCAGTACTTAATGGAATAGATACTAGTATCTAAAAATAAGTACTAGTAGCATGAAAATAGAGACTAGTAGGTTAAAATGATTAAATGTTAAAGCGGCTTGCCATATTGGCTCAGAGAGAGAGAGAGAGAAAATGACCCTATTCAAACCACAATATCTGACTTTCTGAGGGTCGGAGCTAATTACTTTAAATTAGAAAGTTGTTTGGCTTGAGGAGAAGAATATACACGCTGAGTTTTGTAACTGTAGATAAAACTAACCCCCCCACTTTTGTCAAAAGCATTTAGAAAGTGACACACTTCCTGCTGCCAGTTGGTGGCGCTATAACTTTGACTCACAATAGTCACATCCATGTGATCGGCCTCTTACAGCGAACATACTGTTGAAGTTTCATCAAGATCAGTTAATGTATGCAGAAGTTATAACACACTTCCTGTTTCCATTATTCGCCATAAATTTGTTTCCTCGCCACGGCCAAACCGTTCGAGATATGAAAAATCCCCTGGCAATTTTTCATCCTCAATGTCTTGACATCATGCTGACCGAGTTTCCTTGCGATTGGTTGAATTCTCTAGGAGGAGTATATCGAATTCCAGGGGCATACGCTTCCAAACAAACCATAATAGCCGACTTCCTGTTGGGCTGGGGTAAAAAGTAAAAGTACAAAGGATATATGAACCGATGAGATCTATATGTGTACCGAGTTTCATATTATTACATGGAAGCGTGTTTGATTTATGGACCAAGTTTTCGGACCCCGTTCCAGGGGGCGCTGTCGAGCCCCCCTGCCACGCCCGGGTACCAGCTTCAGCCCGGCCCTGATGGCCGCGGGTTCTGACCAGTGTGCAAAGTTTCAAGAGTTTTCGTGCACGTTAAGAGCCCCAAAAGTGCCCGAATAGTCGATAAAATAATAATAATAATAATAATAAATATAGCTGCGAGCAGCGATTACGGGCCCAAGCCGGTGGCACCGCAACCCCGGTGCCTTTAGTAACCTAAAGGCACCAGAGTGGCGGTGCCGCCGGCTTTGGCCCTTCATCGCTGCTCGCAGCTATATTTATATATATATATATATATATATATATATATATATATATATATATATATATATATATATATATAAACAAGCCGGTGGCACCGCCACCCTGGTGCCTTAAGGGTTACTGTGCATGACGGGTAATAACTTAACCCCGCTTTGACTGTTGAGAAGATGTGTGCTGTAGAGCTTGCATTGGTGTGGGCTCTGCAAAAGTGTGCATTGAGGGCACATATCATATGCGTGAGCAAACTTCTGAATCCTAAAATGAAAAATGAGACACCCTACGGTCTCATGGACTTAATGGACACATGAAATAAGTACACAAGATTGAAAGTTATATGAAGTGTGCCAGGACAGAATATTACTTGCCTGATCTGATTAGAAAAAATTGTTTTTGTGTGTGTGTGTGTGTGTGTGTGTGTGTGTGTGTGTGTGTGTGTGTGTGTGTGTGTGTGTGTGTGTGTGTGAGAGACGTGATTGAACAATGTAGACATAAAAACATACTCCGTCCTTTTGTTCATACAGGACATTATTCAAACTGCAAACTGTTTACTTATATTTGTGTACAATCGCAATAAAACACAACATTGTGCTTTTGTCAAACTGTAAACTACAAATGTCACCCAACCAAAATCTCTTACACACACACACGCGCACACACACACACACACACATACACGTAGTTTAAAAGCAAAAAAAAATCTTTTGGACATTCAGCATATTGCATTGGTTTTCATTTCTTGTTCTCGAACAGAGCCCTAATCTGTTTATTTTTTCAGTTACACATTCTACATTGATTAAAAAAGAAAAATCAAATGTGTTTTTATTATATACAGAAAAAAATAATCTATCATTCAGATGAGAATAAAGTTAGTGTTAGTTTAAATGTTAAGGAAAACAAATATATGATCTGATATATAGCACATTCATTTAAAATTCATTCAGGTTCAATTACCAAACATACAAATCTTAATGTAATTTAAAGCAAACAATACATTTAAAATATATGGGTTGTATGCCTATTTTTTTATTTAAAAAGATATATATCCAAAAAGACAAGGCCTAAACTTTAACAAGGGTTAAACAATCACTGTAACAGACGCAATCACACACACACACACACACACACACACACACACACAAACACACAAGTCAAATCACTTACATTTTAGATGCAATATTGACTTTTTTCTGTTTCAGCAGCGAAAATAGTTCAACAAAGATCACAGCAGAACCATCGAGCATCTCACAGCAACGCGTTCTCATTACTGAATGATTCAGCATTTTGAACGAATCGGTTGACTCAAAGATTCAATGACCAATCCATAATCTGTCTCATTCATGAATGACTCAACCGTTCGAACGAATTGTTTGAACGAATGAATCAATGACTCGCTCATTAAGACGGTCGCCTGGCGACACCTAATGACGGTTTAGTGTTATGTTTAAAAGTATCATTCTTCCCAACGATTTTTAATTGACTTATATTTAAAACAATCTCATAACATTATTTAATGCATTGTTATTTTTCAGTGTAAACGATTTAATTTGATCAGCCCTACCTAGGGTAAAAGCCATATAGTGTCTTATCATTCTAAATAATTGAATTTATTGATCAAATTTACAAATTAAAAATGAAAGATGAAGCATACATTTAATAAGACTGGACCGGGGTGCCCTGCATATATTACAATTTGCAGATTTAAATATACCATTGCCCCCCACCGTCAATTTGATGTGTGTGTTTGTGTGTGTGTGTGTGTGTGTGTTTAATAAAATCATTTAGTCACTACAATTAAAACCTGAACGGGTTTGCTTACTAAATTGTGAGCTGAACGAAAGTTGCAGCAAAGATCAGCAACCGGAGTCAAATTTCATTAATCACGAGTTGAGAGTGAGCGTCTCTCTCTGCTGTGTTATGCTGCATCACACGGGCATTCATAACGCTGCGCGTCCACGACGATGAGCGAGCAGAACAGAGTGAACGTTTTTTAGTTCATTCCTACTTCCATAGGAATTCCCTCGAGCGCTCTGCACGCACCACCATTATCAATGTCCGTGTGGACGTCCGCGATCGAACAGTGGAAACATTGGCTACTCCGTCATTTTATTCAAGAAGATCATTCAAACTGCAAAGTGTTTACTTATTTTTGGATACTCGCAATCAAACACAACATTGTGATTTTGTAAAATACATTCAAGAAATCCGCCCCCGAAATGGGGCTTCTTTTAAAATGAAACGAAAATGCTCACAGCTGCACGTCTTGTGGAGACGTCCGTTACTTTCGCTTTCAAGTTAGCGACTTTAAAGCCCCCAGCGGAGTCACGGTGGGAAAATATTCCCATAGTAGCATCCCTACAATTTAATACAATTGGCCTACCTGATTTTGAACACAAGAGGGCAGTAAAGCACTGTGAATGATTTTTATTTTTTTATTTTTTTGGCTAAACAACCATTCTGGCTGTTTTTAAACTTAAACATAAATCTTAAATTGAAAAAAAGGAATACAATGGGTTTAGTTCTAATATTAGTATAATTTTATAGAAAAATAAATGGTGTATAATTACATTTTAGAAAGATATGAGACATTTCCTGATTCTCTTTTTGACATAATCCCTCGCCATAGCAAAACCGTTTGAGATATTCAATATCCGTTCACAATTTAGCATCTTTAATGTATTTTCATCAAGTTGAAAAAGTTTTGTAACTGTAGATGAAAGTAACCCCCCCCCCCACCCACTTTTGTCACAAAAGGTGGCGCTACTGAGCCCCTGCACCACGCCCGTTTCTGAAACTTTGCACATGTCTACTGGCTAATAAATGTGATCTGTCTGTCGAGTTTCATGCAATTTTAAGCAATTTCAGGCATGCTAAGAGTCTCAAAAGCATCCAAAAAGAATATTAAAGTTTGATGCGTTGCCATGGCAACAGTATCTAAGATATCAATAATCCTTTCACAGGTCTACATCTGGCGAGTGTCTACATTATACACATCAAGTTTGAAGCAAATCGGGTAAAAATAAGAGGGTGATTTCAAAGCATTTTGAAAGTGACACACTTCCTGCTGCCAGTTGGTGGCGCTATAACTTTGACTCACAATAGTCACATCCATGTGATCGGCTTCTTACAGCGAACACACTGTTGAAGTTTCATCAAGATCAGTTAATGTATGCAGAAGTTATAACACACTTCCTGTTTCCATTATTCGCCATAAATTCGTTTCCTCGTCACGGCCAAACCGTTCGAGATATCAGAAATCCCCTGGCAATTTTTCATCCTCAATGTCTTGACATCATGCTGACCGAGTTTCGTTGCGATTGGTTGAATTCTCTAGGAGGAGTATATCGAATTCCAGGGGCATACGCTTCCAAACAAACCATAATAGCCGACTTCCTGTTGGGCTGGGGTAAAAAGTAAAAGTACAAAGGATATATAAATCGATGAGATCTATATGTGTACCGAGTTTCATATTATTACATGCAAGCGTGTTTGATTTATGGACCAAGTTTTCGGACCCCGTTCCAGGGGGCGCTGTCGAGCCCCCCTGCCACGCCCGGGTACCAGCTTCAGCCCGGCCCTGATGGCCACGGGTTCTGACCAGTGTGCAAAGTTTCAAGAGTTTTCGTGCACGTTAAGAGCCCCAAAAGTGCCCGAATAGTCGATAAAATAATAATAATAATAATAATAATAATAATAATCCTAAGGAAAACAATAGGGCCTTCGCCTTTTCAAGGCTTGGGCCCTAATAATAATAAATATAGCTGCGAGCAGCGATTACGGGCCCAAGCCGGTGGCACCGCAACCCCGGTGCCTTTAGTTACCTAAAGGCACCAGGGTGGCGGTGCCGCCGGCTTGGGCCCTTCATCGCTGCTCGCAGCTATATTTTTTTATATATATATATATATATATATATATATTTATATATTTATATATATATATATATTTATATATATTTATATATATATATATATAAAGCCGGTGGCACCGCCACCCTGGTGCCTTTAGGGTTATTGTGCACGACGTGACACAAAATATCTGCTTGCTATCTGCCGAACGGCTCTGGTAGTTTCGCTTCAGCACTGATGATGTTGTAGAAATAGTGCGCTCTGGTTGGTCTGGATTATTCTGGATTTTTTATTTTATACAGAAATAAATTCTTTATAATTCAGATGAGAATAAAGTTAGTGTTGATTAAAATGAAGGAAAACAAATATATTGATCTGAAATATAGCACATTAATTTAAAATTTATTTAGGTTCAATTACCAAACATACAATCTTAATTTAATTTAAAGCAAACAATACATTTAAAATATATGGGTTGTATGCACATTTTTTTTAATAAAAAAAAATATATCCAAAAAGACAAGGCCTTAAAGGGTTAAACTCTTGTCACTGTAACAGACACATCTCTCTCTCTCTCTCTCACACACACACACACACACACACACACACACACACGTCAAGTCACTTACATTTTTAGATGCAATATTGAATAAGCAGAAAAATCGGATTTTCTGCTCTGAAAATATAAATAAGCAAAAAAATTGAATAAGCACTTTGAATATTCTAAACAGAATAAGCAATAGTCGCTAATGAATAAGTACTAGTACTTAATGGAATAGATACTAGTATCTAAAAAATAAGTACTAGTAGCATGAAAATAGAGACTAGTAGGTTAAAATGATTAAATGTTAAAACGGCTTGCCATATTGGCTCAGAGAGAGAGAAAGAGAAAATGACCTTTTAGATACTAGTACCTATTAATAGATACTAGTATTTATTCAATAAATACTAGTACTAAGTCATTAGATACTAGTACCTATTAAATAGATACCAGTACTTATTCATTAGCTACTAATACGTATTCAAAAGAATATCTAAAGAATAAGCACTAGTATCTAAAGAATAGGCACTAGTACTAAAGAATAAGCACTAGTCGCTAATGAATAAGTACCAGTACTTAATGGAATAGATACTAGTATCTAAAAATAAGTACTAGTAGCATGAAAATAGAGACTAGTAGGTTAAAATGATTAAATGTTAAGGCGGCTTGCCATATTGGCTCAGAGAGAGAGAGAGAGAAAATGACCCTATTCAAACCACAATATCTGACTTTCTGAGGGTCGGAGCTAATTACTTTAAATTAGAAAGTTGTTTGGCTTGATGAGAAGAATATACACGCTGAGTTTTGTAACTGTAGATAAAACTAACCCCCCCACTTTTGTCAAAAGCATTTAGAAAGTGACACACTTCCTGCTGCCAGTTGGTGGCGCTATAACTTTGACTCACAATAGTCACATCCATGTGATCGGCCTCTTACAGCGAACATACTGTTGAAGTTTCATCAAGATCAGTTAATGTATGCAGAAGTTATAACACACTTCCTGTTTCCATTATTCGCCATAAATTTGTTTCCTCGCCACGGCCAAACCGTTCGAGATATGAAAAATCCCCTGGCAATTTTTCATCCTCAATGTCTTGACATCATGCTGACCGAGTTTCCTTGCGATTGGTTGAATTCTCTAGGAGGAGTATATCGAATTCCAGGGGCATACGCTTCCAAACAAACCATAATAGCCGACTTCCTGTTGGGCTGGGGTAAAAAGTAAAAGTACAAAGGATATATGAACCGATGAGATCTATATGTGTACCGAGTTTCATATTATTACATGGAAGCGTGTTTGATTTATGGACCAAGTTTTCGGACCCCGTTCCAGGGGGCGCTGTCGAGCCCCCCTGCCACGCCCGGGTACCAGCTTCAGCCCGGCCCTGATGGCCGCGGGTTCTGACCAGTGTGCAAAGTTTCAAGAGTTTTCGTGCACGTTAAGAGCCCCAAAAGTGCCCGAATAGTCGATAAAATAATAATAATAATAATAATAAATATAGCTGCGAGCAGCGATTACGGGCCCAAGCCGGTGGCACCGCAACCCCGGTGCCTTTAGTAACCTAAAGGCACCAGAGTGGCGGTGCCGCCGGCTTTGGCCCTTCATCGCTGCTCGCAGCTATATATATATATATATATATATATATATATATATATATAAACAAGCCGGTGGCACCGCCACCCTGGTGCCTTAAGGGTTACTGTGCATGACGGGTAATAACTTAACCCCGCTTTGACTGTTGAGAAGATGTGTGCTGTAGAGCTTGCATTGGTGTGGGCTCTGCAAAAGTGTGCATTGAGGGCACATATCATATGCGTGAGCAAACTTCTGAATCCTAAAATGAAAAATGAGACACCCTACGGTCTCATGGACTTAATGGACACATGAAATAAGTACACAAGATTGAAAGTTATATGAAGTGTGCCAAGACAGAATATTACTTGCCTGATCTGATTAGAAAAAATTGTTTTTGTGTGTGTGTGTGTGTGTGTGTGTGTGTGTGTGTGTGTGTGTGTGTGTGTGTGTGTGTGTGTGTGTGTGTGTGTGTGTGTGTGTGTGTGTGTGTGTGTGTGTGTGTGTGTGTGTGTGTGTGTGTGTGTGTGAGAGACGTGATTGAACAATGTAGACATAAAAACATACTCCGTCCTTTTGTTCATACAGGACATTATTCAAACTGCAAACTGTTTACTTATATTTGTGTACAATCGCAATAAAACACAACATTGTGCTTTTGTCAAACTGTAAACTACAAATGTCACCCAACCAAAATCTCTTACACACACACACGCGCACACACACACACACACACATACACGTAGTTTAAAAGCAAAAAAAAATCTTTTGGACATTCAGCATATTGCATTGGTTTTCATTTCTTGTTCTCGAACAGAGCCCTAATCTGTTTATTTTTTCAGTTACACATTCTACATTGATTAAAAAAGAAAAATCAAATGTGTTTTTATTATATACAGAAATAAATAATCTATCATTCAGATGAGAATAAAGTTAGTGTTAGTTTAAATGTTAAGGAAAACAAATATATGATCTGATATATAGCACATTCATTTAAAATTCATTCAGGTTCAATTACCAAACATACAAATCTTAATGTAATTTAAAGCAAACAATACATTTAAAATATATGGGTTGTATGCCTATTTTTTTATTTAAAAAGATATATATCCAAAAAGACAAGGCCTAAACTTTAACAAGGGTTAAACAATCACTGTAACAGACGCAATCACACACACACACACACACACACACACACACACACAAACACACAAGTCAAATCACTTACATTTTAGATGCAATATTGACTTTTTTCTGTTTCAGCAGCGAAAATAGTTCAACAAAGATCACAGCAGAACCATCGAGCATCTCACAGCAACGCGTTCTCATTACTGAATGATTCAGCATTTTGAACGAATCGGTTGACTCAAAGATTCAATGACCAATCCATAATCTGTCTCATTCATGAATGACTCAACCGTTCGAACGAATTGTTTGAACGAATGAATCAATGACTCGCTCATTAAGACGGTCGCCTGGCGACACCTAATGACGGTTTAGTGTTATGTTTAAAAGTATCATTCTTCCCAACGATTTTTAATTGACTTATATTTAAAACAATCTCATAACATTATTTAATGCATTGTTATTTTTCAGTGTAAACGATTTAATTTGATCAGCCCTACCTAGGGTAAAAGCCATATAGTGTCTTATCATTCTAAATAATTGAATTTATTGATCAAATTTACAAATTAAAAATGAAAGATGAAGCATACATTTAATAAGACTGGACCGGGGTGCCCTGCATATATTACAATTTGCAGATTTAAATATACCATTGCCCCCCACCGTCAATTTGATGTGTGTGTTTGTGTGTGTGTGTGTGTGTGTGTTTAATAAAATCATTTAGTCACTACAATTAAAACCTGAACGGGTTTGCTTACTAAATTGTGAGCTGAACGAAAGTTGCAGCAAAGATCAGCAACCGGAGTCAAATTTCATTAATCACGAGTTGAGAGTGAGCGTCTCTCTCTGCTGTGTTATGCTGCATCACACGGGCATTCATAACGCTGCGCGTCCACGACGATGAGCGAGCAGAACAGAGTGAACGTTTTTTAGTTCATTCCTACTTCCATAGGAATTCCCTCGAGCGCTCTGCACGCACCACCATTATCAATGTCCGTGTGGACGTCCGCGATCGAACAGTGGAAACATTGGCTACTCCGTCATTTTATTCAAGAAGATCATTCAAACTGCAAAGTGTTTACTTATTTTTGGATACTCGCAATCAAACACAACATTGTGATTTTGTAAAATACATTCAAGAAATCCGCCCCCGAAATGGGGCTTCTTTTAAAATGAAACGAAAATGCTCACAGCTGCACGTCTTGTGGAGACGTCCGTTACTTTCGCTTTCAAGTTAGCGACTTTAAAGCCCCCAGCGGAGTCACGGTGGGAAAATATTCCCATAGTAGCATCCCTACAATTTAATACAATTGGCCTACCTGATTTTGAACACAAGAGGGCAGTAAAGCACTGTGAATGATTTTTATTTTTTTATTTTTTTGGCTAAACAACCATTCTGGCTGTTTTTAAACTTAAACATAAATCTTAAATTGAAAAAAAGGAATACAATGTGTTTAGTTCTAATATTAGTATAATTTTATAGAAAAATAAATGGTGTATAATTACATTTTAGAAAGATATGAGACATTTCCTGATTCTCTTTTTGACATAATCCCTCGCCATAGCAAAACCGTTTGAGATATTCAATATCCGTTCACAATTTAGCATCTTTAATGTATTTTCATCAAGTTGAAAAAGTTTTGTAACTGTAGATGAAAGTAACCCCCCCCCCACCCACTTTTGTCACAAAAGGTGGCGCTACTGAGCCCCTGCACCACGCCCGTTTCTGAAACTTTGCACATGTCTACTGGCTAATAAATGTGATCTGTCTGTCGAGTTTCATGCAATTTTAAGCAATTTCAGGCATGCTAAGAGTCTCAAAAGCATCCAAAAAGAATATTAAAGTTTGATGCGTTGCCATGGCAACAGTATCTAAGATATCAATAATCCTTTCACAGGTCTACATCTGGCGAGTGTCTACATTATACACATCAAGTTTGAAGCAAATCGGGTAAAAATAAGAGGGTGATTTCAAAGCATTTTGAAAGTGACACACTTCCTGCTGCCAGTTGGTGGCGCTATAACTTTGACTCACAATAGTCACATCCATGTGATCGGCTTCTTACAGCGAACACACTGTTGAAGTTTCATCAAGATCAGTTAATGTATGCAGAAGTTATAACACACTTCCTGTTTCCATTATTCGCCATAAATTCGTTTCCTCGTCACGGCCAAACCGTTCGAGATATCAGAAATCCCCTGGCAATTTTTCATCCTCAATGTCTTGACATCATGCTGACCGAGTTTCGTTGCGATTGGTTGAATTCTCTAGGAGGAGTATATCGAATTCCAGGGGCATACGCTTCCAAACAAACCATAATAGCCGACTTCCTGTTGGGCTGGGGTAAAAAGTAAAAGTACAAAGGATATATAAATCGATGAGATCTATATGTGTACCGAGTTTCATATTATTACATGCAAGCGTGTTTGATTTATGGACCAAGTTTTCGGACCCCGTTCCAGGGGGCGCTGTCGAGCCCCCCTGCCACGCCCGGGTACCAGCTTCAGCCCGGCCCTGATGGCCACGGGTTCTGACCAGTGTGCAAAGTTTCAAGAGTTTTCGTGCACGTTAAGAGCCCCAAAAGTGCCCGAATAGTCGATAAAATAATAATAATAATAATAATAATAATAATAATAATAATAATAATAATAATCCTAAGGAAAACAATAGGGCCTTCGCCTTTTCAAGGCTTGGGCCCTAATAATAATAATAAATATAGCTGCGAGCAGCGATTACGGGCCCAAGCCGGTGGCACCGCAACCCCGGTGCCTTTAGTTACCTAAAGGCACCGGGGTGGCGGTACCACCGGCTTTGGCCCTTCATCGCTGCTCGCAGCTATATTTATTTATATATATATATATATATATATAAAGCCGGTGGCACCGCCACCCTGGTGCCTTTAGGGTTATTGTGCACGACGTGCAAAAACGTAACCCTGCTTTGACTGTCGAAAAGAAGTGTGCTGTAGAGCTTGTATCAGTGTGGGCTCTGCAAAAGTGTGCATTGAGGGCACATGTCAACCACAAAGTATGCGAGAGCAACCTTCTGAAAGGTCAGGTCTACATCCAGGTCTACATCTGCCGTGTGTTTACATCATAGTAGTGAAGTTTGAAGCAATCAGGTGATTTCAAAGCTTTTTGAAAGTTACAGACTTCCTGCTGCCAGTTGGTGGCGCTATAACCGGGGTGGCGGTGCCGCCGGCTTTGGCCCTTTCATCGCTGCTCGCAGCTATATTTATATATATATATACACACACACACACACACACATATATATATATATATATATACATATATATATATATATTGTTTTTTTAAGAGACAAGACAGAATATTACTTGCCTGATCTGATTAGAAAAATAGTGTTTGTGTGTGTGTGTGTGTGTGTGTGTGTGTGTGTGGCGTAATTGAACAATGTAGACATAAAGACATACTCCGTCCTTTTGTTCATACAGGACATTATTCAAACTGCAAAGTGTTTACTTATATTTGTGTACACTCGCAATAAAACACAACATTGTGCTTTTGTCAAACTATAAACTCTTGTCAAACTGTAAACTACAACTGTCACCCAACCAAAATCTCTTACACACACACACACACACACACACACACACACACACACACACAGTTTAAAAGCAAAAAATATCAAACAATCCTATTTAAAAACAGTCTGTGGGAGCCATCTTTTGGACATTCATCATATCGCATTGGTTTTCATTTCTTGTCATCAAACATAGCCCTAATCTGTTTATTTTTTCAGTTACACATTCTACACTGATTAAAAAAGAAAAATCAAAGGTGTTTTTATTTTATACAGAAATAAATAATCTATCATTCA
Organism: Rhinichthys klamathensis goyatoka; assembly: GCF_029890125.1. Lineage (NCBI taxonomy): Eukaryota > Metazoa > Chordata > Actinopteri > Cypriniformes > Leuciscidae > Rhinichthys > Rhinichthys klamathensis. Next base: position 993,902 of record NW_026607022.1, read on the forward strand.
GATGAGAATAAAGTTAGTGTTAGTTCAAATTTTAAGGAAAACAAATATATGATCTGAAATATAGCACATTCATGTAAAATTCATTTAGGTTTGATTACCAAACATACAATCTTAATGTAATTTAAAGCAAACAATACATTTAAAATATATGGGTTGTATGACTATTTTTTAATATAAAAAGATATATATCCAAAAAGACAAGGTCTAAAGTTTAACAAGGGTTAAACTCTTGTCACTGTAACAGACACAATCTCTCTCACACACACGTCAAATCACTTACATTTTATATGCAATATTGACTTTTTTCTGTTTCAGCAGTGAAACTAGTTAAACAAAGATCACAGCAGAACCATTGCGCATCTCACAGCAACGTGTTTTCTCATTACTGAATGATTCAGCATTTTGAACGAATCGGTTGACTGAAAGATTCAATGACCAATCCATAATCTGTCTCATTCATGAATGACTCAGCCGTTCGAACGAATCGTTCGAACAAATGAATCAATGACTCGCTCATTAAGACGGTCGCCTGGCGACACCTAATGACGGTTTAGTGATATGTTTAAAAGTATCATTCTTTCAAACGATTGTTAATTAACTCATATTTGAAACATAAGCTATATATATATATATATATATATATATATATATATATATATATGTATATAGGGCCTATATATATATATATATTATACACACACATATATATACGCAAAAATAAAATAAAAACACATTTGAAACGTGTTTGCTTACTAAATTGTGAGCTGAACGAAAGTTGCAGCAAATATCAGCAACAGGAGTCAAATTTCATTAATCACGAGAGTGAAGAGCTGACTGAAAAGATGATGACGGAATAGGCTATTTTATGTAAAAGCGCCTATTTAAGCGAATCTGTCATTGTACTCTTTTGTTGTTGTGTTTTCCGTGAAAAATAATAGACTATTGAACTCACAATTCAAGCAATCGGCCTCCAATATTGCACTAATTTTAAAGTGACACTAAAAAGTATGCGGCTGCACTGGCATTCATAACGGTGCGCGTCCATGGCGACGAGCGAGCAGAGCTGAGCGAACGTTTAGTTAATTTATTCATTCGACCGCTCTGCAAGCGCCACCATTATCAATGTGGACGTCCGTATTTAAAAGCTCTCGATCCTCAGTCACATACTAAATATGTATATAATTTTGAACACAAGAGGGCAGTATAGCCCTATGTATGAGTTGGTGTTTAAACTAAACTATCACTCAAAGAGCCCCCCCCCCCCCTCCCCCCTCCCCACACAGACACACACAAACAGAATGGCAGGGGGACAAGAAATCTATTCAAACTACAATATCTGACTTTCTGTTGCTCTGAGCTAATGACTTTAAATTAGAAAGTCGATTGGCTTGATGAGAACAATATGCGTGGCAAGTTTTGTAACTGTAGGTAAAACGAGCAAAGTTATAACACACTTTATGTGTCCTTTTTTAGTCATAAAATTAATTTCCTCACCACGGCCAAACCGTTCGAGATATCAAAAATTCCTCCGGAATTTAGCATCATCAATGTCTTGACGTCATGCTGACCGAGTTTGCTTGAAATCCGATCAATTCCCAAGGAGAATTAAATAGAATTTCAGGGGTATGCGTTTCCAAACAAACCATGATAGCCGGCTTCCTGTTGGGATGTCGTAAAACTTAGAGCACGAAAGTTGTTCAACCCAATGAGATCTATAAGTGTACTGAGTTTCATATTATTACATGCAAGTGTCTTTGATTTATGGACAAGTGTTCGAATCCCAGTCCAGGGGGCGCTGTCGGTCCGCCCTGCCACGCCCGGGTACCAGCTTCAGTCCGGCCCTGATGGCCACGGGTTCTGACCCGTGTGCAAAGTTTCAAGAGTTTTAGAGGATGTTAAGGGCCCCAAAAGCCCCCGAAACCTTGATCAACAATAATTAAAAGCTTTGTCACTCAAACAGACACATCCCCCTCCCCCACAGACACAGAGGTATGCAGAGAGAGGGAGAGAGGGACAGAGATTACTCCAAAACATCCCATTCAAACCAAAATATCTGACTTCCTGTTGTTCGGAACCAAAATCTGTAAATTAGAAAGTTGTCCGGCTTGATCTGAACAATATGCCTACCGAGTTTTAAGATTGCAGGTAAAACTATGAAACTAACCCTCTCACTTTTGTCAAAAGGTGGCGCTACTGAGTCCCTGCACCACGCCCGTTTCTGAAACTTTGCACATGTCTACTGGCTAATATATGTGACATGTCTGTCGAGTTTCATGCAATTTCAAGCATGCTAAGAGTCTCAAAAGCATCAAAAAAGAATTTTAAAGTTTGATGTGTTGCCACGGCAACAGAATCAAAGATATCAAGAATCCATTCACAGGTCTACATCTGGCGTATGTTTACATTATACAGATGAAGTTTGAAGCAAATTGGGTTAAAATAAGAGGGTGATTTCGAAGCATTTTGAAAGTGACACACTTCCTGCTGCCAGTTGGTGGCGCTATAACTTTGACTCACAATAGTCACATCCATGTGATCGGCCTCTTACAGCGAACACACTGTTGAAGTTTCATCAAGATCAGTTAATGTATGCTGAAGTTATAACACACTTCCTGTTTCACGTTTCTCGCCATAATTTCGTTTCCTCGCCACGGCCGAACCGTTCGAGATATCAAAAATCCCCTCGCAATTTTTCATCCTCAATGTCTTGACTTCATGCTGACCGAGTTTCGTGGCATTTCTTTGAATTCTCTAGGAGAAGTACTTTAAATTCCATTGCATGCGTTTTACAAACAACCCTAAATAGCCGACTTCCTGTTGGGCTGGGGTAAAAAGTAAGAGCATGAAGTATATATGAACCGATGAGATCTATATGTGTACCGAGTTTCATATTCTTACATACAAGCGTGTTTGATTTATGGACCAAGTTTTCGGACCCCGTTCCAGGGGGCGCTGTCGAGCCCCCCTGCCACGCCCGGGTACCATCTTCACCCCGACCCTGATGGCCGCGGGTTCTGACCCGCGTGCAAAGTTTCAAGAGTTTTCGTGCACGTTAAGAGCCCCAAAAGTGCCCGAATAGTCGTAAGAAAAATAAAAGAGGAGAAAAAAAAAAAAAAATATAGCTGCGAGCAGCGATTACGGGCCCAAGCCGGTGGCACCGCAACCCCGGTTCCTTTAGTTACCTAAAGGCACCGGGGTGGCGGTGCCGCCGGCTTTGGCCCTTCATCGCTGCTCGCAGCTATATTTATATATATATATATATATATATATATATATATATATATATATATATATATATATATATATATATAAATTATATATATATATAAAAAAATAAAAAAAAATATATATATATATATATCACTTGCCTTACCGGATTAGAACAATGAAAACAATAAAAAAATAACTAGGGAATCACTAAACCGAGAGAATTAATCTGTTTTGATGATACACTCAAAATATTACACAAGCAATTCTTTAAATTTAATGATATTCAGAACAGAACAAGAATAAAAAAAAACTATAATTAAGAAATAACCGAAATAATTGAAAGCGAAAGTGAAAGTAGGTGGTGTTTGGCTCACGTAACTCTCTCATTAGAATCAAACTGTTTCAACATTTGCGATGTATTTGGATGCTAAACTATTCTTCATTATGGGCTTTGTACTTCACTCAGGTTTCAATATGTGTGTGTGTGTGTGTGTGTGTGTGTGTGTGTGTGTGTGTGTGTGTGTGTGTGTGTGTGTGTGTGTGTCTGTGTGTCTGTGTGTGTGTGTGGGTGAGGTGCGGGTGCGGGTGCGGGTGCGATTGAACTGTTACACATAAAAACATACTCCGTCATTTTGTTCATAGAGGACATCATTCAAACTGCAAAGTGTTTACTTATATTTGTGTACACTCGCAATAAAACACAACAAAGTGCTTTTGTCAAACTATAAACTCTTGTCAAACTGTAACCTACAACTGTCACCCAACTAAAATCACACGCACACACTGTCTAAAAGCAAAAAATATTTATCCAACCCCATTTAAAACAGTCTGTGGGAGCCATCTTTTGGACATTCACCATATCGCATTGATTTTCATTTATTGTCCTCAGAGCCCTAATCTGTTTATTTTTCAATTACACATTCTACATTGATTAAAAAAGAAAATTCTAATGTGTTTTTATTTTATACAGGAATAAGTTATTTATAATTCAGATGAGAATAAAGTTAGTGTTAGTTCAAATTTTAAGGAAAACAAATATATTGATCTGAAATATAGCACATTCATCTCAGGTTAAATTACCAAACATACAATCTTAATTTAATTTAAAGCAAACGATACATTTAAAATATATGGGTTGTATGCATATTTTGGAATTTAAAAAAAAGATATATATCCAAAAAGACAAGGCCTTAAACTTGAACAAGGGTTAAACTCTTGTCGCTGTAAGAGACACAATGATTCAGCATTTTGAACGAATCGATTGACTCAAAGATTCAATGACCAATCTATAAACATGTATTGTCTCATTCATGAATGACTCAGTCGTTCGAACGAATCATTTGAACGAATGAATCAATGACTCACTCATTAAGACGGTCGCCTGGCGACACCTAATGACGGTTTAGTGTTATGTTTAAAAGTATCATTCTTTCCAACTCATATTTAAAACAATCTCACATTATTTAATGCATTGTTATTTTTCAGTGTAAACGATTTAATTTGATCACCCCTACCTAGAGTAACAGCCATATAGTGTCTTATTATTCTAAATAATTGAATTTATTGATCAAATTTACAAATTAAAAATGAAAGATGAAGCATACATTTAATAAGACTAGACTAGGGGTGCCCAGCAGATATTACAATTGGCAGATTTAAATATACCATGGCCCCCCACCGTCAATTTGGTGTGTGTATAATAAAATCATTTAGTCACTACAATTAAAACTTGAACGTATTTGCTTACTAAATTGTGAGCAGAACGAAAGTTGCAGCAAAGATCAGCAACAGGAGTCAAAATTCATTAATCACGAGAGTGAAGAGCTGACTGGAAAAATTATGACGGAATATTTTGTGTAAAAGCGCCTATATAAGCGAATCTGTCATTTACTCTTTTGTTGTTGTCTTTTCCCTGAAAACCGGAAGCAATCGGTCCCCGATATGGCGCTAATTTTAGTGACACTAAAAAGTATGCGGCTGCACTGGAATTCATAACGGTGCGCGTCCATGGCGACGAGCGAGCAAAACAGAGCGAATGTTTTTTCATTTCTACTTCCATAGAAATTCATTCGAGCGCACTGTGAGCGCCACCACTATAAATGTCCGTGCGGACGTCCTTACTTTACTTTCACTTTTAACTTAGCGATTTAACACGTTTTACACGTCAAATAACCGGTGAGAAAATATTCTCGGAGTCACATAGGCTACCTAATATATTTAAATACAATAGGCCTACCTGATTTTGAACACAAGAGGGCAGTATAGCCCTATGTATTATTTGATATATTTATTTTTTTAACTGAATAGTGCATCCTGGCTGTTTTTAAACTTGTACATTACTCTTAAATTGAAAACAAGAATAAAATGGGTTTAGTTGTGATATTTGTATAATTTTATCTAGAAATAAATGGTGTATAATTAAATTTTTAGAAGATATGAGGCTTTTAGTGTTTATTTTTTTTTTACATGATTTTAATCCCTCGCCATAGCAAAACAATTAGAGATATTCAATAGATATTCACAATTATGCTTCTTTAATGTATTTTCATCATGTTGAAAAAGTTTGGTGGGAATAAAATAAACCACTTAAGAGGAGTGGGTAAAAATGTAGAGCCTGGTTTTGCAAAACATCCACATTAAGACAAAAATAGCCCACTTCCTGTTGGGCTGGCTTAAAGTTGTTTGGCCCGATGAGATCTATATACCGAGTTTCATAATATTACATGCAAGTGTGTTTGATTTATGGACCAAATTTTCTGACGAAGTTTATGGACCAAGTTAATTTAATTAATAAACTAATTATATAAAACTATTTTCAATGCACTACAATTCAACTGGTTATATGCCTTTACTTATTAATACAACTTATTTAAAAAATACAAGGCGTAAGACATTTATTTTCTTTTTTAATGCAGGCCAAACAACACAGCAGTCAAATGGTTAATCTAGCCCCCCTCCCCCTCCCCACACTCACAGACATACACACACACAGAGACGTAGGCTCAGAGAGAGAGAGAGACATAAAATGACAATTTTCAAACCAAAATATCTGACTTCCTGTTGGTTGGAGCTATTGAGTGTAAATTAGAAACTTGTCTGGCTGGAGGAGAACAATACACATACCGATTTTTATTACTGTAGATAAAATTAATCTCCCCACTTTTGACAAAAGGTGGCGCTACTGAGCCCTCAACACGCCCGTTTCTGAAACTTTGCACATGTCTACTGGCTAATAAATGAGATGTGTCTGTCGAGTTTCATGCAATTTTAAGCAATTTCAGGCATGCTAAGAGTCTCAAAAGCATAAAAAAAGAATATTAAAGTTTGATGCGTTGCCACGACAACAGTATCTAAGATATCAAGAATCCATTCACAGGTCTACATCTGCCGTGTGTTTACATTATAGTAGTGAAGTTTGAAGCAAATCGGGTAAAAATAAGAGGGTGATTTCAAAGCATTTAGGAAGTGACACACTTCCTTCTGCCAGTTGGTGGCGCTATAACTTTGACTCACAATAGTCACATCCATGTGATCGGGCTCTTACAACGAACACACTGGTGAAGTTTCATCAAGATCAGTTAATGTATGCAGTAGTTATGACACACTTCCTGTTTCACGTTTCTCGCCATAATTTTGTTTCCTCGCCACGGCCAAACCGTTCGAGATATCAAAAATCCCCTCGCAAACTTTCATCCTCAATGTCTTGACTTCATGCTGACCGAGTTTCGTGCCGTTTGTTTGAATTCTCTAGGAGGAGTATTTCACATTCCATTGCGTGTGTTTTACCAACAACCCTAAATAGCCGACTTCCTGTTGGGCTGGGGTAAAAAGTAAGAGTGTGAAGTATATATGAAACGAGGAGATCTACATGTGTACCGAGTTTCATATTATTACATGCAAGCGTGTTTGATTTATGGACCATGTTTTCGGACCCCGTTCCAGGGGGCGCTGTCGAGCCCCCCTGCCACGCCCGGGTACCATCTTCAGCCCGGCCCTGATGGCCGCGGGTTCTGACCAGTGTGCAAAGTTTCAGGAGTTTTTGAGCATGTTAAGGCCTCCAAAAGTGTCCAAAAGGTAGCAGAAAAATAATAAGAATAATAATAAATATATATATATATAAATATAGCTGCGAGCAGCGATTACGGGCCCAAGCCGGTGGCACCGCAACCCCGGTGCCTTTAGTAACCTAAAGGCACCGGAGTGGCGGTGCCGCCGGCTTTGGCCCTTCATCGCTGCTCGCAGCTATATTTATATATATATATATAAACAAGCCGGTGGCACCGCCACCCTGGTGCCTTAAGGGTTACTGTGCATGACGGGTAATAACTTAACCCCGCTTTGACTGTTGAGAAGATGTGTGCTGTAGAGCTTGCATTGGTGTGGGCTCTGCAAAAGTGTGCATTGAGGGCACATATCATATGCGTGAGCAAACTTCTGAATCCTAAAATGAAAAATGAGACACCCTACGGTCTCATGGACTTAATGGACACATGAAATAAGTACACAAGATTGAAAGTTATATGAAGTGTGCCAAGACAGAATATTACTTGCCTGATCTGATTAGAAAAAATTGTTTGTGTGTGTGTGTGTGTGTGTGTGTGTGTGTGTGTGAGAGACGTGATTGAACAATGTAGACATAAAAACATACTCCGTCCTTTTGTTCATACAGGACATTATTCAAACTGCAAACTGTTTACTTATATTTGTGTACAATCGCAATAAAACACAACATTGTGCTTTTGTCAAACTGTAAACTACAAATGTCACCCAACCAAAATCTCTTACACACACACACGCACACACACACACACACACACACACACATACACGTAGTTTAAAAGCAAAAAAAAATCTTTTGGACATTCAGCATATTGCATTGGTTTTCATTTCTTGTTCTCGAACAGAGCCCTAATCTGTTTATTTTTTCAGTTACACATTCTACATTGATTAAAAAAGAAAAATCAAATGTGTTTTTATTATATACAGAAATAAATAATCTATCATTCAGATGAGAATAAAGTTAGTGTTAGTTTAAATGTTAAGGAAAACAAATATATGATCTGATATATAGCACATTCATTTAAAATTCATTCAGGTTCAATTACCAAACATACAAATCTTAATGTAATTTAAAGCAAACAATACATTTAAAATATATGGGTTGTATGCCTATTTTTTTATATAAAAAGATATATATCCAAAAAGACAAGGCCTAAACTTTAACAAGGGTTAAACAATCACTGTAACAGACACAATCACACACACACACACACACACACACACAAGTCAAATCACTTACATTTTAGATGCAATATTGACTTTTTTCTGTTTCAGCAGCGAAAATAGTTAAACAAAGATCACAGCAGAACCATCGAGCATCTCACAGCAACGCGTTCTCATTACTGAATGATTCAGCATTTTGAACGAATCGGTTGACTCAAAGATTCAATGACCAATCCATAATCTGTCTCATTCATGAATGACTCAACCGTTCGAACGAATTGTTTGAACGAATGAATCAATGACTCGCTCATTAAGACGGTCGCCTGGCGACACCTAATGACGGTTTAGTGTTATGTTTAAAAGTATCATTCTTCCCAACGATTTTTAATTGACTTATATTTAAAACAATCTCATAACATTATTTAATGCATTGTTATTTTTCAGTGTAAACGATTTAATTTGATCAGCCCTACCTAGGGTAAAAGCCATATAGTGTCTTATCATTCTAAATAATTGAATTTATTGATCAAATTTACAAATTAAAAATGAAAGATGAAGCATACATTTAATAAGACTGGACCGGGGTGCCCTGCATATATTACAATTTGCAGATTTAAATATACCATTGCCCCCCACCGTCAATTTGATGTGTGTGTTGTGTGTGTGTGTGTGTGTGTGTGTGTGTGTGTGTGTTTAATAAAATCATTTAGTCACTACAATTAAAACCTGAACGGGTTTGCTTACTAAATTGTGAGCTGAACGAAAGTTGCAGCAAAGATCAGCAACCGGAGTCAAATTTCATTAATCACGAGTTGAGAGTGAGCGTCTCTCTCTGCTGTGTTATGCTGCATCACACGGGCATTCATAACGCTGCGCGTCCACGACGATGAGCGAGCAGAACAGAGTGAACGTTTTTTAGTTCATTCCTACTTCCATAGGAATTCCCTCGAGCGCTCTGCACGCGCCACCATTATCAATGTCCGTGTGGACGTCCGCGATCGAACAGTGGAAACATTGGCTACTCCGTCATTTTATTCAAGAAGATCATTCAAACTGCAAAGTGTTTACTTATTTTTGGATACTCGCAATCAAACACAACATTGTGATTTTGTAAAATACATTCAAGAAATCCGCCCCCGAAATGGGGCTTCTTTTAAAATGAAACGAAAATGCTCACAGCTGCACGTCTTGTGGAGACGTCCGTTACTTCCGCTTTCAAGTTAGCGACTTTAAAGCCCCCAGCGGAGTCACGGTGGGAAAATATTCCCATAGTAGCATCCCTACAATTTAATACAATTGGCCTACCTGATTTTGAACACAAGAGGGCAGTAAAGCACTGTGAATGATTTTTATTTTTTTATTTTTTTGGCTAAACAACCATTCTGGCTGTTTTTAAACTTAAACATAAATCTTAAATTGAAAAAAAGGAATACAATGGGTTTAGTTCTAATATTAGTATAATTTTATAGAAAAATAAATGGTGTATAATTACATTTTAGAAAGATATGAAACATTTCCTGATTCTCTTTTTGACATAATCCCTCGCCATAGCAAAACCGTTTGAGATATTCAATATCCGTTCACAATTTAGCATCTTTAATGTATTTTCATCAAGTTGAAAAAGTTTTGTAACTGTAGATGAAAGTAACCCCCCCCCCCCCCACCCACTTTTGTCACAAAAGGTGGCGCTACTGAGCCCCTGCACCACGCCCGTTTCTGAAACTTTGCACATGTCTACTGGCTAATAAATGTGATCTGTCTGTCGAGTTTCATGCAATTTTAAGCAATTTCAGGCATGCTAAGAGTCTCAAAAGCATCCAAAAAGAATATTAAAGTTTGATGCGTTGCCATGGCAACAGTATCTAAGATATCAATAATCCTTTCACAGGTCTACATCTGGCGAGTGTCTACATTATACACATCAAGTTTGAAGCAAATCGGGTAAAAATAAGAGGGTGATTTCAAAGCATTTTGAAAGTGACACACTTCCTGCTGCCAGTTGGTGGCGCTATAACTTTGACTCACAATAGTCACATCCATGTGATCGGCTTCTTACAGCGAACACACTGTTGAAGTTTCATCAAGATCAGTTAATGTATGCAGAAATTATAACACACTTCCTGTTTCCATTATTCGCCATAAATTTGTTTCCTCGTCACGGCCAAACCGTTCGAGATATCAGAAATCCCCTGGCAATTTTTCATCCTCAATGTCTTGACATCATGCTGACCGAGTTTCGTTGCGATTGGTTGAATTCTCTAGGAGGAGTATATCGAATTCCAGGGGCATACGCTTCCAAACAAACCATAATAGCCGACTTCCTGTTGGGCTGGGGTAAAAAGTAAAAGTACAAAGGATATATGAACCGATGAGATCTATATGTGTACCGAGTTTCATATTATTACATGGAAGCGTGTTTGATTTATGGACCAAGTTTTCGGACCCCGTTCCAGGGGGCGCTGTCGAGCCCCCCTGCCACGCCCGGGTACCAGCTTCAGCCCGGCCCTGATGGCCGCGGGTTCTGACCAGTGTGCAAAGTTTCAAGAGTTTTCGTGCACGTTAAGAGCCCCAAAAGTGCCCGAATAGTCGATAAAATAATAATAATAATAATAAATATAGCTGCGAGCAGCGATTACGGGCCCAAGCCGGTGGCACCGCAACACCGGTGCCTTTAGTTACCTAAAGGCACCGGAGTGGCGGTGCCGCCGGCTTTGGCCCTTCATCGCTGCTCGCAGCTATATTTATATATATATATATATATATATATATATATATATATATATATATATATAAACAAGCCGGTGGCACCGCCACCCCGGTGCCTTTATATATATATATATATATATAAACAAGCCGGTGGCACCGCCACCCCGGTGCCTTTAGGGTTACTGTGCATGACGGGCAATATCGTAACTCCGCTTTGACCTTTGAGATGTGTGCTGTAAAGCTTGCATTGGTGTGGGCTCTGCAAAAGTGTGCATTGAGGGCACATATCAACCACAAAGTATGCGTGAGCAACCTTCTGAAACCTAAAATGAAAAATGAGACACCCTACGGTCTCATGGACTTAATGGACACATGAAATAATTTATGAAAGTTAAATCAATTGTGCCAAGACAGAATATTACTTGCCTGATCTGATTAGAAAAAAAGTTGTGTGTGTGTGTGTGTGTGTGTGTGTGTGTGTGTGTGTGTGTGTGTGTGTGTGTGTGTGTGTGAAACGTGATTGAACAATGTAGACATAAAAACATACTCCTTATGTTCATACAGGACATTATTCAAACTGTAAAGTGTTTACTTATATTTGTGAACAATCGCAATAAAACACAACATTGTGCTTTTGTCAAACTGTAAACTACAACTGTCACCCAACCAAAATCTCTTTTTTATTTTATACAGAAATAAATAATCTATCATTCAGATGAGAATAAAGTTAGTGTTAGTTCAAATTTTAAGGAAAACTCTGAAATATAGCACATTCATTTAAAATTCATTCAGGTTCAATTACCAAACATACAAATCTTAATGTAATTTAAAGCAAACAATACATTTAAAATATATGGGTTGTATGCCTATTTTTTTTATATAAAAAGATATATATCCAAAAAGACAAGGCCTAAACAATACATTTAAAATATATGGGTTGTATGCCTATTTTTTTTATATAAAAAGATATATATCCAAAAAGACAAGGCCTAAACTTTAACAAGGGTTAAACAATCACTGTAACAGACACAATCATACACACACACACACACACACACACAGACACAGACACAGACACACACACAAGTCAAATCACTTACATTTTATATGCAATATTGACTTTTTTCTGTTTCAGCACCCGCTCATTAAGACGGTCGCCTGGCGACACCTAGTGACGGTTTAGTGTTATTTGATTATACACTCAAAATATTCCACAACAAATCCTTTAAATTTAATGATATTCAGAACAGAACACGAATAAAAAAATAACTATAATAAAGCCAAAACGAAATAATTTAAAACAAAAGTAAAAGTAAGTGGTGTTAGGCTCACGTAAATCTCTCTTTAGAATCTAAATGTTGCAACATTTGCGATGTATTTGGATGCTAAACTATTCTTTATTACAGGCTTTGTACTTCACTCACGTTCCAATATCGACGGAAAAAATCATCCTCTTCACTTGTGCAAAAATGTGCTTGGAAAAATCACAGTGGAGCGGTGCTTACTGTGAATGATACAAATTGTACTACTGACTATTTCAACATAGCAGTGTAATCTGTATATGTTAGGTTGAATGTTTTATTATTGTGTGTGTGTGTGTGTGTGTTTGTGTGTGTGTGTGTGTGTGTGTGTGTGTCAGTGTGTGTGTGGGGGTCTGGGTGGCTCAGCGCGATTGAACAGTGAAACATACTCCGTCATTTTCTTCATACAGGACATCATTCAAACGTCAAAGTGTTTACTTATATTTGTGTACACTCGCAATAAAACACAACATTGTGTTTTTGTTAAATAAATTAAAGTAATACGTCCCCCGAAATGGCGCTAATTTTAAAATGAAACTAAAATGCTCACGGCTGCACGGGCATTCATAACTCTGCGCGCCCACGGTGAGGGACGAGCAGAACAGAGCGAACGTTGTTTAGTTCATTCCTACTTCCATAGGAATTAATTGAAAAAGCTCACTCTACTCTGCACCATTATTAATGAATTGTGCAGACGTCCTTATTTTACTTTAGCTTTTTACCTGATTTTGAACACAAGAGGGCAGTATAACACTATGTATGATTTGGGAAAAAATTTTTTTTGACTAAACAACCATTCTGGCTGTTTTTAAACTTAAACATTATTCTCTAATTGCTCTCACCATGCCCGTTTCTGAAACTCTGCACATGTCTACTGTCTAATAAATGTGATGTGTCTGTCGGGTTTCATGCAATTTCAAGTATGTTAAGAGTCTCAAAAGCATCAACAAAGAATAATAAAGTTTGATGCGTTGCCACGGCAACAGTATCTAAGATATCAATAATCCTTTCTCAGGTCTACATCTGCCGTGTGTCTACATTATACACATAAAGTTTGAAGCAAATTGGGTAAAAATAAGAGGGTGATTTCAAAGCCTTTAGGAAGTGACACACTTCCTGCTGCCAGTTGGTGGCCCTATAACTTTGACTCACAATAGTCACATCCATGTGATCGGACTCTTACAGCGAACACACTGCTGAAGTTTCATCAAGATCAGTTAATGTATGCAGAAGTTATAACACACTTCCTGTTTCCTTTATTCGCCATAAATTCGTTTCCTCGCCACGGCCAAACCGTTCGAGATATCAAAAATCCCCTGGCAACTTTTCATCCTCAATGTCTTGACTTCATGCTGACCGAGTTTCGTGGCGATTGGTTGAATTCTCTAGGAGGAGTATATCGAATTCCAGGGGCATACGCTTCCAAACAAACCATAATAGCCGACTTCCTGTTGGGCTGGGGTAAAAAGTAAAAGTACAAAGGATATATGAATCGATGAGATCTATATGTGTACCGAGTTTCATATTATTACATTCAAGCGTGTTTGATTTATGGACCAAGTTTTCGGACCCCGTTCCAGGGGGCGCTGTCGAGCCCCCTTGCCACGCCCGGGTACCAGCTTCAGCCCGGCCCTGATGGCCACGGGTTCTGACCCGTGTGCAAAGTTTCAAGAGTTTTTGAGCACGTTAAGGGCCCCCAAAGTGCGCTGAGAGTCTCAAAAGTATCCAAAAAGAATATTAAAGTTTGATGCGTTGTCACGGCAACAGCATCTAAGATATCAACAATCCTTTCACAGGTCTAAATCTGGCGTGTGTCTACATTATACACATCAAGTTTGAAGCAAATCGGGTAAAGCCTGTTTGATTTATGGACCAAGTTTTAGGACCCCATTCCAGGGGGCGCTGTCGAGCCCCCCTGCCACGCCCGGGTACCAGCTTCAGCCCGGCCCTGATGGCCGCGGTTTCTGACCCGTGTGCAAAGTTTCAAGAGTTTTTGAGCATGTTAAGGGCCCCAAAAGTGCGCTAAGAATCTCAAAAGTATCCAAAAAGAATATTAAAGTTTGATGCGTTGTCACGGCAACAGCATCTAAGATATCAACAATCCTTTCACAGGTCTACATCTGGCTTGTGTCTACATTATACACATCAAGTTTGAAGCAAATAGGGTAAAGCGTGTTGGATATATGGACCAAATTGTCTGACCCGTTCAAGGGGGCGCTGTCGAGCCCCCCTGCCACGCCCGGGTACCAGCTTCAGCCTGGCCCTGATGGCCGCGGGTTTTGTCCTGTGTGCAAAGTTTCAAGAGTTTTCGAGCACGTTAAGAACCCCAAAAGTGCCCGAAAGCATAAAAAAGCATGAAAAAGCTTAAAAAAAGGAATATTAATGTTTGATGCATTGCCATGGCAACAGTATCTAAGATATCAATAATCCTTTCACAGGTCTACATCTGGCGTGTGTCTACATTATGCACATGAAGTTTGAAGCAAATCGGGTAAAAATAAGAGGGTGATTTAAAAGCATTTTGAAAGTGACACACTTCCTGCTGCCAGTTGGTGGCGCTATAACTTTGACTCACAATAGTCACATCCATGTGATCGGGCTCTTACAACGAACACACTGCTGAAGTTTCATCGAGATTAGTTAATGTATGCAGTAGTTATAACACACTTCCTGTTTCACGTTTCTCGCCATAATTTCGTTTACTCGCCACGGCCAAACCGTTCGAGATATCAAAAATCCCCTGGCAATTTTTCATCCTCAATGTCTTGACTTCATGCTGACCGAGTTTCGTGCCGTGTGTTTGAATTCCCTAGGAGGAGTATTTCACATTCCATTGCATGTGTTTTCCAAACAACCCTTAATAGCCGACTTCCTGTTGGGCTGGGGTAAAAAGTAAGAGCATGAAGTATATATGAACCGATGAGATCTATATGTGTACTGAGTTTCATATTATTACATGCAAGCGTGTTTGATTTATGGACCAAGTGTTCAAACCCCGTTCCAGGGGGCGCTGTCGAGCCCCCCTGCCACGCCCGGGTACCAGCTTCAGCCCGGCCCTGATGGCCGCGGGTTCTGAGATGTGTGCAAAGTTTCAAGAGTTTTCGAGCACGTTAAGGCCCCCAAAAGTGCCCATGGTAGTAAAATAATAATAATAATAATAAAATATAGCTGCGAGCAGCGATTACGGGCCCAAGCCGGTGGCACCGCAACCCCGGTGCCTTTAGTTACCTAAAGGCACCGGAGTGGCGGTGCCGCCGGCTTTGGCCCTTCATCGCTGCTCGCAGCTATATTCATATATATATATATATATATATATATATATATAAACAAGCCGGTGGCACCGCCACCCCGGTGCCTTTATATATATATATATATATGTCTACATTGTTCAATCACGCCTCACACACACACACACACTTTTGCAGAGCCCACACCAATGCAAGCTCTATAGCACACATCTTCTCAAAGGTCAAAGCGGAGTTACGATATTGCCCGTCATGCACAGTAACCCTAAAGGCACCGGGGTGGCGGTGCCACCGGCTTGTTTATATATATATATCGTATTATTCTAACTTGTAAAAAACTATTAACTTTTGTTAATATTCAACCATTTCACAACTAACTTTTTTCCATAGATCAAACACAACATAATTATATGGTGGACTGAAACAAAAATTATTAATTAAATAAAATTATTGTTTTCCTCTGAAATAGCAAAAGCATCACACACTAGCTGTACCTGCTCTAAATAAAAAATAGTAATTCAATAAAAATACAAAATCGAACTAAATAAAATAAATTATTACAAAAACAAAATCAAACCAAAGAAAATATATCTTCGAAAAAAAAAGCGAGTGTCATGAGGAAAGGCGCCTCAGGAATCGTCAGGATTAACTCCATGTGTAAGGAATTTTGATTGATTTTATTTGTCACTTGAAAATTATTGTTAAATGTGTGCCTGCATAACTTTAATAAGATTTATTTTCTTTGATTTGATTTTGTTTTATATAATTTATTTATTTCGATTTTGTATTTTTATTTAAATACTATTATTTATTTAGAGCAGGTACAGCTAAGTGTGCGATGCTTTTGCTATTTCAGAGGGAAAAAAACACATTTTATTTCAAAAAGGCTTTTCAATTAAATAAAATGTTCAAGCTTTGTTTTCGTTTTATTATTTTGTTTGTTTTAAGCTTTGTTTAATTTATATTGTTAATCATCTGACACAAAACAAATGCATAAAGTATCATTTTAACTTTTAAAAAACTATTAACATTTGTTAATAGTACATTGCCTGTCTTTTGTTAATAGGAAAAAACATAGTTATTATATTTTATAATATTTTATAAATATATAAAATAAACATTTGTAATGAAATCGTTCAAAAAAATGATATTAGCATTGTTTTAAACTTTGAAATAGAAGTAGCGCAATGCCTGGCCACTCCCGCGCCGCCTCCTTTTCACAATCCGAGGGAACCGTCTCCGGAATATTAACCTCACTCCTAGAAGTCCAATTCTCATTATTCATGCCTCTTACCTGGGATTGATTGCACACACACACACACACACACACACACACACGCACGCACGCACGCACTCACACGCACACACACACACACACACACACACACACGTGTCAAGTCACTTACATTTTAGATGCAATGTTGACTGTTCTTCTGTTTCAGCAGCGAAAATAGTTAAACAAAGATCACAGCAGAACCATTGCATCTCACAGCAACGTGTTTTCTCATTACTGAATGATTCAGCATTTTGAACAAATTGGTTGACTCAAAGATTCAATGACCAATCCATAAACATCTGTCTCATTCATGAATGACTCAGTCGTTCAAACGAATCGTTTGAACGAATGAATCAATGACCCGCTCATTAAGACGGTCGCCTGGCGACACCTAGTGACGGTTTAGTGTTATTTGATTATACACTCAAAATATTCCACAACAAATCCTTTAAATTTAATGATATTCAGAACAGAACACGAATAAAAAAATAACTATAATAAAGCCAAAATGAAATAATTTAAAACAAAAGTAAAAGTAAGTGGTGTTAGGCTCACGTAAATCTCTCTTTAGAATCTAAATGTTGCAACATTGCGATGTATTTGGATGCTAAACTATTCTTTATTACAGGCTTTGTACTTCACTCACGTTCCAATATCGACGGAAAAAATCATCCTCTTCACTTGTGCAAAAATGTGCTTGGAAAAATCACAGTGGAGCGGTGCTTACTGTGAATGATACAAATTGTACTACTGACTATTTCAACATAGCAGTGTAATTTGTATATGTTAGGTTGAATGTTTTATTATTGTGTGTGTGTGTGTGTGTGTGTTTGTGTGTGTGTGTGTGTGTGTGTGTGTGTGTGTGTGTGTGTGTGTGTGTGTGTGTGTGTGTGTGTGTGGTGTGTGTGTGTGTGTGTGTGTGTGTGTGTGTCAGTGTGTGTGTGGGGGTCTGGGTGGCTCAGCGCGATTGAACAGTGAAACATACTCCGTCATTTTCTTCATACAGGACATCATTCAAACGTCAAAGTGTTTACTTATATTTGTGTACACTCGCAATAAAACACAACATTGTGTTTTTGTTAAATAAATTAAAGTAATACGTCCCCCGAAATGGCGCTAATTTTAAAATGAAACTAAAATTCTCACGGCTGCACGGGCATTCATAACTCTGCGCGCCCACGGTGAGGGACGAGCAGAACAGAGCGAACGTTGTTTAGTTCATTCCTACTTCCATAGGAATTAATTGAAAAAGCTCACTCTACTCTGCACCATTATTAATGAATTGTGCAGACGTCCTTATTTTACTTTCGCTTTTTACCTGATTTTGAACACAAGAGGGCAGTATAACACTATGTATGATTTGGAAAAAAAAATTTTTTTTTGACTAAACAACCATTCTGGCTGTTTTTAAACTTAAACATTATTCTCTAATTGCTCTCACCATGCCCGTTTCTGAAACTCTGCACATGTCTACTGTCTAATAAATGTGATGTGTCTGTCGGGTTTCATGCAATTTCAAGTATGTTAAGAGTCTCAAAAGCATCAACAAAGAATAATAAAGTTTGATGCGTTGCCACGGCAACAGTATCTAAGATATCAATAATCCTTTCTCAGGTCTACATCTGCCGTGTGTCTACATTATACACATAAAGTTTGAAGCAAATTGGGTAAAAATAAGAGGGTGATTTCAAAGCCTTTAGGAAGTGACACACTTCCTGCTGCCAGTTGGTGGCGCTATAACTTTGACTCACAATAGTCACATCCATGTGATCGGACTCTTACAGCGAACACACTGCTGAAGTTTCATCAAGATCAGTTAATGTATGCAGAAGTTATAACACACTTCCTGTTTCCTTTATTCGCCATAAATTCGTTTCCTCGCCACGGCCAAACCGTTCGAGATATCAAAAATCCCCTGGCAACTTTTCATCTTCAATGTCTTGACTTCATGCTGACCGAGTTTCGTGGCGATTGGTTGAATTCTCTAGGAGGAGTATATCGAATTCCAGGGGCATACGCTTCCAAACAAACCATAATAGCCGACTTCCTGTTGGGCTGGGGTAAAAAGTAAAAGTACAAAGGATATATGAATCGATGAGATCTATATGTGTACCGAGTTTCATATTATTACATTCAAGCGTGTTTGATTTATGGACCAAGTTTTCGGACCCTGTTCCAGGGGGCGCTGTCGAGCCCCCCTGCCACGCCCGGGTACCAGCTTCAGCCCGGCCCTGATGGCCGCGGGTTCTGACCCGTGTGCAAAGTTTCAAGAGTTTTTGAGCATGTTAAGGGCCCCAAAAGTGCGCTGAGAGTCTCAAAAGTATCCAAAAAGAATATTAAAGTTTGATGCGTTGTCACGGCAACAGCATCTAAGATATCAACAATCCTTTCACAGGTCTACATCTGGCGTGTGTCTACATTATACACATCAAGTTTGAAGCAAATCGGGTAAAGCCTGTTTGATTTATGGACCAAGTTTTCGGACCCCGTTCCAGGGGGCGCTGTCGAGCCCCCCTGCCACGCCCGGGTACCAGCTTCAGCCCGGCCCTGATGGCCGCGGTTTCTGACCCGTGTGCAAAGTTTCAAGAGTTTTTGAGCATGTTAAGGGCCCCAAAAGTGCGCTAAGAATCTCAAAAGTATCCAAAAAGAATATTAAAGTTTGATGCGTTGTCACGGCAACAGCATCTAAGATATCAACAATCCTTTCACAGGTCTACATGTGGCTTGTGTCTACATTATACACATCAAGTTTGAAGCAAATAGGGTAAAGCGTGTTGGATATATGGACCAAATTGTCTGACCCGTTCAAGGGGGCGCTGTCGAGCCCCCCTGCCACGCCCGGGTACCAGCTTCAGCCTGGCCCTGATGGCCGCGGGTTTTGTCCCGTGTGCAAAGTTTTAAGAGTTTTCGAGCACATTAAGAACCCCAAAAGTGCCCGAAAGCATAAAAAAGCATGAAAAAGCTTAAAAAAAGGAATATTAATGTTTGATGCATTGCCATGGCAACAGTATCTAAGATATCAATAATCCTTTCACAGGTCTACATCTGGCGTGTGTCTACATTATGCACATGAAGTTTGAAGCAAATCGGGTAAAAATAAGAGGGTGATTTAAAAGCATTTTGAAAGTGACACACTTCCTGCTGCCAGTTGGTGGCGCTATAACTTTGACTCACAATAGTCACATCCATGTGATCGGGCTCTTACAACGAACACACTGCTGAAGTTTCATCAAGATTAGTTAATGTATGCAGTAGTTATAACACACTTCCTGTTTCACGTTTCTCGCCATAATTTCGTTTACTCGCCACGGCCAAACCGTTCGAGATATCAAAAATCCCCTGGCAATTTTTCATCCTCAGTGTCTTGACTTCATGCTGACCGAGTTTCGTGCCGTGTGTTTGAATTCTCTAGGAGGAGTATTTCACATTCCATTGCATGTGTTTTCCAAACAACCCTTAATAGCCGACTTCCTGTTGGGCTGGGGTAAAAAGTAAGAGCATGAAGTATATATGAACCGATGAGATCTATATGTGTACTGAGTTTCATATTATTACATGCAAGCGTGTTTGATTTATGGACCAAGTGTTCAAACCCCGTTCCAGGGGGCGCTGTCGAGCCCCCCTGCCACGCCCGGGTACCAGCTTCAGCCCGGCCCTGATGGCCGCGGGTTCTGAGATGTGTGCAAAGTTTCAAGAGTTTTCGAGCACGTTAAGGCCCCCAAAAGTGCCCAAAAGGTAGTAAAATAATAATAATAATAATAATAATAATAAAATATAGCTGCGAGCAGCGATTACGGGCCCAAGCCGGTGGCACCGCAACCCCGGTGCCTTTAGTTACCTAAAGGCACCGGGGTGGCGGTACCACCGGCTTTGGCCCTTCATCGCTGCTCGCAGCTATATTTATTTATATATATATATATATATATATATAAAGCCGGTGGCACCGCCACCCTGGTGCCTTTAGGGTTATTGTGCACGACGTGCAAAAACGTAACCCTGCTTTGACTGTCGAAAAGAAGTGTGCTGTAGAGCTTGTATCAGTGTGGGCTCTGCAAAAGTGTGCATTGAGGGCACATGTCAACCACAAAGTATGCGAGAGCAACCTTCTGAAAGGTCAGGTCTACATCCAGGTCTACATCTGCCGTGTGTTTACATCATAGTAGTGAAGTTTGAAGCAATCAGGTGATTTCAAAGCTTTTTGAAAGTGACAGACTTCCTGCTGCCAGTTGGTGGCGCTATAACCGGGGTGGCGGTGCCGCCGGCTTTGGCCCTTTCACGCTGCTCGCAGCTATATTTATATATATATATACACACACACACACACATATATATATATATATATATATATATATATATATACATAAATATATATTTATTGTTTTTTTAAGAGACAAGACAGAATATTACTTGCCTGATCTGATTAGAAAAATAGTGTTTGTGTGTGTGTGTGTGTGTGTGTGTGTGGCGTAATTGAACAATGTAGACATAAAGACATACTCCGTCCTTTTGTTCATACAGGACATTATTCAAACTGCAAAGTGTTTACTTATATTTGTGTACACTCGCAATAAAACACAACATTGTGCTTTTGTCAAACTATAAACTCTTGTCAAACTGTAAACTACAACTGTCACCCAACCAAAATCTCTTACACACACACACACACACACACAGTTTAAAAGCAAAAAATATCAAACAATCCTATTTAAAAACAGTCTGTGGGAGCCATCTTTTGGACATTCATCATATCGCATTGGTTTTCATTTCTTGTCATCAAACAGAGCCCTAATCTGTTTATTTTTTCAGTTACACATTCTACATTGATTAAAAAAGAAAAATCAAAGGTGTTTTTATTTTATACAGAAATAAATAATCTATCATTCAGATGAGAATAAAGTTAGTGTTAGTTCAAATTTTAAGGAAAACAAATATATGATCTGAAATATAGCACATTCATGTAAAATTCATTTAGGTTCGATTACCAAACATACAATCTTAATGTAATTTAAAGCAAACAATACATTTAAAATATATGGGTTGTATGACTATTTTTTAATATAAAAAGATATATATCCAAAAAGACAAGGTCTAAAGTTTAACAAGGGTTAAACTCTTATCACTGTAACAAACACAATCACACACACAATCACACACACACACACAAGTCAAATCACTTACATTTTAGATGCAATATTGACTTTTTTTCTGTTTCAGCAGCGAAAATAGTTAAACAAAGATCACAGCAGAACCATCGCGCATCTCACAGCAACGCGTTCTCATTACTGAATGATTCAGCATTTTGAACGAATCGGTTGACTCAAAGATTCAATGACCAATCAATCCATAAACATCTATCTCATAAGTGTTTACTTATATTTGTGAACAATCGCAATAAAACACAACATTGTGCTTTTGTCAAACTGTAAACTACAACTGTCACCCAACCAAAATCTCTTTTTTATTTTATACAGAAATAAATAATCTATCATTCAGATGAGAATAAAGTTAGTGTTAGGTCAAATTTTAAGGAAAACTCTGAAATATAGCACATTCATTTAAAATTCATTCAGGTTCAATTACCAAACATACAAATCTTAATGTAATTTAAAGCAAACAATACATTTAAAATATATGGGTTGTATGCCTATTTTTTTTTATATAAAAAGATATATATCCAAAAAGTAACAGACACAATCATAACACACACACACACACACACACACACACACACACACACACACACACACACACACACACACACACACACACACACACACACACACACACACACACACACACACACAGACACACACACAAGTCAAATCACTTACATTTTCTATGCAATATTGACTTTTTTCTGTTTCAGCAGTGAAACTAGTTAAACAAAGATCACAGCAGAACCATCGAGCATCTCACAGCAACGTGTTTTCTCATTACTGAATGATTCAGCATTTTGAACGAATCGGTTGACTCAAAGATTCAATGACCAATCCATAATCTGTCTCATTCATGAATGACTCAGCCGTTCGAACGAATCGTTCGAACAAATGAATCAATGACTCGCTCATTAAGACGGTCGCCTGGCGACACCTAATGACGGCTTAGTGATATGTTTAAAAGTATCATTCTTTCAAACGATTGTTAATTAACTCATATTTGAAACATAAGCTATATATATATATATACACACATATATACACACAAAAATAAAATAAAAACACATTTGAAGCGTGTTTGCTTACTAAATTGTGAGCAGAACGAAAGTTGCAGCAAATATCAGCAACAGGAGTCAAATTTCATTAATCACGAGAGTGAAGAGCTGACTGAAAAGATGATGACGGAATAGGCTATTTTATGTAAAAGCGCCTATTTAAGCGAATCTATCATTGTACTCTTTTGTTGTTGTGTTTTCCGTGAAAAATAATAGACTATTGAACTCACAATTCAAGCAATTGGCCCCCGATATTGCACTAATTTTAAAGTGACACTAAAAAGTATGCGGCTGCAGTGGCATTCATTACGGTGCGCGTCCATGGCGACGAGCGAGCAAAACAGAGCGAACGTTTTTTCATTTCTACTTCCATAGAAATTCATTCGAGCGCACTGTGAGCGCCACCACTATAAATGTCCTTACTTTACTTTCACTTTTAACTTAGCGATATAAAAGCCCCGGGTGTTACACGTCAAATAACCGGTGAGAAAAAATTATCGGAGTCACATAGCAGCTACCTATATTTAAATACAACAGGCCTACCTGATTTTGAACACAAGAGGGCAGTATAGCCCTATGTATTATTTGATATATTTATTTTTTAACTGAATAGTGCATCCTGGCTGTTTTTAAACTTGTACATTATTCTTAAATTGAAAACAAGAATAAAATGGGTTTAGTTCTGATATTTGTATAATTTTATCTAGAAATAAATGGTGTATAATTAAATTTTTAGAAGATATGAGGCTTTTAGTGTTTATTTTTTTTTACATGACTTTAATCCCTCGCCATAGCAAAACAATTAGAGATATTCAATAGATATTCACAATTATGCTTCTTTAATGTATTTTCATCATGTTGAAAAAGTTTGGTGGGAATAAAATAAACCACTTAAGAGGAGTGGGTAAAAATGTAGAGCCTGGTTTTGCAAAACATCCACATTAAGACCAAAATAGCCCACTTCCTGTTGGGCTGGCTTAAAGTTGTTTGGCCCGATGAGATCTATATGTGTACAGAGTTTCATAATATTACATGCAAGTGTGTTTGATTTATGGACCAAATTTTCTGACCAAGTTAATTTAATTAATAAACTAATTATATAAAACTATTTTCAATGCACTACAATTCAACTGGTTATATGCCTTTACTTATTAATACAACTTATTTAAAAAATACAAGGCGTAAGACATTTTTTTTTCTTTTTTAATGCAGGCCAAACCACACAGCAGTCAAATGGTTAATCTAGCCCCCCTCCCCCTCCCCACACTCACAGACACACACACACACACACATAGACGTAGGCTCAGAGAGAGAGAGACATAAAATGACAATTTTCAAACCAAAATATCTGACTTCCTGTTGGTTGGAGCTATTGAGTGTAAATTAGAAAGTTGTCTGGCTGGAGGAGAACAATACACATACCGATTTTTATTACTGTAGATAAAATCAATCCCCCCACTTTTGACAAAAGGTGGCGCTACTGAGCCCCTCACCACGCCCGTTTCTGAAACTCTGCACATGTCTACTGTCTAATAAATGTGATGTGTCTGTCGGGTTTCATGCAATTTCAAGTATGTTAAGAGTCTCAAAAGCATCAACAAAGAATAATAAAGTTTGATGCGTTGCCACGGCAACAGTATCTAAGATATCAATAATCCTTTCTCAGGTCTACATCTGCCGTGTGTCTACATTATACACATAAAGTTTGAAGCAAATTGGGTAAAAATAAGAGGGTGATTTCAAAGCCTTTAGGAAGTGACACACTTCCTGCTGCCAGTTGGTGGCGCTATAACTTTGACTCACAATAGTCACATCCATGTGATCGGACTCTTACAGCGAACACACTGCTGAAGTTTCATCAAGATCAGTTAATGTATGCAGAAGTTATAACACACTTCCTGTTTCCTTTATTCGCCATAAATTCGTTTCCTCGCCACGGCCAAACCGTTCGAGATATCAAAAATTCCCTGGCAACTTTTCATCCTCAATGTCTTGACTTCATGCTGACCGAGTTTCGTGGCGATTGGTTGAATTCTCTAGGAGGAGTATATCGAATTCCAGGGGCATACGCTTCCAAACAAACCATAATAGCCGACTTCCTGTTGGGCTGGGGTAAAAAGTAAAAGTACAAAGGATATATGAATCGATGAGATCTATATGTGTACCGAGTTTCATATTATTACATGCAAGCGTGTTTGATTTATGGACCAAGTTTTCGGACCCTGTTCCAGGGGGCGCTGTCGAGCCCCCCTGCCACGCCCGGGTACCAGCTTCAGCCGGGCCCTGATGGCCGCGGGTTCTGACCCGTGTGCAAAGTTTCAAGAGTTTTTGAGCATGTTAAGGGCCCCAAAAGTGCGCTGAGAGTCTCAAAAGTATCCAAAAAGAATATTAAAGTTTGATGCGTTGTCACGGCAACAGCATCTAAGATATCAACAATCCTTTCACAGGTCTACATCTGGCGTGTGTCTACATTATACACATCAAGTTTGAAGCAAATCGGGTAAAGCCTGTTTGATTTATGGACCAAGTTTTCGGACCCCGTTCCAGGGGGCGCTGTCGAGCCCCCCTGCCACGCCCGGGTACCAGCTTCAGCCCGGCCCTGATGGCCGCGGTTTCTGACCCGTGTGCAAAGTTTCA
This sequence comes from Rhinichthys klamathensis goyatoka, assembly GCF_029890125.1. Lineage (NCBI taxonomy): Eukaryota > Metazoa > Chordata > Actinopteri > Cypriniformes > Leuciscidae > Rhinichthys > Rhinichthys klamathensis. The sequence goes on from NW_026607022.1 coordinate 1,019,711, forward strand.
AGAGTTTTTGAGCATGTTAAGGGCCCCAAAAGTGCGCTAAGAATCTCAAAAGTATCCAAAAAGAATATTAAAGTTTGATGCGTTGTCACGGCAACAGCATCTAAGATATCAACAATCCTTTCACAGGTCTACATCTGGCTTGTGTCTACATTATACACATCAAGTTTGAAGCAAATAGGGTAAAGCGTGTTGGATATATGGACCAAATTGTCTGACCCGTTCAAGGGGGCGCTGTCGAGCCCCCCTGCCACGCCCGGGTACCAGCTTCAGCCTGGCCCTGATGGCCGCGGGTTTTGTCCCGTGTGCAAAGTTTCAAGAGTTTTCGAGCACGTTAAGAACCCCAAAAGTGCCCGAAAGCATAAAAAAGCATGAAAAAGCTTAAAAAAAGGAATATTAATGTTTGATGCATTGCCATGGCAACAGTATCTAAGATATCAATAATCCTTTCACAGGTCTACATCTGGCGTGTGTCTACATTATGCACATGAAGTTTGAAGCAAATCGGGTAAAAATAAGAGGGTGATTTAAATGCATTTTGAAAGTGACACACTTCCTGCTGCCAGTTGGTGGCGCTATAACTTTGACTCACAATAGTCACATCCATGTGATCGGGCTCTTACAACGAACACACTGCTGAATTTTCATCAAGATTAGTTAATGTATGCAGTAGTTATAACACACTTCCTGTTTCACGTTTCTCGCCATAATTTCGTTTACTCGCCACGGCCAAACCGTTCGAGATATCAAAAATCCCCTGGCAATTTTTCATCCTCAGTGTCTTGACTTCATGCTGACCGAGTTTCGTGCCGTGTGTTTGAATTCTCTAGGAGGAGTATTTCACATTCCATTGCATGTGTTTTCCAAACAACCCTTAATAGCCGACTTCCTGTTGGGCTGGGGTAAAAAGTAAGAGCATGAAGTATATATGAACCGATGAGATCTATATGTGTACTGAGTTTCATATTATTACATGCAAGCGTGTTTGATTTATGGACCAAGTGTTCAAACCCCGTTCCAGGGGGCGCTGTCGAGCCCCCCTGCCACGCCCGGGTACCAGCTTCAGCCCGGCCCTGATGGCCGCGGGTTCTGAGATGTGTGCAAAGTTTCAAGAGTTTTCGAGCACGTTAAGGCCCCCAAAAGTGCCCAAAAGGTAGTAAAATAATAATAATAATAATAATAAATATAGCTGCGAGCAGCGATTACGGGCCCAAGCCGGTGGCACCGCAACCCCGGTGCCTTTAGTTACCTAAAGGCACCGGAGTGGCGGTGCCGCCGGCTTTGGCCCTTCATCGCTGCTCGCAGCTATATTTATATATATATATATATATATATATATATATATATATATATATATATATATATATATATATATATAAACAAGCCGGTGGCACCGCCACCCCGGTGCCTTTATATATATATATATATATATATATATATATATATATATATATATATAAACAAGCCGGTGGCACCGCCACCCCGGTGCCTTTAGGGTTACTGTGGATGACGGGCAATATCGTAACTCCGCTTTGACCTTTGAGAAGATGTGTGCTGTAGAGCTTGCATTGGTGTGGGCTCTGCAAAAGTGTGCATTGAGGGCACATATCAACCACAAAGTATGCGTGAGCAACCTTCTGAAACCTAAAATGAAAAATGAGACACCCTACGGTCTCATGGACTTAATGGACACATGAAATAAGTACACAAGTTTGAAAGTTATATGAAGTGTGCCAAGACAGAATATTACTTGCCTGATCTGATTAGAAAAATAGTTGGTGTGTGTGTGTGTGTGTGTGTGTGTGTGGCGTGATTGAACAATGTAGACATAAAAACATACCCCGTCCTTTTGTTCATACAGGACATTATTCAAACTGCAAAGTGTTTACTTATATTTGTGTACAATCGCAATAAAACACAACATTGTGCTTTTGTCAAACTGTAAACTACAACTGTCACCCAACCGAAATCTCTTACACACACACACACACACACACACACACACACACACACATAGTTTAAAAGCAAAAAAAATCTTTTGGACATTCATCATATTGCATTTGTTTTCATTTATTGTCCTCGATCAGAGCCCTAATCTGTTTATTTTTTCAGTTACACATTCTACATTGATTAAAAAAGAAAAATCAAATGTGTTTTTATTTTATACATAAATAAATAATCTATCATTCAGATGAGAATAAAGTTAGTGTTAGTTAAAATTTTAAGGAAAACAAATATATGATCTGAAATATAGCACATTCATTTATAATTCATTCAGGTTCAATTACCAAACATACAAATCTCAATGTAATTTAAAGCAAACAATACATTTAAAATATATGGGTTGTATGCTATTTTTTTATATAAAAAGATATATATCCAAAAAGACAAGGCCTAAACTTTAACAAGGGTTAAACAATCACTGTAACAGACACAATCATACACACACACACACACACACAGACACACACACACACGTCAAATCACTTACATTTTAGATGCAATATTGACTTTTTTTCTGTTTCAGCAGCGAAAATAGTTAAACAAAGATCACAGCAGAACCATCGAGCATCTCACAGCAACGCGTTCTCATTACTGAATGATTCGTTGATTCGTACTGAATGATTCGTACTGATATCGAATCGTTTGAACGAATGAATCAATGACCCGCTCATTAAGACGGTCGCCTGGCGACACCTAGTGACGGTTTAGTGTTATTTGATTATACACTCAAAATATTCCACAACAAATCCTTTAAATTTAATGATATTCAGAACAGAACACGAATAAAAAAATAACTATAATAAAGCCAAAACGAAATAATTTAAAACAAAAGTAAAAGTAAGTGGTGTTAGGCTCACGTAAATCTCTCTTTAGAATCTAAATGTTGCAACATTTGCGATGTATTTGGATGCTAAACTATTCTTTATTACAGGCTTTGTACTTCACTCACGTTCCAATATCGACGGAAAAAATCATCCTCTTCACTTGTGCAAAAATGTGCTTGGAAAAATCACAGTGGAGCGGTGCTTACTGTGAATGATACAAATTGTACTACTGACTATTTCAACATAGCAGTGTAATTTGTATATGTTAGGTTGAATGTTTTATTATTGTGTGTGTGTGTGTGTGTGTGTGTGTGTGTGTGTGTTTGTGTGTGTGTTTGTGTGTGTGTGTGTGTGTGTGTGTGTCAGTGTGTGTGGGGGGGTCTGGGTGGCTCAGCGCGATTGAACAGTGAAACATACTCCGTCATTTTCTTCATACAGGACATCATTCAAACGTCAAAGTGTTTACTTATATTTGTGTACACTCGCAATAAAACACAACATTGTGTTTTTGTTAAATAAATTAAAGTAATACGTCCCCCGAAATGGCGCTAATTTTAAAATGAAACTAAAATGCTCACGGCTGCACGGGCATTCATAACTCTGCGCGCCCACGGTGAGGGACGAGCAGAACAGAGCGAACGTTGTTTAGTTCATTCCTACTTCCATAGGAATTAATTGAAAAAGCTCACTCTACTCTGCACCATTATTAATGAATTGTGCAGACGTCCTTATTTTACTTTCGCTTTTTACCTGATTTTGAACACAAGAGGGCAGTATAACACTATGTATGATTTGGAAAAAAAATTTTTTTTACTAAACAACCATTCTGGCTGTTTTTAAACTTAAACATTATTCTCTAATTGCTCTCACCATGCCCGTTTCTGAAACTCTGCACATGTCTACTGTCTAATAAATGTGATGTGTCTGTCGGGTTTCATGCAATTTCAAGTATGTTAAGAGTCTCAAAAGCATCAACAAAGAATAATAAAGTTTGATGCGTTGCCACGGCAACAGTATCTAAGATATCAATAATCCTTTCTCAGGTCTACATCTGCCGTGTGTCTACATTATACACATAAAGTTTGAAGCAAATTGGGTAAAAATAAGAGGGTGATTTCAAAGCCTTTAGGAAGTGACACACTTCCTGCTGCCAGTTGGTGGCGCTATAACTTTGACTCACAATAGTCACATCCATGTGATCGGACTCTTACAGCGAACACACTGCTGAAGTTTCATCAAGATCAGTTAATGTATGCAGAAGTTATAACACACTTCCTGTTTCCTTTATTCGCCATAAATTCGTTTCCTCGCCACGGCCAAACCGTTCGAGATATCAAAAATCCCCTGGCAACTTTTCATCCTCAATGTCTTGACTTCATGCTGACCGAGTTTCGTGGCGATTGGTTGAATTCTCTAGGAGGAGTATATCGAATTCCAGGGGCATACGCTTCCAAACAAACCATAATAGCCGACTTCCTGTTGGGCTGGGGTAAAAAGTAAAAGTACAAAGGATATATGAATCGATGAGATCTATATGTGTACCGAGTTTCATATTATTACATGCAAGCGTGTTTGATTTATGGACCAAGTTTTCGGACCCTGTTCCAGGGGGCGCTGTCGAGCCCCCCTGCCACGCCCGGGTACCAGCTTCAGCCCGGCCCTGATGGCCACGGGTTCTGACCCGTGTGCAAAGTTTCAAGAGTTTTTGAGCATGTTAAGGGCCCCAAAAGTGCGCTGAGAGTCTCAAAAGTATCCAAAAAGAATATTAAAGTTTGATGCGTTGTCACGGCAACAGCATCTAAGATATCAACAATCCTTTCACAGGTCTACATCTGGCGTGTGTCTACATTATACACATCAAGTTTGAAGCAAATCGGGTAAAGCCTGTTTGATTTATGGACCAAGTTTTCGGACCCCGTTCCAGGGGGCGCTGTCGAGCCCCCCTGCCACGCCCGGGTACCAGCTTCAGCCCGGCCCTGATGGCCGCGGTTTCTGACCCGTGTGCAAAGTTTTAAGAGTTTTTGAGCATGTTAAGGGCCCCAAAAGTGCGCTAAGAATCTCAAAAGTATCCAAAAAGAATATTAAAGTTTGATGCGTTGTCACGGCAACAGCATCTAAGATATCAACAATCCTTTCACAGGTCTACATCTGGCTTGTGTCTACATTATACACATCAAGTTTGAAGCAAATAGGGTAAAGCGTGTTGGATATATGGACCAAATTGTCTGACCCGTTCAAGGGGGCGCTGTCGAGCCCCCCTGCCACGCCCGGGTACCAGCTTCAGCCTGGCCCTGATGGCCGCGGGTTTTGTCCCGTGTGCAAAGTTTCAAGAGTTTTCGAGCACGTTAAGAACCCCAAAAGTGCCCGAAAGCATAAAAAAGCATGAAAAAGCTTAAAAAAAGGAATATTAATGTTTGATGCATTGCCATGGCAACAGTATCTAAGATATCAATAATCCTTTCACAGGTCTACATCTGGCGTGTGTCTACATTATGCACATGAAGTTTGAAGCAAATCGGGTAAAAATAAGAGGGTGATTTAAAAGCATTTTGAAAGTGACACACTTCCTGCTTCCAGTTGGTGGCGCTATAACTTTGACTCACAATAGTCACATCCATGTGATCGGGCTCTTACAACGAACACACTGCTGAAGTTTCATCAAGATTAGTTAATGTATGCAGTAGTTATAACACACTTCCTGTTTCACGTTTCTCGCCATAATTTCGTTTACTCGCCACGGCCAAACCGTTCGAGATATCAAAAATCCCCTGGCAATTTTTCATCCTCAGTGTCTTGACTTCATGCTGACCGAGTTTCGTGCCGTGTGTTTGAATTTTCTAGGAGGAGTATTTCACATTCCATTGCATGTGTTTTCCAAACAACCCTTAATAGCTGACTTCCTGTTGGGCTGGGGTAAAAAGTAAGAGCATGAAGTATATATGAACCGATGAGATCTATATGTGTACTGAGTTTCATATTATTACATGCAAGCGTGTTTGATTTATGGACCAAGTGTTCAAACCCCGTTCCAGGGGGCGCTGTCGAGCCCCCCTGCCACGCCCGGGTACCAGCTTCAGCCCGGCCCTGATGGCCGCGGGTTCTGAGATGTGTGCAAAGTTTCAAGAGTTTTCGAGCACGTTAAGGCCCCCAAAAGTGCCCAAAAGGTAGTAAAATAATAATAATAATAATAAAATATAGCTGCGAGCAGCGATTACGGGCCCAAGCCGGTGGCACCGCAACCCCGGTGCCTTTAGTTACCTAAAGGCACCGGAGTGGCGGTGCCGCCGGCTTTGGCCCTTCATCGCTGCTCGCAGCTATATTTATATATATATATATATATATATATATATATATATATATATAAACAAGCCGGTGGCACCGCCACCCCGGTGCCTTTATATATATATATATATATATATATATATATAAACAAGCCGGTGGCACCGCCACCCCGGTGCCTTTAGGGTTACTGTGCATGACGGGCAATATCGTAACTCCGCTTTGACCTTTGAGAAGATGCGTGCTGTAGAGCTTGCATTGGTGTGGGCTCTGCAAAAGTGTGCATTGAGGGCACATATCAACCACAAAGTATGCGTGAGCAACCTTCTGAAACCTAAAATGAAAAATGAGACACCCTACGGTCTCATGGACTTAATGGACACATGAAATAAGTACACAAGTTTGAAAGTTATATGAAGTGTGCCAAGACAGAATATTACTTGCCTGATCTGATTAGAAAAATAGTTGGTGTGTGTGTGTGTGTGTGTGTGTGTGTGTGTGGCGTGATTGAACAATGTAGACATAAAAACATACCCCGTCCTTTTGTTCATACAGGACATTATTCAAACTGCAAAGTGTTTACTTATATTTGTGTACAATCGCAATAAAACACAACATTGTGCTTTTGTCAAACTGTAAACTACAACTGTCACCCAACCGAAATCTCTTACACACACACACACACACACACACACACACACACACACACACACACACACACACACACATAGTTTAAAAGCAAAAAAAATCTTTTGGACATTCATCATATTGCATTTGTTTTCATTTATTGTCCTCGATCAGAGCCCTAATCTGTTTATTTTTTCAGTTACACATTCTACATTGATTAAAAAAGAAAAATCAAATGTGTTTTTATTTTATACATAAATAAATAATCTATCATTCAGATGAGAATAAAGTTAGTGTTAGTTCAAATTTTAAGGAAAACAAATATATGATCTGAAATATAGCACATTCATTTATAATTCATTCAGGTTCAATTACCAAACATACAAATCTCAATGTAATTTAAAGCAAACAATACATTTAAAATATATGGGTTGTATGCTATTTTTTTTATATAAAAAGATATATATCCAAAAAGACAAGGCCTAAACTTTAACAAGGGTTAAACAATCACTGTAACAGACACAATCATACACACACACACACACACACACAGACACACACACACACGTCAAATCACTTACATTTTAGATGCAATATTGACTTTTTTTCTGTTTCAGCAGCGAAAATAGTTAAACAAAGATCACAGCAGAACCATCGAGCATCTCACAGCAACGCGTTCTCATTACTGAATGATTCGTTGATTCGTACTGATATCGAATCGTTTGAACGAATGAATCAATGACCCGCTCATTAAGACGGTCGCCTGGCGACACCTAGTGACGGTTTAGTGTTATTTGATTATACACTCAAAATATTCCACAACAAATCCTTTAAATTTAATGATATTCAGAACAGAACACGAATAAAAAAATAACTATAATAAAGCCAAAACGAAATAATTTAAAACAAAAGTAAAAGTAAGTGGTGTTAGGCTCACGTAAATCTCTCTTTAGAATCTAAATGTTGCAACATTTGCGATGTATTTGGATGCTAAACTATTCTTTATTACAGGCTTTGTACTTCACTCACGTTCCAATATCGACGGAAAAAATCATCCTCTTCACTTGTGCAAAAATGTGCTTGGAAAAATCACAGTGGAGCGGTGCTTACTGTGAATGATACAAATTGTACTACTGACTATTTCAACATAGCAGTGTAATTTGTATATGTTAGGTTGAATGTTTTATTATTGTGTGTGTGTGTGTGTGTGTGTGTGTGTTTGTGTGTGTGTGTGTGTGTGTGTGTCAGTGTGTGTGTGGGGGTCTGGGTGGCTCAGCGCGATTGAACAGTGAAACATACTCCGTCATTTTCTTCATACAGGACATCATTCAAACGTCAAAGTGTTTACTTATATTTGTGTACACTCGCAATAAAACACAACATTGTGTTTTTGTTAAATAAATTAAAGTAATACGTCCCCCGAAATGGCGCTAATTTTAAAATGAAACTAAAATGCTCACGGCTGCACGGGCATTCATAACTCTGCGCGCCCACGGTGAGGGACGAGCAGAACAGAGCGAACGTTGTTTAGTTCATTCCTACTTCCATAGGAATTAATTGAAAAAGCTCACTCTACTCTGCACCATTATTAATGAATTGTGCAGACGTCCTTATTTTACTTTCGCTTTTTACCTGATTTTGAACACAAGAGGGCAGTATAACACTATGTATGATTTGGAAAAAAAATTTTTTTGACTAAACAACCATTCTGGCTGTTTTTAAACTTAAACATTATTCTCTAATTGCTCTCACCATGCCCGTTTCTGAAACTCTGCACATGTCTACTGTCTAATAAATGTGATGTGTCTGTCGGGTTTCATGCAATTTCAAGTATGTTAAGAGTCTCAAAAGCATCAACAAAGAATAATAAAGTTTGATGCGTTGCCACGGCAACAGTATCTAAGATATCAATAATCCTTTCTCAGGTCTACATCTGCCGTGTGTCTACATTATACACATAAAGTTTGAAGCAAATTGGGTAAAAATAAGAGGGTGATTTCAAAGCCTTTAGGAAGTGACACACTTCCTGCTGCCAGTTGGTGGCGCTATAACTTTGACTCACAATAGTCACATCCATGTGATCGGACTCTTACAGCGAACACACTGCTGAAGTTTCATCAAGATCAGTTAATGTATGCAGAAGTTATAACACACTTCCTGTTTCCTTTATTCGCCATAAATTCGTTTCCTCGCCACGGCCAAACCGTTCGAGATATCAAAAATCCCCTGGCAACTTTTCATCCTCAATGTCTTGACTTCATGCTGACCGAGTTTCGTGGCGATTGGTTGAATTCTCTAGGAGGAGTATATCGAATTCCAGGGGCATACGCTTCCAAACAAACCATAATAGCCGACTTCCTGTTGGGCTGGGGTAAAAAGTAAAAGTACAAAGGATATATGAATCGATGAGATCTATATGTGTACCGAGTTTCATATTATTACATTCAAGCGTGTTTGATTTATGGACCAAGTTTTCGGACCCCATTCCAGGGGGCGCTGTCGAGCCCCCCTGCCACGCCCGGGTACCAGCTTCAGCCCGGCCCTGATGGCCGCGGGTTCTGACCCGTGTGCAAAGTTTCAAGAGTTTTTGAGCATGTTAAGGGCCCCAAAAGTGCGCTGAGAGTCTCAAAAGTATCCAAAAAGAATATTAAAGTTTGATGCGTTGTCACGGCAACAGCATCTAAGATATCAACAATCCTTTCACAGGTCTACATCTGGCGTGTGTCTACATTATACACATCAAGTTTGAAGCAAATCGGGTAAAGCCTGTTTGATTTATGGACCAAGTTTTCGGA